>NC_045541.1:49682807-50057807 GCF_009769535.1 Thamnophis elegans
TCCTCCGGGTGGTCGCCAGTCGGCATTGGCCATTGGATGGAATTCGGAGGAGGCCTAGTCTGTGGGATCTAATCGGTCTGTTGGAGGTAATTGGCAGCAGGCGGTCTCTCAAGTACCCAGGTCCAATACCATGAAGGGCTTTATAAGTGACAACTAGCACCTTGAAGTGTATCCGAAGACCAATAGGCAGCCAGTGCAGCTCGCGGAGGATAGGTGTAACGTGGGTGTACGATCGCTCGCGCGGCTGCATTCTGGACAAGCTGAAGTCTCCGAATGCTCTTTAAGGGCTGCCCCATGTAGAGCACATTGCAGTAGTCATCCACCTATGGCCTTACTTCCAAGTCAACCCCTGTTCTTTATCTTTTCCCTTCATCTAGCAACTTATAAGGAGATGAGGGTCTTACTTCTCCTTTTGTTACAGGTATGGATTACGTATCATTAACGAACTTTAATTGAACCTTGTGGTTTGGACTTTTGACAAAGGTTTTGACATAGGGACGTTGGCTACAACATCTTGTGGTTAGTGAATGGTGACACTTCCTTTAAGCAACTTCTAACTGTCCCTGTTATTCTATGTCTTCATTCTTATATTTTTTTAATCCATATTTTATTCTACTTTAGAGTGAGTTAGCCTGCAGTACTGCATTTTAACCACTGCGCCACCACAGGTCTTCTTGTTTGTTTATTAGATTTGTTTGTTGCCTGTATCACCTAGAAGCAACTCTGGTGGCTTACAAACATTAAAAGCCAATAAAACATTAAAAAAGTAAAATAATAATTTACAATTTAAAAGATGGGGAGGAAAAGAGCAGGATTCTATCTGAACACAAAACACAAGGTGGTGATATTACTCTGCCTTTTTGCCATTTACCAATATATCTAAATTTATTTATTTTTTTATAGGAAGGAATTGTTTCCTTTGCATTACTCTAGAGATCTACTGGGATCATGGAAACTTCTGCCAGACCCAGAGAACTTCATTCTGTTTTCTGAGCAGCTCTTCAAAGGTTGCTGATGGAAAAACTGGAAATAGGGATCTTAATTCTGCAAAGAGCTAGCCCAATTGGAATAAATTATGCACCCTGCAAAAGAGAATAATAAAATGAAATAAATCTGCTATATACTTTATAATTGTTGCTGGTGAATAATATTTTCTTTGGAAAACAAATGTTGTTAATAGCAATCAAGTTTGATAATAAATACCTGTCTTCCATACATTCTCAAGGTAATAGCATTTGTATGAGGGAGACTGCACCATTGTTTGTTCTGTATATGACACATTAAACACCACAATAAATAAACAGATGGGAGAACTCTGTTAGCTAGTTTTCATGACCCAGCATTTTCCAAAACCATTTCATTCGTTAATTTATATGCAAGGAATTTTTAATTCTTTGTGTGTGGAAACAAACCCTGCTACATGAAGTTAAAGGCTTACTGCTGAGCTAAAGAACTAGCATCCATTCTTTGGTCAGCAGAAAACTCTTATGGAATAAACTTGGCTATCCCAAATTCGAGTCTCTATTCTGCCTTCCTTGCTCCTGCACTGGTGCTGTCCTGAATATGCATGTGCAAGGCAGGATAAAAGAGCAAATTTGATGTAGTGATTAAGGCACCAGGCTAGAAACTCTGAGCCAGCTGAGTGACTTTGGGCCAGTCACTTTTTCTCAACTTTAGAAAGAATGAGACAATGGCAAAGCATGAATGAAAATTGCAGGGACCTGTCCAAGGGATTGCCTTGAGTTTACAGAAAGGCACATATCTACGGAACAGCATAATACACAAAGAGTTAAATCCAAAAGCAAGAATGACATGTGGTGTTTTTTCCAAGCTGAATGTCTACACCTCTAGACTGCCTCTGCCATATACTCTGAGAACAATTACCAGGGATGGGCTGAGTTCCCCTTGTAGGGCAGAATATTTCCCCCTAAAAGGGAGGCAGAAACTCATCCCCTCCACCTTGTCAATTGGCCATTAAATCCTGAGCCAGTCTAACAAAGGTAGGATTAGTCTTCTACCCATCTCACCACATGGCACCTGGGAAGATTACATCAGCCAGCAAGGCTCAAGCAAGCCTGGGAGCCAGCCTACAAAGTTAGGTAAGACCCCTGCTCCCTAGGAGTCTGACAGCCAATGGGATACATTTCTTACACAGGAACAGGAAACAGAGAGGTGAGGCCCAACAGAGGGTATAAAATTCAGGCTCTCTCAGCATCTCAGCCTTTTCTGCTCAGAAGCTCAAACCATGTGATGCTGTTCACCATTAATCCATCTTTCCAAACAGCCTCCATGTTTCCAGTGTCTTTTTCCCCACCTGGAACTGAACCCAGATGGACATTTCTTCCAACACCCTCTTTCTCTCACACAAAATATCTGGACTGTCCCTAATTCTTCCAGAATGCACTCTCTCCTTCCTGAGAATCCAGCCTATTATATTCCATCACACAACGTTACTGCACAATTCCGATAGACTACTAGTGCAGATCTGCTGCATCCAACTCTTTAGAGAGAAAACAACAACATGGGAACAGATAAGAGGGGGAAGAGGAGATGGTGAATTCCAGCATTAGCCTAAAACAACCCTTAAATGCCTCTCTAACCCCATCCACTATTGGTCACCTAATTTTTCATTCAACAGAATAGATAGCTACGCATAGCAGGCTTTATACATGTTGCAGTTACCATTGGATGCTGCCAACTTAATGGGGAACATACTATTTTAATAATGGTATCACTAAGGTCAATTTAAGACTTCTCGCAAATTTTGTCAGGGTGAGTTTGTACCATGGCTAAAGGCAAAACCCTCCAAAAGTATTCTAAGAGAATAAAAATAACCACATTTCTTCCCTCCTGAAGGTGCACAGGATATGGCCTGTTCTGATGAAGGCTATCAAATGTACAGGGTAATATTGGGTTAGTAAATTCCAGTGGAGAGAGCTGTTTTCAGCTTTTAATGGCTTTTAATAAAAGGAGAAAGTACAAGCTATAAAAGTCAAAATAATAGAATCCCTGAAGTGTGCCTTAACACACTGCATTTCCATCAATCAAACCATCTTGAGGTGTATATGGGGAAATTCCTCCATTCTAAATTTGAATAGTCCTTCATCTTGCCTTGAGCTTTAAGGAAGAGTAGCTCCTGTTAAGCTTCCAGTTTTCTGGGACTTTCAGTTCTCATCTTTCCTTAATCAGATTGTTAAACTCTCTCATCTATTACCTATTTCCACTACAAATGTACATCACCATTACATATTCAGACCAGTTCTGAACAAACATATCTTCTATAGCTTCCTTTAATTCTGGGTTGACATATTTCTTCTACTTTCCTGACAGTTTTACTTTTCCTGCAAAAAAAATTTCACTTTACATGCAGAAAAGAAAAAAACCTTCAAATTTATTTTCCTTTTTTAAAAAATAACTGTCTTCTTGGTGTAGGGGGGGGGGTCTTTTTTCTGTTATTTGCAGTTTCTCTTCCACAGTTTCTGGTATGACCAAGAGCTTAAGAGGAAGGATCCAATATTCCTTCAAGCTGGTTTCCCATGGCATTTAATTGAAGCTCATGCAGCAAAAAACACTCAGAGAGGGATCTATGCTATGGAAGGCAGGACCTCATATGCATCTTTGACTACATACAACCAAGCACCGTTAAAACACCTTACACCACATCTGTCAGAATTTCACCCATGGATTCTTCTTCTTTAGCAATAGCCACTGTTTCATTAGATGGAAAAGGGAGCTTTTACAAACGAGGCGTGAGGTAAAATAGAACAGGCTTTATTAACAGGCAACAACTACAACGGAGTTAAGGACATGGACAAAGCGAAGCCCGCCTGACAGCTATTTATATTTGACAGCTGTCAGGCGGTTGGCCAATCGGTGGCTAGCGTTTTTCCCGCTGACCGGCAGGAACGCCTGAGCCAATCAGGAGCCTGAGGCTCTGGCCCCACCTGCCGGCTGCGTCGAGAGGACGCAACAGGAGCCTTGGCAAATAAAGCCAAGGATATTTTGGTTCAGTGCAATTGTTCTAGAAAAGAAACAGAGAGACCTGGCAAATGTCTGGTGGTGCTAAGGCTTCTTCTCTGCAGAAGAAGAGAGCTTTAGTTATCAAGATGGCTGCCTTGCTCACAATCTTTGACTAGAGTTGAAATCACACCAAAAGAGGATGAAATGACCATCAATTGCTCATCTTTTAACAGGATAATAACAAAACCTTGAATCAATAAAAAGCCATGAGGGTTTAGAACACATCAGGCCATGTATCATGAGAAAATAACTGATTGTAACATAGGAATAGAACAATATATTATGTATGCTTCCATCAAGAATGATTCCTTGGGATCACCGTCTTTAACTATTCCCAACCTAACATCCAATTAAAGGCTGTTATTATAAACCAAGGGAAAGTTAGCATAATTATCTTTGTACTCATTACCAAGGGCATGTTTATATTCAGGCTTTTTTTTCCCTGAAAGATTATCTGGAAATAGCACCACACAGGAGTCTTTATGTGATTCATTAATGCAGTGCACAGGTTTCTTTTTCATTTTATTAAGGAAATTTTAGACTAACCATATGGAATTAATTTTCATGAGAAAGATAGATACAAGGAAGAGATTAGTAATGCTAATATTGAAAATGTATTTTTATTATACTGATGAACTTAAGGGACCAATACACACACACACACACACACACACACACACACACACACATGCACACAGACACACTTCATTTAAAGATACTTAAAAGAATACTGCCAGGGTTCACCTTCTCTGCCTCTTCTTATCCTATATTTTCTTACCTGAGAAAGAGAAATAAAATATGTCCCATTCAATTCAGATTCTTAGTGGATGTATAATACAATACAATAGCAGAGTTGGAAGGGACCTTGGAGGTCTTCTAATCCAACCCCCTGCCTAGGGAGGAAACCCTATATCATTTTTTCATGATTGTTTCCACATTGCTTTATTTTGTTCCTGTCACGGCTCCTTCATTTAATAATCAAGAAAGAAACCACTCGACTCCATTTTGCAGAATTAAGTGTACTTTTACTGATTTTAAGTAATGAGAAGCTAAGCAAAGCTGGATCTGAGCAAAAGAGCGTGAAAGCAATAGATATCAATACATGATTCATCCCCCTCCCCTTGGTACCCCAGTCCATAGTCCAATCGTATATCACCCCAACTGTCAGGTGGGAGACATCTTCAAAAATCATCATCAGGTTGGAATGCTGGACAGTTGACCTTGGCGGGAAACTCCCCTCCTTCCACATGCGCAAACGAATGGTGTGAACAACCCGCATTTAACAGTCCTCCTGTACAGATTACTTCCCTCACCCAAATACCATGCCCTCCCTCCCCGTTTCATGGCAGCCGAAAAGCAAGCAGCAAAGCAGAGGCTGACAGTTCCTTTCCTTTTTAAGAAAAGATGCCCTTCACTTACATTTGTATGAATTTCTGACAGAAAGAATAACCTCTACAAGCATACATTTCTGAGTGTTCAGGAAAGATTTGAGATATGCAAACTTCATCCCTACTCACAATATGTCTTCCTCCCAAATTGATTCCATTGGCACCTTATACTAGTTTATAAACCAGTGTACAGTATATAAGCCAGCACAGCTGTGGCTAAGGTACTGCTATGCCACAAGCCACATCATTACTAAATACTGTATGTTGTGTAAACCTAGCCAAAGTATAGCACAGTAGTCAGGAAAAATAAGTTAAAGGAAAGGAGAAAACAAAAACGAAAAACCCTAGATAACTTCACCAGCATAAGCGGCTTTGGGGTTTGTTTCCTGTTTATATATGGTAGCTTGCCCTATTAGTGCTGGTGAGGATATTCTATAAGGTAGGAGCCCCAACAGAGGAGGCCTTCTTCCTGGCACCCTGCCCCTAATAAATGGGATGTACCAGATCAGATGGGACAAAGAGGTATAATTGGAGAGAGTTAGTTCATCAGATGACACAAATCTATGAAGGGCTTTAAAGGTTAAAACCAGCACCTTGAATTGGACCTGAAAGCAACCTGGAACTAGTGCAGTTTGTAGAGTAGAATTGTAACATATGCAGTTTTAGAAGCATGCATAATTGCCAACACCGCTGCATTTTGCAACAAATGAAGCTTCTGGATACTCTGCCTCATGTACAGGTCATTATAGTAGTCCAATCAGGGCTGTGACTATAACTATGTAGGACATATAGGCAGAAGACTAGCAGAGTACATCTATGCACATAAACTAGCAGTCAGGCAACATAATGAAAACCCCTTAATTTTACAAAACATGGAGTGACTCTACCATCGGAAAGTTTCCCAAGTTTTCATTTTGATTTTCAGCGTTCCAACTTTGAGCATTCAATGCCAAGCTAAATCCAAAAACACCAGGGAATTGCTGGAAGTCTAGCATTCAGACAAATCAGCCGGAAATCATCGAGATAAACCACATTAACATAGCATTCAAAAGAGATGATTAAAAATGCTAAGAAGGAAATAAAAGGACCAGAACACATGACTCCAATCATCAACATTCAGATAAGCAAAGATTAATAGCAAACAAATGATCAGGCAGAAAATTATCAAAGAGAAAATCATACCCGCACCAGTACTAACAGTGCAAGCTGTTGTATATCAACAGGAAACAACAACAACACACACACACACACACACACACACACACACACACACTTACACAGAGACACATTGATGAAGTTGTCTAGCTGGGGAATGAAATGTTTACAAGCAAACCACCAAGCTAAGAGAGGACCCATGTCTCTGAAATTAAATATACCATGGACCTTTGCTGTTCAGATGCCAAAAATTATTCAAAAATTAAGTTTACATTTTCAGTGATAAATAAATACTATGTTTCTTGTTTGCCCTTGTTTGCTCTGCTCAAATAAGTTAATTAAAACAGTAATAGCAGTAATAACCTACCCAGGAAAATAACAAAATAAAATATAAAATAGTTTGGCAGCCAGAAAGCTTTGCAAAGCAATGATTCAAAATTCAAAAAATATTGTATATACTATATTTACAAAATTCAACATAACTAGATTCAAAATTCCTAAATTATTGTATGTACTATACTTACAAAACTGCAAAGTAAAGGAAGATTAGAATTTCAGTTTCTAAAACAAAAAAAGCTTGTCATCTAGAATGAATCTTTATAGCACCAGATGGAAATTATACATTTAATGCCTTCTTATAGGGAGCATCGATTAAGAGAATTTAAGATAATAAGAGAACATCTTAGAAGATACTGATAACATTGTGCCTGAAACACTATATTTTATGCATTAATCTAAATATGCTAATGAAATTTCAGATGATTAAATTTTAATTTGTAAGTCTTGAAGATTTTTTTCTTTCTTTCCTAGTTTGTGGTTGGAAATGTGAATTAAAGTCAATCTGAGCTCTGCATTCTATTCATTGACACCAGGGTGTGTCACTTTTTCTATATATTTTTTTTCATTTCTTTCATTTCTTTTTCCACTCTTCTTTTTCTTTGCCTTCCCCCTCAGATGAAACATTTATTTCCAACTTAGCAACTCCTCACAAGCATTCTATTATTTTCTTAATTTGATTGTTTTTCTCTTCCTGTCATCCTTTTCATTCCACTTAGCCAGCTTGGCTACATCTATATCATTCCTGCTTCCTTAAAAGGAGATAAATGTCATCTCTGCAGATCATTTTCAGACTGATGTAGCATTACAAAGAGGGATGATAAATAAGATGGGGTTTTGTCTCCTTGTTTCATCTTTGATGAACATTTCCCAAAACATTCTACCTGAATTCAGAGTTGCCTCAAACCGCAAGATGGGAAGCAAATAAATTTAATATTTTTTTTTAAGAGAGGCGAGCCTTCCAGAACGGCATTGGTGGCTTAAGGAAGAAAGGAAACAGTCTCCATGTGTCCCTTTTGTACAAAGCTTCTGCCAAGTCCATGAAAAGAAGGGACAACTATGGATCAACCTTCTACTGCCCACCAAAGTGTAGAGCAGAGGTGTCAAACTCAAGGCCCGCAAGCGCACCCTGAAAACAGCAAAGGACCAGCATGTGGTGCCTCTGCCAGCAAAAACAGACACCCCCCACCAGCTCCATTTCCACTGGCAGAGGGTTGCAAGAGGCCGTCGCTGCCGGAAATGGAGCTCGGGAGCATGTTTTTACTTGCAGAGCATTTGGGCCACCACAGGTGTCCTCCAACATGAGTGACATCAATTTGGTCACATCCACCCTAGCCACATCCACCCTGGGCCCATGAGGTCAAACACAACTCTGATGCAGCCCTCAAAGAAATCGAGTGATGTAGAGCCACCAACCAAAACAAAAGTCAATATCAGCAATCAAGGTAAATAAATGTGCGAAAAACTCTTAAAGGAAAATCAGCCAAAGTCATGCAGACACACTCCAGAGCAAAATGATATTTACCAAGATGAATAAAGCAACCTACCAACATCCATGAATGCACTTGCTCCAAAGGTTTGATCATTCATCTCTTTTTGTAGTAGCATTCAAGCAACAGAAACCGGAGTGATCCTTACTGAGACACCACAAATGACTTACAATTTGCCTTTTTTCCAGGACAATGTAGCAGGTGCCTCATCAAACCACACACTGCCATCACACTGGGGAAACTTCAGAGCTTCAGAACAGTCAAGTTTTGCAAAGTATCTAAATAAGGAAATGGGAGCATAGCATGCATTTGGCAAGGAATGAAAGAGGTGATAATATAGTGTGGAGCACAGAGGTTGGAGACCACGTCCAGCAAGTGACCAATGGAGGATTGATGGTGAGAGATCCTGAGGGATCTCTTGTTGCAAACCTACATGTAGCAGCAAATTCCTGTGTCAATTGTTGCTATTAAGAAAACAAAAGAAAATCCTGCGCAGTGACACTGTTAATCAGGTGCAAAATAAGAAATAGAGCTACTTTTTTTTTCCAGGAAAACTGGAATAGAACTGGCATAGTTTTCATCTTGAAAATTATTATTTGTTGCATAAATGACTGTATAAGAGATATATGTTGGAGCTGCTAATTCTTTGAGTTGAAGCAATCTTTTTAAACAGTTAGAATTCAGACAAGCTGAAGGAGGGCAGGTGTCTCTGTCAATGCCACTACAAAAATAGATAGCCATCACAGTGGCTTTTGGGATGACCCAGCAGGAAATTAACTAGTTTGATCAAGATGGGGTGGTAGTTCTATTCCATAATGAAAACTGCATTTAAACTCAGGTGAAATTTCTATGCAAATTAAATCCATTTGGCACAATTTAAATGGAGACATTTTAAACCTGTTTAGGGGAAATTCAAAATGCATCATTATTCCTGCCATTCATTTTCATACAGAGCTGAATACCGGTAGGGTTTATAATAGCACATTATCATGTAAAATGGCACACAATTGCCCTGCATATTATCATTACAAAACAAGCCATATCTTGCTGCCTAGTTGCTTAATGTGTCTCAACACAATGACAACATTGTTATAGTGGAATTTCTGCTTCAGTTTCAGGATTTGAGTTTGATTGTTTGCTAACCTCAGAATTTGATTAAAAAATACTCTAGGGTTACGTGGTATTATTTCTAAGACAAAAAAATAGATTCTCCCCCTCCCCCCACCCAATGAGTGCATCCGGAATATTTAAGCAATTAAGTTATTAGCCCTGACATGACTCTATAAACATGGGAGAGAAGGGGGGGAAATCATTGTAGTGCTTGCTATTTATTTTTACTTATCATGAAACTCCTCATCACCCTCTATTAATAATATTTGCAGAGCAAAGAGTGTGGTGGTGCAGTTGTTAGAATTAATACTGCAGAGCTAAATCACTGCTCACTCCAGGAGTTCGAATCTGACCGGCTCAAGGTTGACTCAGCCTTCCACTTTTCTGAGGTCGGTAAAACAAGGACCCAGATTGTTGGAGGCAATATGCTCACTTTGTAAATTGCTTTAAAAGTAAAGGTAAAGTTTCCTCTCACACTTATGTGCTAGACGTTCCCGACTCTAGGGGGCCGTGCACATCTCCATTTCAAAGCCGAAGAGCCACCGCTGTCCAAAGACATCTCCGTGATCATATGGCTGGCATGACTAAATGCCAAACATGCATGGAACGCTGTTACCTTCCCACCAAGGTGGTTCCTATTTTTCTACTTACATTTTTACATGCTTTCAAACTGCTAGGTTGGCAGAAGCTGGGCCAAGTAATGGGAGCTCACTCTGTTACGTGGCACTAGGGATTCGAACTGCCGAACTGCCGACCTTTCTGATCAACAAGCTCAGCCTCTTAGCCACTGAGCCACCACATCCCTGGTGTATGTGTATAACCACACATTTTAAACTGAATGTGACCTTTCTAATCAACAAGCTCAGCAACTTAGCCACTAAGCCACCACGTCCCTCTAAAACTGCTTTATAGGACTGTAAACCACTGTGAAGTCCTAAGACTTATAAGTCTTAAGCGCTATTGCTATCCAGCTTTGGACCCACCCTCCTGTGTCCCAAAAGTGCTTTTTCAAAAGGCAACTGGATTTTCTTTGTTTTTTCTTGAAGACATTGTGCTTCTTATCCACGAAGCTTCTTCAGTTCTGTCCCCACCACCACCACCACCACCACTACCATCATCGTTCAGTTAGAATTGAAGGAGCTTCTTGGATGAGAAGTAAGTAATCTTTATTACGATCAAAGACCAGCAATACACATTAGTTTTTACACTATGTTAAAAAATACTAACATTAAAATATAATTAAAAAGTATTGACATTAAAAGTGGATGATAACATAATGGTCCAAAGATTGTTAAAGGTATGTCCAGATAATTGGTACAAGATGGTACTATACTTCTGTAGCCAATTTTTTTCTTATGGACATTGCAGCAGCACAGAACTTTGCCACTACATATGTGGTAACCGGTTTAGTGTCCTGGAGGAGAAAGCCTAGATAAAAATGGTCTTGGATGAGAAGAGAAGTGTCTTCAAGGAAAAACAAAGGAAGTCTAGTTGCCTCCTGAAAAAGCATCTTTGTGACGACCATGACCTGGATCACTGAAATCTCCACAGACATCCAGCATTAACATAAAGGACAATTTATTCATGAGTAACTGTTCCTGGAAATGTCTGAGCTTTGAAATAGCTACATTGGTGAATTATTGTTCTTTTTGGGGCTATTCCTTCATAGTTAGCCTAATACCTTAATCCAATGGTACACTGGATAGATTGCTTGGAAAAATAGAGATCCTGCAAGTTGAAAGAAAGAATGCAACTCTTTTAACATCAGGTCCCTCTATTTCCAAAAGTGTGAGGAATAACAATTAGCATCATGCCTCAGAACTGTCCACAAACGGACACTAAAATTATATACAACCCAGAGCCCCTCTCTGAGGAAGATGGGCAGTTAATAATGTGAAATATAAATAAATGAATATAAATATGTGAAGGAAGTCAAAATGACAAGATACAGCTACAATCCAAAACCCTAGTCTTTAATATATGCTTTGAATTGATCTGTCTTAAGCTAGGCCTAATCTACGCATATAAATGTACTCAATTACATTCCACCTTTTTTCTTGGATGTTTTTTTTATTACTGAATTAACAAGAAAGCTTGAAACTATTTTGCAATAGTTTATTTTGACTCAATACATACATAGCATAATGATGGAAAATGGAACTTTTTATTCCTTTTAGTCCCCTGCTTCTGTTTCTCCATATCTATTCCTGCCTGTATCTCTTTCTGAGGAATCACACATATTTCTTTGGGGTTTTTTTTAATCCATTTAGTTGACATCCCCATTGTTTGTGGCTTGAACAGAGGAACTCTTGCCTGTTCCAAGTTGTAGCAAAACAAATTAGTGCAGGTGAAACCATCATAATAATGTAATAGTTCCTACCCACAGAAATAGTTTTGTTGTTAATGTTAGTACAATGATACATAGGAAAAGGACAAAAATTTCTTTCTGTACTCAAATGAATTATTCTCAAGCCAAATTTCAATTGCTAGATGAGTACAAGTTCTCCATGGGGCTAATTTTGAAAGGCTGTGCAAAGTGTTGTCTGGGGCCCATGCTGAGAAAAATTATCACCTCATCACACTATCACTAAATTACCAAAATTAGAGGTAGACAATTTATCCAATCTATCACTTTTGGCCCGAGAAAGATTTATCATTTATGGCACATTTTCTCCACTTTATTCCATTTATATTTTAAGTTCATAAGGTTACTTGGCAGCTGAAAAGCACTGGCAGTATTCATTCTTTTAAATTCCATATTGTAATTAATCTGGGTAACAACGGCTTCACTAATGGACCATCTAAGTCTTTGAGACTCTTTTTTAAAAAAATAATGTAATTGCCCCTCTTTACTGAACAAATGCTTTAGAAATAGCAAAGACAACTCTCAGAACTATTTTGAGATTCTTTACAGAGACAAGTAGTATTCAGTTAATTAGGTTAATTTAAAAAAAGGATATTCTAGGCAGGAGCCCATCTTCTCTTCTTATACAGGCTTACCCAGTCTAGGGAAGTCACATATCAACTAGTGTTCAATTCCAATCTGGGAGAAAAATACTGGAGAAAAAATGGAGGCTGGAGGCCGATTGGAAAGAGGGTCCATTTGTTGATGAACAGAAACACATTTTTATGGTTCTGGTGCAGCTGACCACATGGAGTTGAGAGGTTTTTATACCTTGTCTTGGGCTTTGAACTTGAGCTTTCTGTTCCTGTGCAAGAACATGTATTCTATTGGCTGTTGTCAGACTCCCATAGTTCCATGTACAAATCCTAGGAGTTTGTCTCAGCTAAATTTGGTTGAGGTTTGGGCTGATGCAGTGAAGGTGCTTGTTGAGCAATTCCTATCATGGCTGAGGCTAACTCTACCTTTGTTCAGATCTTGCTGCATGGAATTATTGCCTATGAATAGAGCTACCTAGATACTTGACTTCTTTCAATAAGCTCTATCTTTTAAGTGCTGACAACTGCTGAGAGCGATTAAGAAAGGTGGTGGCTGCTTTCTATCTCCATTTCTATCTCCGGAGTATGTTTCTCCAGTCCTCCTTTAGGGAAATATAATATTCTGCCTTGTTGATATTTCATAAAATATTTCATTCTTCTAGGATGCTAGGTGGGTGCTAACTTTCTGCATGCAACCAATCTATGATATTTGCATGTGTTTCTTCAACATGGCAAAGTGTAACTGAGCATGACACATAGAACTAAGTGATCATGGGCATTACTGAATTGCTCTGCTGCTGTTTGTGAAAAAGTGAGATCAGCACTAAATTAAATAATACCTTTGTTTAGACAACAGGCTCATCTGCAATCTTTTCTTCAGCAGATGCAAATTTTTGATCCAGCACATTATAGAGGGTTTTTTTACAAGTTAGTGTTTTGTCTCAACTTGTGTAATTAGATTATCATTAAAATACATACGGATGTTAAGTTGATATGTTGCTACCTCTTTTCTTCCCTGTAGCATTATTATATTCGGTGAATAGTCAGCCAGATGTTCAGACCAAATTTGGCTCTTTTATTAACCTATTGAGTCCTTCCCAAAAACCCGGGGATAGGCCAGGGATTCCAGTTGTGTTATTATGATTTGTCATACTGTCAGCCAGATGTTTAGACTTTTATCCAGCTACTGTATTGAGTTCTTCCCAAGAACCTGGGATTAGTAGGTGTTGTTGTTTACTTGTTGACATCCATTGCTTCTGAATTCCTTCTTTCTTCCATCAAGTTGAGAAAAGATAGTCAGAAAAAGACATGGAATGGGCAAAAAAGGAGGAATGGTGGGAAACCAGACATATCTTTAATGTGATTGGAAGCTGAAGTTGAAAGCTACAGACTTTATTTTTGGTGCTACAGGGAAGTGGGGAAATAAACTTGGTGTCCAAGTTTTTTTTTTTTACAACAGCAATCAACAAAGGACTATATAGGGGACCTTTGATAGTTCTGTTTATGCTTAAGAGGTACAATCCCAAGTTCCTAGCCAAAATAGAAAGCCTTCCCTATGGCAGAAATTCAAGAGGCTTCTACAGGTTGTAGGAGTCACTGTTAGGTGCATAAAACATTAACAATTGAGGAAAGGCATGAACTCAGCAATTTAATGGACTCTGTCATGAGGTAAAAGTCTAGCCAACTATCCAGTATATCATCTTAATTCTGAAACTTGATTCCTTGATAAGGGGAGTTACTTGTTCTTTGTGTAGGAACAGGTATAGATTTAGAAAGCCAACAATTAATTTCCATCAGCTTTGCTGAGATTTACACCTCATTTTGAAGCAACTGTACTCCTCCGCAAGTAACTTCCCATGAAATGTTATCCATGCTACATAAACCCATGTCCGACATAGTGGTTTGATGCAGTGTCACCCTGCAGAAACTCTCTAAAAGGGAGCATGACAGCTTAATGATGTCCTTTTTATTCTGTATATCAGAGAGAGGCCAAAGGAAGTTACTACATGTTACGGAGTAAATTTGGAAATTGCAAAACTATACCTAAGGATATGACAGATGCTTACTTCAACTCTGTTTCTGACAAATCTATTTTGGAGAGTCCTGGAATGTCAGCTTGCAGCCTTTTAATGCTATTGCTCCCTAACAGTCATGATGGATTTTATTTCATCGGGCAAACATAAATTATCCTATAATCATTTTTGTGTGCCGTCTAGGCTTGTATTGACTTGTCTCTATAAGGGAGAGGAGGGAGAAAATAAGTAAAAATTTGGTGTGAAAAATGGAAGGAATAGGAGCATGTAAATGTCTTTGTGTTGTTTTTTTCTGCACTGAGGGAAAATGCCTCAACTTTAATTGTCAGTTCCAAATAGCTGTCTTTTTGTGGTGACATGAGATGAATTTAAAAATAAAGAAATAATAAATAAATAAAAGCATTCGCTCATTTCTCCAAAGTAACTCTCTGAGTTGACATAATGTGCTTTTTGAGCAGTCACATCTGACTCTGCAAGTTCCAGATCAGTAGATGCTAAAAGGAGCATTTCTAAATCTCTTGAAAATAGACCTACAAGACAAGTCAAACATGAGAGCCCAAATCTCTCTCCTTGGAGTGGTTAGAACAGAGGACTGAAAGCCAGCTGGTTTTAAAGCTGTGATTTTCCAAATGGCAAATCTCCATTTATCTCCAGCAAGGGAGGGAGAGACTTTTCTTCACAAAGAAATTATAATAATTAAAAAAGATGGGCTGTGGGTTTAGGAAACTTGAAAATTACCTCCACCTAGACATATACAGGAACGCCGTGGTTCAGTGGTTAAGATGCTGAGCTTGTCAATCAGAAAGGTTGGCAGTTCGGCGGTTCGAATTCCTAGCACCATGCAATGGAGTGAGCTCCTGTTACTTGTCCGAGGGGAACCTTTACCTTTACGTTAGACATATACATTGCACAGTACAATCAATTAGTTTTTAAATCACAGCAGACAGATGGCAGAACTGGATATACTGGTAACATTCCTGAATAACTTATGCTAGAAGAGTAAGACTTCTGAGTCTCAGTCAGTGGTGGGTTTCAAAAATTGTTTGAACCTACTCTGTGGGTGTGGCCTCCTTTGTGGGAGTGGCTTGCCACCCATGTGACCGGATGGGAGTGGCTTGCTGCCCATGTGACCGGATATGAAGATGCCGACAACACTTGTCAGAACCATCTTAAATTACCTCACACACAGCACTGGCATGCATAAGAATATGATGTAAACTTTGGTTTGTGTTAAAACAACTTCAGCACACGCAATGTTCTGATTGCACCACAAACACAGTAGTCATCCTTACCTTTCACAGAGGCACTGAGTTTTATAAATATGCGCATGATAGTGTAGAATAATCATATCCAAGGACCTCTTCTGTAGGTGTGGCCTGCTTTCCGTGTCCACTGGTGGAACCTCTTCTAACCGGTTCGGTAGATTTGACAAACCAGTTCTACCGAATAGGTGCAAACTGGTAGGAACCCACCTCTGATCTCAGTACAGGTGGATCTTCTACTCTATCAATGGTTTATGAAGTGTTTGGTAAAAATGTTGGAATTTGTTTTATTTTCCCAAAAGGAACACAACATAATTAGTGGTAAGTCACAATTCCTTGACAATCATCCATCATTATTGGTCTCCCTCTGCAATACACCAATAAGGGGGCTTGAGGATATTACAAAATATCCTGTGGCCCATTGGGTCCTCTTTTGAGACAAAGGTAGTCGTGCCATCTGATGTGACCAGAATGAACATTGAATTTTATGGTGACTATAGTTTATTAACCACAATGCTGGTGTGTCTGTGATCATCTAAGGAGAATATATATCACAAATAGAAAAATAAGTGTAAATAAGGGTAAACAAACTTCAATAATGTCAATATTTACTTACCTAAACAGATAAAGAGGCAGGGCAAACAACCAGTGGGAACAGGAACAATTACAACTTCCTGCCAGCTTCCCCATTGACTCTGATTGTGAGAAGTTGGCAGAGAGTATTGTGTAACAGCAGAGATGCTGCAGTAGCCACAATCAGTAGCCACGAATCAGTAGCCACTGATTTGAATATTGTGGTAATTTAAATTCCACAAAAGTAATGGGTCCCAGATTTTTTTATATACACATTCTTTATATTAGTGGATTTTAGTTTCCTTGATTAACAATTGTTGTGGTGTAATGCACTATTTTGACTAACCTGAGGTGAGAAACAAACAGATAACCAGAGAGAGAATTTCAGTAGTATACAGATTCTCTGTCACATAACTGAGGACATGAAATATCGGTAGTCCTCAACTTACAACTACAATTGAATCCAAAATATCCATTGTTAAGCAAGAGGTGTTAGGTGAATTTTACTCCATTTCACAATCTTTCTTCCCACAGTTGTTAACTGAATCACTGCTGTTGTTAAGTTAGTAACACAGTTGTTAAGTGAATCTGGCTTCGCTATTGACTTTTCTTGACAGAAAGTTGCAAAAGGGGATCACATGACCCCAAGACACTACAACCATCATAAATACATGCCAGTTGCCAAGCATCCTAATTTTGATCACACGACCACAGGGATACTGTAATGTTGACACCCAAAGGTCCTTTCCAAAAGGCAACTGGACTTCCTTACTTTTTTCTCTTTCAAAACGTTTTGCTTGTCATTCAAGAAGCTTCTTCAGTTCACTTTCTTGGATGAAAATTAAAACGTTTTAAAGGGAAAAAAATTAAGAATGTCCAGTTACCTTTTGAAAAGCATTTTTGGGACAACCATAACCTGGATGATTCAGAATCTCCATAGACATTTGCAATGGTCATAAGTATGAAAAATGGCTGTAAGTCCCCTTCTCCAGTGCCTTTGTAACTTTGAACAGTCGCTAAAAGAATGGTTGTAAGTTGAGAACTACCTTTAATTTTAGAATTAAATACAATCAATATTGGAGTGAACTTCATTTTTTGGCTTAATGAACCAAAAAATAGTAATGTCTGTTATTATATGGGCAGGCTTCTATACTTATGTTTGGTTCTGACCAAAGTTCTCTTTAGTCCCATACCATACACCTTCAAAGGGCATCCAAAATGTTCAGAGAAGATCTGAGAAACGAAGAGAGAGATCTGTACTGATGGATGAACTCACTACATCAAACTAAAAGCATTGGGTTGATTTTCTTTGGGAACTTGTTCACAATCCTATCTTGTTAGCACAAGGGGGGCAATCTTAGTGAGCCACATGTTCAGTAATAATGGCACAAAGGGAAACTCCTACTTCTTTCTTTTATTATTAAAGGAGAATAAAGGAGAATTATTAAAGGAGTTCTTGAGTTTTAATATAAGCAGAACAGAATTGAGTGTCATTGAATGTCAAACTTCTTAGGCTCTCTGGCAGCTTTGTCAGGTTGGGTTTTTCATTTATTTATTTCTTATAGTTTTATAATAAAAACAGCTTTTTCACTCTGTCTTTTCTTTTCATGCTTTAGTAACACTGGATCTACGCACCAAAGCAAGGTCATCAGGATGTCTTTTTCGGCAATCAAAAGATGTAGATAATCACACACTTTTTTGATGGAGCCAGTGACTTTCTAAAGTTCATGCTGCAATTCACGTCAAAGGTAGGTATTCCAGTTATGATAGTTAAGATTCATTTGATACATCAAGAAGCATGGATGAAATTCAGCAGGTTCTGACAGGTTCTGGAGAACCCATAGTGGAAATTTTGAGTAGTTCAGAGAACCAGCAAATACCACCTCTGACTGGCCCCAGAATGGGGAGGGAATAAAGATTTTGCAATATCCTTCCCCTGCCACGCCCACCAACCCACACCCACAGAACTGGTAATACAAAAAAAATGAATTTCACCACTGCTGTGAAGGATCTCTTTTCATAGAAAGGAGGGGTGGATATTGCTCAAATGGAAAGGCATTGATTCAAATATGCATAAGCATATGTTATGCATCTGTAATATGAATGCATATAACAGTGATCTTAAAAGATCAAACACTTTTGGTCATCAAAAACCTGGCTGTACTTAGGAAGTTTGCAAGTCACTTCTAAATTGGTCTTTTCGGCAAAATATTAGCAACCCAAACATGTAAGGATTTTGATATGGGGGGGGAAACTTAACGAGCAATTTCCTAAGCACATTTTATAATAGCATAGATATTGTGTCTACTGGAAAGCTTGGATCATTAATAAAATATGAATGCAAGACATGTACTGAATCTATCAGCAACTAAGGTCTTGTCTAATACCAGTTCTATCTTCAGGTGGGAGTGTCCAGAATTGAATTCTAGAAGTTGAATTCAGTAAAAAGAATACAGAGGAAAATATTTTAGTTTGCTATTCTTGACGGACACCATATCATGCATGCAATGATTTACTTAGGGAGTTGATTTAGCCAACATTAGTTTCAATCCAATTTTGAAACCACATATGGATTGTGAAGGCATCTCTTAAGCAGATTCTTCAATCAAAACAAAGATTTGATTTGGATGTACAAATCCAGCTTCAAGGACCTCATCGGTTTTCAACAGGCTTTCTAAACTATAAGGCTTTTCTACTATTTCTGAAATTGTTAGAAACCATGTACTGTGCCACAATTTCAATTCTGTACTTGCAGAAGGTTGGGTAGGATGATCAGCTTTCAGATATTAGCTGACAATGTGTTTGATCATTTCCTTAGAGTCCCTGCCATCACAGCTGTCTTGGGGTGCCAAGGCTAACCATGCTCAGTCTTCATGCATTTGATCAGCTTTCAGTTTCTTTCCTGTGACCAGCCACAAGCATTAACTTTCCTCTCTCTTGGGCTAATGGAATGTTACACTTCTTTGCTAAGTTTGCCACCATAACTGGAAGTTCAGCTCAGCTTTCAGAACTCTGAATATGTGGGGAACACTGGCTAGACAGGTATTGGATCAAAGCTAACTTTTAGACTCTGCTTGATTGACACAGCTTTGGATCTCTTGCCAATCTCTATCAGGTCATGGTTAATCCTTATAGATTTACTGTAGATGAGGTTTAAAAAACCATGAATGCTATGTTTTCTATGCCTACCACTTCTTCTGATAAATAAATGTATAGGATAAATAAATATGTCGCTTGCCTCCCTGTGTCAGGAGATTCTCTGAACCAGCTATAGCGTTAGCTATAGGTTCTCCTGAACCCGGGTGAACTCGTAGCAGCCAACCCCTGGTTTCATACCACATGACTTGCTTCACTGAGAAGAATCTGGTCCGTCATTTGCCTCAGTACACTAAATCACATAGTTTTTGTGGAGCAATACCCTTCCATGAAGCAAATAAAACCAACTTCACATTCACCTGTTATCCAACATGTGTGTTGGCTTCTCCCCTCAAAGAAAGCAAAGGGGAGTTTAAATTTCCAGAAATACCCAACAGAATTCCCGCATGGCAACCTTCATTAAAAAAAATAATCCAAAACAACTGCATGAATGTGAATTGCATTGCCACAGATTTATTCCTGTCAGCTGCTGGAAAGCAAAAGAGGCCCACGTGTGATATAATGTATCCTGTTAAGGCTTTGTGCTAGATCTTTTTTTGCCCTGGTGTGAAATGATGGTTATCAATATCATATCATTCATTTCATGTTTTATCTTTTTACTCAATCCAGTTCGGTTTATTACCCTTAGCCTCTAGCTAGCCTTATTTTCTAACTAATTTTGATTTTCTGAGCAGAGCAGTACATGTCTCAACAGAAGGCAGCTTCCAAATAGAGGCAGACCCCTGGAGTCTAACAACTAAATTATTCACAATTTTGCTCAAGATGTTGAAGTACTATACTTCACAGCAAGCCTCTTTTCTAATGACAAGAAAACATTATTTATATTTCACCCAGCCTGGTGCAAACACCAGCATTGCTTTGGCAGAGGCAAAACAACACCAAGGCCAGTCGCCTTATGAAATAAGTTCTGAACTTGCTTAAAAAATATTTGCTGAGGCCCTCAAGACTTCTCTGTCATATAGTCAGGTTTCTGGAAACAGCTTTTATGAACTAGGTACAAATACAAATTAAAACAGTGAAGAGCTACCAACAACTAAACAAGCATATACACCAGCCGAAGGAAACAGAAGAAAAACAATGATGATCTATTCACAGTGCTTCACATACAACTAAGCCCTATTTAATCCTGATGATTTGGGTTTTTTTCCCCAGAAAAGGACATAGATTATTTGCTAATCTAACCCAGTTTATCAATAAATCGTCACTGGACTTGTGATCTATGCTGGAGACTCTTCTCTTCAGTTCAGGCTAGAGATGATGAAAGAGAAAAAGAAATGATAAGCGTTGGGAACATCCTACTGTTTTACTAGAGGCCAGAATGAACCAGTTCTGTAAGATTCAGGGCTCTTGTCTCTAATCTTGATGGTGAAGGATAAATTTTATGCAGAGAAATACAGTTGAAAGAGCATAAGCCTTGGAGAATAGGTTATTTTCATGAAATACTTGCTGACTAATTGGATTCCAGTATACAAAGCATAGGCCCAAGTTTCTCACAATGTATTTTCACAATGCCCCTTTCAGAAGGCATTGCTTTTTAGAAATAGCAGCACAAAACACATATAACTGGCTGCACCATGATTTCCTTATTAGTTCAGGAAACATAAATTAGGTAAGTTTGCATTAAAAATTCCCCCTAGCTCTTTACTTTAACTACTTCTTTTTCTGATTTTAAAAAGGAAGCCAAAAGGGATGTCCCACACTCTCTAAACTACTCCGCCATGCATTATACAGACATCAAAAACAAAGACAAGGGGAATGGTGTACTTGCATTTGCCTACAGCAATGTATCAAACCTTGTCATGTTTTCATTTCTGATTTATGATACTCAGAGGCTCAACAGCCTGTTTAAAATGACTCTTGGAGAAAATAATAATAAAAAACCCTAAAATGCTCATCTGAAAGGAAAAGCTAAATGTGCTTCTTTAGTTGCACTTTGAGAAAATATCTCCCCTGATCAAACTTCTGCCATGAGTTAAAAGAGGGGCTACATAACCATGGGACATTGATATTCACAGATATATCATTCCGATTTTGCTCCAACCTGTTCTGTTCCATGTAGAATCGTCAACCATTTTCATGGGTCTGTAGAGATTCTCAATCATCCAGGTCATGGTTGTTCAGGAGGCAACTGGACTTTCTTGGTTTTTTTTCTTTTGAAGACGTTTCACTTCAGAAGCTTCTTCAGCTCTGGCAGGATTCCGATTCCATTCCCCACTATTCTGTTAGAGCTGAAGAAGCTTCTTGAATGTGAAGTGAAACATCTTGAAAAGAAAAAACAAGAAAGTCCAGTTGCCTCCTGAAAAAGCATCTTTGGGACATTTTCATGGGTATATAATTTATATACTGATGATGCTGAACCTATAGCATGCCATATTTGCTGGCATGCCAGCCATCAGCTCCGGTGTCATGCAGGTGCCAGCCAGCAGATTTTCAGCCTTCCGGAGGGGCAGAGGAGGCTGTTTTCGCCCTCCCCGGGCTTCAGGAAAACCTCTGGAGACTGGGGAGAGCAAAAAACAGGCCCAACAGGGCAACCGGAAATTCGTTCCTGAACTTCCGGTTGGCTCATTGGGGCCATTCTTCACTCTCCCCAGGCTTCAGGAAAGCCTCCGGAGCTGGGGAGGGGTCGTGCACGCATGCGTGGGGGGGAGTCATGTGCGAATACACAGGTGGGCGGGGAGGATTGATAGCGCATGCACACACAAATGTGGCACGCCATAAGAAAAAGCCTCATCATCACTGGTATATACTGTATGTATATTTTCTTTTCCTCACCTTTGTCTCCTGCTATATTGAAAATCTCATGCTGAACTATAAATGATTTGGTCCCAAGGGCACACTGTATGTATATTTTAACACCTATTAAAAATTCAGAATGGTTCTTATATAATACACTTGAACCCGAATTCCAAAACACTCAATCATTTGTAGGTCCAATGATTTCAGAGGAACTTTCTTTCACAAACAGACTGCTCTGAATTTATTTCCCTGTTTTTTTTTCTTCCTCTGTGAACTTTAATTCTGCCAATTAACACCTGCTGAATCATTACATTTCAGAATAGTCATATATGGTGGTGGTGCTGGCCTCAAAACCACTAGATGGTCCCGTCTTAGGCATGAAAGACAGCTGGGTGACTTTGGGTCAATCATTCTGTCTTGGCCCAACCACTTCACATGGTTGCAACAAAATTGCATTGTTTCCTATCACAATGCACTAATACTATACAAAAGCAGTTAAGTAGATATGTGGTAGAGGACAGATGTGGCTTGTTTCATCTTCCCATATAAAATGTATTTTACTGCACTGAAAATACTGTGTTGAAAATAAGGGTGTACATCTTTTCTCACTTAAGTCAAAAAGCACAGCGGAATAACAGTCACCCAGCTAGGCATACTTGGAATAATTATTCAAAATTTTGGTATCTTTTTAAGTCTTTCCCAAATATCACCAGCACATTTTCATTATCATATGGCTTAATTGCCTTTGGGATCTCAACTTCCTCTCTGCTGATTATCATTCTCTCCCTTTTTATTATTTTGTTCTTGTTGGTGTTTCAAAGAAACTTTAAATGCTTACTCACAAGGAGCTGGCAACTTGAATATTAGAAAGTATGTTGTTATAATAATGGGCCACAGAGGATTTAAACAGCAAGTGAGATAAGAATCCATTTTGAAATGAGGAAGGGAGGGAGGGAGGAAAAAATATAAGTTTTCTTCCTTTGAAAGTTAAAACAGAGAAAGCATTCAGGCAACAGAGAAGACAATTTAGGAACCCACAAAGCGGGATGAAGATGCTGAGACTTGTAGGGTCACCCTTGTATTGAACATCATCAGCAACAATACTTCAAAGAGGTGAAGAAAGCCTTCAAAGCAGGGGTGAAATGCTACCGGTTCAGACTGGTTCGCCCGAACCAATAGTAGAAATGCTACCAGTTCTCCTGAACTGATCTTTCCGACGATAATCTATGACGCACGATTTATATTAGCTAGAATCGTTGGATTTTCTGCTTTTTAGCTAAATTATGTGTCACAGCTGATCGTCGGAAATCATAGGTCCTACACATGTGTGGAGATAGTGCATGTGAGCAAAGCAAGCAAACGTTTGTGCTCACATCACCCAAACCGGTAGCGAAAGTAAGTTGATTTCACCGCTGCTTCAAAGGAAGCTGATGAGCAACAAATCTGGTTCGAAATACAAATTGAGACCCCAGACAGTTACGTTTCATACAAGCTTCATACAATACATAGCTTGTTTCATTTGTGTCTTTAATAGATTAAAAATTTCTCTGATAGACCAGCATCTGGTGTTTGAACAAAAAGTTCTTGGGTTGATCTGCTGACTGTCAAATGTCATAGAGAGAGAAGCATGATCTCTAGAAAGCCAGTTGCTTTTCTTTGCCCATCCCTGCAAACTTCATAATAATTTCTCTTTCTACAGAGTTTTTAACTTCCCCAAAGAGAACAGGCTTCTATTTTCTTCTTTCATTTCTTTTTAAATGTTCGGTGTATTCTAAACAAGTCTCCAGATCAAATGTTTTTTTTAAAAAAAACTCTAAATGAATACTCACATGAAGAGACTTTTCCTCTTTTATTTTGGTGCTGCTCGCAATTGATTTTACAGAAGATGAAGCAAATATATACTTAGTAAAAATACCTCAGAGCATTGATTAGGTGTTTCTGGGTGAGAAACACTCAATACTATTAAGATTAATGGAAAAATATGTTTAAAATGTTAACAAACAGCAAATTACAGTTTAAGGAGTGGTGATAACCGATTTAGGATATAACTCTGTATGGTACACATGATATGTTCCCTGATATCACATACAGATTTGGCAACAGTGTGGATAAAGTAATTTTCTTGAGAATTATTACTGTAGGGAGATAGCAGATGATAAAAAAAACATTGTATTCATGATGTTGTTAGAGGTGGGGCATTCAGACATGGAAGTCACAAGTCTGTAACCATAAATATAACCATAATATTTGTGCGCATGTGCGAGGAAGATGGCTGCCTGAGCTTTTCGCTCGGGGTTTGAGGAGAAAGGAAACCTCGAAAAAATCGACCCTCTTCTGTAGCCAGACTACTGAAGGGCAAAGCCTGGGTAAGAGGATCCTGAGAGGGTGCTGGAAAAACGAGCACCTGGAAAAACGCTGTTCGGACGGCTTTGGGCGACGCGGTATCGGGCGGTGCTGAGAAGCCTGCAGGCGGACTCCCCCCCTACAGACGGCGTGGGCGGCGGCTTCCAGCTGACGGACCGCCGCAGCTTGCCTTCCTTGTGAGAAGCAGCGGAGCCGCTGGAACGTGAAGCCTCCCCTCCCTTCTCTTGTGGACGGTGGTTTCTAGCGGATGGCAGTTCCAGCGCTGTGTTAGATTGCCGCGGTCCTGCCTTTGTTCTGCGTGGCGCCGTTGGGCCTTTGAACTGGACACCCCCCCCCTTTTCCACCCTCCATCGTGGATGCAGCGCTCAGCTTTGGACCCAGATTGTCATGGTCCTATTTTGTTCATGCTGCTGAGACTCTGTGTGTGCTGTCCTCAGGGGGGTTGGTGAGTTTGTTCCTGAGACGCCGTGGGCCGAAAGGTTAGGCTCATTGCTGTTATTGCTGCCGACCCAAACGCACCCCCCCCTTCCATCTCACCCTCTGAACTTCTGACTATCATGGCCTGCCTTTCGGCTCATGTTGCTGTTGCCGTTGCTATCCGTGGCTGCTTTAGGAGCCCCCATTTTAGATGCTTGACTGTCCTTGCCTTTCGACCGGCTTTACCCCCACCTTTACCCTCAAGACCAACATTTTGGAATAAGCTGGGACATTTGAATCCACCTCCGGCCTTGCTGAGACTCCCAGCCATTTTCATGTATACCATCCTGCACTTTAATTTTGCAGAAAGAAGAAGGCAGGGGACGAATAGGACATGGGCAGGGGGCCTGCTTGGCACCTTCTCTCAACTGACACTAACCCTCTAACTATTTCAAACTTTTTAAACTCTTGGGCTTTGCCCCCTTTTGCTGGACTCCACAGAGGAGAAGTTCAAAAACATTAAGTTTCTCCTCTCTTGCACAATTTTTTTTAAATTGGTATGATGAGTGCATGGGATTGTATGTGATTGAGTGAATGGTCCCACTTTTATTATTTTGTTACTATTGTATTTTATATGTTTTAACTTCTATGTGGGGACTGCTTGGGTGAGTGAATGAGTATGTCTGATTCGGAGGACCTGCCGGGGAAAGTGGGGGCCATTGGGGTGGTTGGGGGGACTACGCCCACGGGAGAGGGTCGGAGCATTGTGGTCATAACAGGGAGAGGCAGATACGGCGGGGACTTTAGGGCTGGCCATTACCGGGGAAGGAGGGCTCGCTGTGTTATAGAGATCCCTCCTTCCGGCCCTAGGAGTCCCACTCCAAGGTCAGATGGCGCGAGTAATCAGGACCCTGGTCTCAGGCTGCTGTCGCTAAATGCCAGGTCTGTGGTTCATAAGGCCCCCCTCATCCGGGACTTGATAACTGATGAGGGCGCAGACCTGGCATGTATTACTGAAACATGGCTGGGCACGGAGGGAGGAGTCCCCCTCGTTGAGATGTGCCCAGCCGGATTTCAGGTGCTACATCAGCCGAGAGCCCAGGGAAGGGGTGGCGGTGTGGCTATTGTAGTCCGGGAGTCTTTAGTACCTCGTAGGATCCCTGCTCCGGAGCTTGTCGGGTGTGAGTCCCTGCTGGTGAAGCTGGACCTCAAGGGTCAAGTGGGTCTGCTGCTTACGTACCTGCCTCCCAACTGCGTTGCAGCAGCCCTCCCCTCGCTCCTCGAGTCAGTAGCCGAGCTAGCAGTTGAGTTCCCTAGACTTATAGTTCTGGGGGACTTCAACTTGCCTTCGCTCGGTGAACACTCTGATGGAGCGCAGGAGTTCATGGCTTCCATGACAGCCATGGGCTTGACTCAAGTAATCCGAGGCCCAACTCACTCAGTGGGTCACACGCTCGACCTCGTATTCCTCTCGGAGCAGTGGAGTTACGATCTTGGTCTGAGGGGTAATGAGATCATACCCCTGTTGTGGTCAGACCACTACCTACTGAGGCTAGACTTCCGGAGGCCAAACCCCCACCATAGGGAGGAAGGACTGACCAGCTGGTTCCGCCCCAAGCGACTGATGGATCCTGTTAGGTTCCAGACGGAGCTTGGGGTTATTCCTGATACCCTCGCCCACAGTTCGGCGGAGACCCTCGTCGCTGCCTGGCACTCGGCAGCTTCGGAGTCTCTAGACCGGATTGCGCCGCTACGGCCCCTCCGGGTCAGCAGCCCCCGGAGGCCTCCTTGGTTCACTGAGGAGCTCCGGGAGGTAAAGCGCCGGAGGGGACGCCTAGAGCACTCGTGGAGGTCCAATAGGTCCGAGTCGAAACGGGCACTTTTAACATCATGCACCAAGGAGTATATTCGGACTTTAAGAACAGCAAAAAGAACATATATTGCCTCCTTGGTAGCGTCCGCCGAGTCCCGCCCAGCCGCCCTGTTTAGGATAACCCGCTCCCTCCTAAATAGGAGGGAGACAGGGGACTCCCTACAGGGTAAGGCTGAGGAGTATGTCCAGTTCTTGGCGGACAAAGTTGCCCGGTTTCGAGCGGTCCTGGACTCCACCCCAGTAGATCCAGCCGAGACACAAGGAGAAGACTTGGCAAACCATCTCTGGGTTGAGTTTCAGGAAGTTGCCTCTGGGGATGTGGACAAGGCTATGCGAGCTGTGAGTGCCTCCACCTGCATACTGGACCCGTGTCCCTCCTGGCTGGTTGCCAACAGCAGTGAGGTGACACGAGGCTGGATCCCGGCGGTTGTTACCGCCTCTCTTCGGGAGGGGTACTTCCCCACCGTGCTTAAGACAGCGGTGGTAGGACCCCTCCTGAAGAAACCGTCCTTGGATCCAGCTGTTCTTAATAACTATCGTCCAGTCTCCAACCTCCCCTTTGTAGGGAAGGTTGTTGAAAAAGTGGTGGCTCTCCAGCTTCAGCATACCTTGGAGGAAGCTAACTATCTTGACCCCTTCCAGTCTGGCTTCAGACCCGGTTACAGCACAGAAACCGCTTTGGTCGCATTGACCGATGATCTCTGGAGAGCTAGGGATGGAGGCCATGCTTCCATCCTAATTCTCCTGGACCTCTCAGCGGCTTTCGATACCATCGACCATGGTATCCTTCTGCGACGACTGCGGGAGATAGGGGTGGGCGGCACTGTTTTGCAGTGGTTCTCCTCCTATCTCTCGGACAGGTCACAGTCGGTGTTGGTGGGGGGGCAGAGATCGTCCCTGAGGCCCCTAACTTATGGGGTGCCGCAGGGGTCGGTCCTATCCCCCCTACTATTTAACATTTACATGAAACCGCTGGGCGAGATCATCCAAAGGCACGGGATAAAATATCACCAATATGCGGACGATACACAGTTGTATCTGTCCGCCCCGTGCCAACTCAATGAAGCGGTGGACGTGATGAACCGGGGTCTCGAAGCCGTTAAAGACTGGATGAGAGCAAACAAGCTGATACTCAACCCAGACAAGACCGAGTGGCTGTTGTGTTTTCCTCCCAAAAATTTGACCAACATACCATCACTCAGGCTGGGGGGACAAAACTTACACCCCTCAGAAAGGGCCCGCAACTTGGGAGTCCTTCTGGACCCACAGCTGACTTTTGACCACCATCTCTCAGCTGTGACCAGGGGGGCATTTGCCCAGGTTCGCCTGGTGCGCCAGTTGCGGCCCTACCTGAATCGGGAGGCCCTCACAACAGTCACTCGAGCCCTTGTGATCTCCAGGCTGGAATACTGTAATGTGCTCTACATGGGGCTGCCCTTGAAGAGCATCCGGAGACTTCAGCTAGTCCAGAATGCGGCCGCGCGAGTGATCGTGGGCGCACCACGGTTCGCCCACATAACACCGATCCTCCGTGAGCTGCACTGGCTACCTGTCGATCTCCGGGTGCACTTCAAGGTCCTACTCACCACCTATAAAGCGCTCCATGGTAGTGGATCTGGCTATTTGAGAGACCGCCTTCTGCCAATTACCTCCCTGCGTCCCATCAGATCGCATAGAGTTGGCCTCCTCCGTATTCCATCCGCCAGTCAGTGCCGACTGGCGACTACTCGGAGGAGAGCCTTCTCTGTTGCGGCTCCGACACTATGGAACAATCTCCCCGTGGAGATTCGTACCCTCACCACCGTCCAGGCCTTCCGCACAGCCCTCAAGAACTGGCTAGCCCGTCAGGCCTGGGGATAAGTCTATTTTCGCCCCTCCCGAATGTTGAGTGAATGTTGAGTTTTATTGTTTAATTTACTTTTGTTCACATTTCTTTTTGTACTGTCCTACACTCCCTTTCCTTTTTGATTGTAAGCCGCCCTGAGTCCCCTCAGGGAAAAGGGCGGCCTATAAATGTCCAATAAATCAAATCAAAATTAAATCAAAAAAGTAACAAATAGGACTGTTGAAACAAATGCATGCAAAAAAAAAATCACTAAAACACTTTGATCCACAGTCAGTCCACTCCTTGTTGTGTTTATAATGAGATTTTGTACTGAGTCTCATGGCAATTATTTTTCTGGTAGTTAACCTCATGCACATCTATGCCACACTATTTCTCAGGCTTTTCAAACCCCAAATCCTATCACTGCTACATCATAAAATGCTTAACTCTTAAGAAAGCAACCATTCAGTCTTTTTAATTCAGAAATTGTGGGACACTCTAAGTATTAGATCTTTTATAAATATTTCTATGGAACAATTCCCAGATTGCTTTTTAGTCCAGGCTCTTCATCCAAATGTCAGACTGTGATGGCAAGTTGGCAGATTGGAGATTCTCTAATGCAATGATGGTGAACCTTTTTGGCACGAGTGCCCAAACCGGAATGCCCATGCATGCACGTTCATGTGTGCCCATTGGAGCACCGGAAAGACCAGCTGGCCAGTGTGCACATACCTGTTTTTTGTTTGGCTGTTTTTGGCTGTTTTGGGGGCTGTTTGCAGGCCACTTGCGGGCCATTTTTGGCCATTTTGGTCCAATTTTCATTTTTCATTTTGGGTTGTTTTTGGACTAAAAATGGCCTGAAAATGCCCTCCAAACAGCCTGAAAATGGCCCAAAACAGCCTGAAAATGCCCCCAAAACGGCCCTGAAAATGGCCTGAAATTGGCCTGGGTTTTTGGCCATTTTGGGGCTATTTTCAGGCCATTTTCAGACCATTTTTGGACCATTTTCATACATGAAGACCAGCTGCAGATGGCACATGTGCTTACAGAGAAGGCTCTGCGTGCCACCTCTGGCATGTGTGCCATAGGTTCGCCATCATGGCTCTGATGCATAGAAAGTTCAGAATTCTTCAAGGGACCAAAGCAAAACAACAAAACAACTATCCGGCAAAAGTGTAATCATGCTTGGCAAAAAGGATCAAAATCAAAAAGGCAGGACAAGGACAGAAGAATAGAGGAGAATAATCAAAACACATGATTTGGTTTCTGGGAAGATGTGGCAAACTGAAGGCAGTTCTGTGAAAGTGGAGTTGTCAATCCTGACAAAGACCAAGGAACCAGAGAGTAGATTAGTTTCTTGGACCATCACCAGATAAGGAGAAGACAGGAGATTGCCCACATATATGCCAGACACTTCAAATTGCCCACATATATTGGGGCTGCTGCTCCTCAAAAGGAGATTTCAGGACAGTAGTTTTCTGTGAGTTTGAGGACTGAGAGACAACAGGGTTAGGCATCTTGCTTATAATTATGGCAGAGACTTTTAAAGGGCACTAAGTTCACAAACCTTTACTTTCTCATCACTTTTGGAAATTGCTCATTAACCGTATTTATCGGCGTATAACACGCAGTTTTAAAACTAAAATTGCAAGCTTAAACCCTGCCTGCGTGTTATACGCTGATACTGCGTGTTATACGCCGGGTCCCAAACTGCCTGCTCCAGCTGATTCACCGGCGCCCATGATACTCATAGAAGTGCAGCATCCATTTCATGGCAGCGTCGGCGGCTCTCCAGCTACCCTGCCTGATATAACCCCTACCTTGCAGCAGTGGCGGCAGCTCTCCAGCCACCTGCTGTTCGCTTTAACCCCATCATTGAACAAGCGGCGGCTGGAGAGCCGCCCGCTGCCTGATTTAACCCCATCCTAGCAGCAGCGGCTCGCAGCGGCCAGAGAGCTGCCCGCTGCCTGTATTTTTTCTCCATCATTGCGGGTGCTTACCTTCCCGCCCGCCTGCTCTCTGGTCCCAAGTGTACGCGCCGGCATTCTCCCAATCAGCTGTGAGTCCGCAGCCGCCCGCGCTGCTGTTTTAAAGGCTGCTCCTCAGGACCCTCCGAGGCCACCGTACTTCTGACGAGTGACGTCCCTGACGTTACGCTGAGGACGTTACTCGTCAGCGCAATTAAAGAGTAACCTGAGTCTGCTAGCGACACAGGCCAGGTACTGTGGTGAAAACAAAAACATATAGAAATAGGGGTTTATGTGGGGGGGGCTTGTTATGTGGCACAGGGGGAAAGAGTATGTGATATGGGGGGTGGGGTTATATGGTACAGGTGGTATCAGGACTATGTGGTACAGGGGGATTAGGTTGTACAGGTGGATCTGGGGGGGGATTAGGTGGTACAGGGGGATCAGAGGGGGGGAAATGATGTGACAGAAGAGGGTGGGGAAGTAATTCATGTTCTAATGTTATAAATTTTAATCCAACATTAAGTTCCGAGCTTCCAAGTCATTTATTTTTAATGAAAAAAATTTTTACTCAAATTTTTGTGTTAAAATGGGGGATGCGTGTTATACGCCGGTGCGTGTTATACGCCGATAAATACGGTACTTCTAATCTATTAGAGACTTTTGGAATGGCAAGTCTAAAAATGCTATGTGCCTTCAAACCTTAATGGAAGAAAAATGTAATTATAAGCTTAAGAATTTAAAGAATCTGAAAGAAAGAGCAAAACGCTAAATAATACTTTGATTTTAGAAAGTTATAAATGGGCTAAGAATCTGATAAATCTGATAAAATTGAAATATTGAAACTTTTATAATAAAATTTTGTAAAAAATTATAGAGAACAAACAGCTTCCTGGGGGAAATAGATTCTGTTTTGATTTTTACAAGAAAAAACAAATTCATGATTTCAAAAACTGGACAATAGAAGGGACTAAAGTTTTGGGGTAAAGAAAAGATTTACAAACCTGCAAAATGTTGCAAAATATTTCAACAATTAAAATACCGAAGGAGACTTTTGAAGAATGGAATTGGAAAATAGTAACCATAATATCAACAATATCAGTAATAATGCTTCTATGGGCAGACTATATGTAAAAGATATTATTATAGAAATGACAGATGTAGAACAATTGTAAGCAATTTTACAACTAACAGGCCCAGAGAATGACTTAGAAAAGAATGCTTCACTGAATCTACAAAAGGAAGTGGCTGAGGTTTTACAAATTAAATGGAAAACATAAATGACAAACCAAGAAAAATACGATAGGACAAAGATGAAACAAAGAGAAATTCAGTCCTATGGCAATAAGAGCTGAGGTGGTGCAGTGGTTAAATGCAGCACTGCAGGCTACTTCAGCTGACTGCAGTTCTGCAGTTTGGCTGTTCAAATCTCACCGGCTCAGGGTTGACTCAGCCTTCCATCCTTCCGAGGTGGGTAAAATGAGGACCTGGATTGTTGTTGGGGGCAATATGCTGACTCTGTAAACCGCTTAGAGAGGGTTGAAAGCCCTATGAAGCGGTATACAAGTCTAACTGCTATTGCTATATTTGAATGAACTAAAAATTAAGTCTGTTAGAAATAAAAACAAGGAATATAAACTTGGTTTATTTGATTAAAGTTAAAATGCTGTTAAGTCTGGCAACCTTTATTAAGTTTCGTTTGATACCAGGACTAAAAACGATGGTTTATGGATTTGTTTATACATAAGGAGTGGCTACCTTGTGCCTGGCACTCATGCCCTGGTCATCTCTTGTTTGGATTATTGCAATGACCTTGGTGGTGCAGTGGTTAGAATGTAGTCTTGCAGGCTAATTCTGCCCACAGCCAGGAGTTTGGTCATGACTGGCTCAAGCATGACTCAGCCTTCCATCCATCTGAGGTTGTGAGGCCCCAGATTTTGGGTGGGGGAATAGCTGATATTTGTAAAGTACTCAGGGAGATGCCGAAAAGCACTATGGGTAATATATAAGTCTAAGTGTTATTGCTATTGAGTTAGTCAATTTCTCTTAAACCTAGCGGAAGGGAAACAATAGCAAACCCCTTCTGAAGGGGGAAAAAAAACCCTTTGTTCCTAGATACAATTCAGTGATGAAATTCTTTTTTTTTTTTTTTTACTATGGGTTCGGGGTCATGGCAGGCCCTGAGTCGCTGCCAGTTCTGCGAATCCTGATTCCACACCAGTTCAGCCGAACGGCCCAAACCGGGAGCAACCCACTCTGATGAGCGGCTATATAAATATGTATCATGTATATATATATGAAATATAGATAGATAGATAGATAGATAGATAGATAGATAAGATAGATAGATAGATCGATAGATAGATAGATAGAGATAGATAGATAGATAGATAGATGATAGATAAATAGATGATAGATAGATAGATAGATAGATAGATAGATAGATAGATAGATAGATAGATGAACTAACACATGATATATCAACAGCTCATATGTCTCATAGCCAATTGAATTCAAAATCAGAGCAACTGATATTCTTTGTTTCTGAGGACAAATTGAGGCAGGACTACTAGTTGAGAAATGCAAGAATCTGAATGTTCATCAGATGGCAGCAGAATACTAGACAATTCTCTTGCTGCCATCTAGTGGTTGATTCATTATTATTTTTTATTTGATTCTATAACAAATGTTAGCACCCATGGTACCTTAGGATGTGGTGAGAGATAAAGTCAAATGGGCATCTCAGGTTATGGACTGAGTGATACCTGAGTTATCACTACCTGGATTTACATATCCTGCTAAATCATAATCTGGTTTGCCTGAGCATGTGTTAAAATAACCACATTAGGACTGAAAAATCCAAACAAGAACTATATTGGGAATCCAGAATTAGAATTTTCTGTGCATCTTTCCTGCCATCTAGTGGATGTCTGCATTTTTATAGCCCAGGTATGATAGCCCTATTAATATCATTTATTAAGTGATTATATAGTTGCAGATCTCAGAATAGTATATACAGTCCATCTTCCCTTAAAACTTGAAGCAGATTATGTTATATCCTATGTATGGAGTATGTGTGACATCTACCTCCTCCACCCCACCCATGGATGGATGGATTTTTCTATTTTCACACAGTGCTATATCTTTGTGACTTACATTGTCTACCAGGAGATGCTATGACTGATTTCATCATTTGAGATTCATCAGATGTTGGTGGCCAAATGTGAACTTTATGGGGTTCAAGCTTCCTACCAAACAGGTAGCATTTAGAAGCTTTTGAGGGAATTGATCTACTCTGAGAGCTTAACAGATGGTAGGCTGTATATAGCACCATTCTGAAAGATGTTATACATTCCTTCCTGCAACTGCTGAGTACCAAGACCCATGCATTTTATGTAGTCATCTGTAGTGTGCAGGTCCATATCTGGCTTCCAGATATTAATTTGGCTTCTGACATATCCCAAAGAAGAAGAAACAAGTCACATGGTTGTCCCAAAGGTGCTTTTTCAAGAGGCAATTTGACTTTCTGGTTTTTCTTTGAAGATGTTTTGCTTCTCAACCTAGAAACTGAGGAAGCTTTTTTGATGAGAAGTGAAACGTCTTCAAAGAAAAAACCAGAAAGTCCAGTTGCCTCTTGGAAAAGCACCTCTGGGACAACCCTGACCTGGATGACTGAAAATCTCCAACGATAGTCACATGGGTGCCTCCTGGTCATCCAGATTACTGTAGTACAGGTAGTCATCAAATAACAACTAGAACCAGAAACAGAATTTCCATTGCTAAGCAAGGTAGTTGTTAAGTAAGTCCTACCCAATTCATGAGCATTTTCTGTCATGGTCGTTAAGCAAATCACTGCAATTGTTAAGTGAATCATGCTGTCATTAAGCAAATCTGCCTTTCCTCATTGGCTTTGCTTGTTGGAAGTCAGCTGGAAAAGTCACAACTGGAAATCTCATGACCTTGGTATGCTGCAACCATCATAAATACCTGCCAATTGCCAAGTGCATGAATTTTGATCATGCATCTGTGGAGGTACTGTGAAAGTCATGTTCAAGAATTGGTCATCATCCACTTTTTTCAGTGCTTCTGTAACTTCAAACAGTTGTTAAACAAATGGTTATAAGTCAAATACTACCTGTATGTTATGGGACGCAGTTGCTCAGTGGCTAAGACGCTTAGCTTGTTGTTCAGAAAGGTCAGCAGTTCCGCGGTTCGAATCCCTAGTGCTGCATAATGGGATGAGTTCCTGTTACTTGTCCCAGCTTCTGCCAACCTAGCAGTTCAAAAGCATGTAAAAATGCAAGTAGAAAAATAGAGAACACCTTTGGTGGGGAGGTAACAGTGTTCCATGCACTTTCAGCGTTTAGTCATGCCCGTCACATGACCACAGAGATGTTTTGGGACAGCGATGACTCTTTAGCTTTGAAACGGCGATGAACAACGCCCCCTAGAGTCGGCAATGACTAGCACATATGTGTGAGGGGAACCTTTACCTGTACCTTTATTTGTATGTTGCTTGAAAGCAGCCATGGTGTTATGTTAAGTTGCTCATGACTATGTTTGCTACATTTCCCAAATATTTCCATTGTTCCACAATTGGTTACTTATACTAATAAATATCAATAAAGGAAAGCACATTTAAAAAAAACTATAGCATTGCAACAGCTCTCAATTTGACTGTCCTACTCAAAGTAAGCTTCCTGGTAGGTAAATAAATAACAACGATCCGTAACATAAGGACAAGCCTGGGGAAAAGAATAAAAAGAAAACAAGAAAATATAGGACATGTACAATTCTTCTATTCTATTCCAATATATTGCAGAGAAATCTGAAGAAGCCACTGGATGCCTTTTGCGGAAGATTGATGGATTTCAATAGCTATATAAAGTGAATGGCTTGCGCAGAGGATAAAGAGACAATTGTGTATTAAAGTAAGGACACCTATGAGAGATCAATGATGGTGCAGTGAGAAACATCACACAGCAAGTCTGACGATCCTAAAAGAGAGGAGAACGGATGGCATGTCATCCAAAATGAGTAGTTGTGTGGAGCATCTAATATGAAAATGAGGGGATAAACAGAAATGTGCCATAAAGCCCATTCAAGCAGAATCGATGGCTGTTTGGAGCCTATAATCAGGGAAGAAACAAGCTTAGTTAGTGTCATAATAAAGCAGTGTAAATTCTGCTGAAATGAACTGATCCTACGAATATCCACACAAATTACATAGGATCAAAAGTGTGCTTTTATTTTGGGTTGAACCTCAGTGGTACACAACAGTTTGGCTCTGAAAGAAGATCTTCCCTACTGTGTTCATTTGCCATTAATTTCACAAAGGCCACTGTGTATTGTGCAGCTCAGAGACCATGCCGGCATACACATTGTGTGCATCCAAAGCGCTCAGGCCAAACCCAAACGCTTGGTTTGATAAATGGAAGTTCACAGTCACCACTGTGACCAGTGAACTGCATTTTGTTCCATTTTGTGAGATCAAAATCAAAGTAGAAAGTGAAGTTAATCATCCCCCTGTTAGGCAATTGTGAACTTTTGAAAGTTATCTGCAGATTACATTTACATTTTTTTACATTTTATTGAGATTTATAGGCCGCCCTTCTCCCTGAGGGGACTCAGGGCGGCTTACAATCACAAGGGGAGGGGGTGCAGTACCAAGAGACAAACAATAGTGAACAAAATAAAATGGTAAACCACAACATGCATTCAACAGTCAGCACTCGGGCGGGTAAATTGGAAACCTATCCCAGCCTGCTGGGAGAGCCAGGTCTTGAGGGCTGTGCGGAAGGTCTGGATGGTGGTGAGGGTACGAATCTCAACGGGGAGCTCGTTCCACAGGGTCGGAGCTGCAACAGAAAAGGCTCTCATCCGCGTAGGATGGAGTTCGGAGGAGGCCCAGCCTGTGCGATCTAATCGGTTGGAGGGAGGTGATCGGCAGAAGGCGGTCTCTCAAATATCCAGATCCACTACCATGGAGTGCTTTAAAGGTGGTCATCAATACCCTGGAAGCGCACCCGGAGACCGACAGGTAGCCAGTTGCAGCTCGCGGAGGATGGGTGTAATGTGGGCGAACCGCGGTGCGCCCACTGTCACTCGCGCGGCTGCATTCTGGACTAACTGCAGTCGCCGGATGCTCTTCAAGGGCAACCCCATGTAAAGCCCATTGCAGTATTCCAGCCTAGAGATCACAAGGGCTCGAGTGACTGTTGCGAGAGCCTCCCGGTTCAGGTAGGGCCGTAACTGGCGGACCAGGCGAACCTGGGCAAATGCCCCCCTGGTCACAGCCGACAGCTGATGGTCGAAAGTCAGCTGTGGATCCAGGACTCCTAAGTTACGGACCCTGTCTGAGGGGTATAAAATTTGACCCCCCAGCCTGAGTGTTGGAATGTCAGCCAAATTATTGGGAGGGAAGCACAACAGCCACTCGGTCTTGTCCGGGTTGAGTACCAGTTTGTTAGCGCTCATCCAGTTCTTAACGGCCTCAAGACCCTGGCTCATCACGTCCACCGCTTCATTGAGTTGGCACGGGGTGGACAGATACAATTGTGTATCGTCCGCATATTGGTGGTATTTTATCCCGTGCCTCCGAATGATCTCACCCAGCGGTTTCATGTATATGTTAAAAAGTAGGGGGGATAAGACCGAACCCTGCGGCACCCCACATGTTAGGGGCCTCAGGGATGATCTCTGCCCCCCGACCAACACCGACTGCGACCTGTCCGAGAGGTAAGAGGAGAACCACTGCAAAACAGTGCCTCCCACCCCCACCTTCCGCAGTCGTCGCAGAAGGATACCATGGTCGATGGTATCAAAGCGCTGAGAGGTCAAGGAGACCAGATGGACGCATGGCCTCCATCTCTGGCCCTCCAGAGATCATCGGTCAATGCGACCAAAGCGGTTTCTGTGCTGTAACCAGGTCTGAAGCCGGACTGGAAGGGGTCAAGATAACTAGCTTCCTCCAAGGCCCGTTGAAGCTGAAAGGCCACCACCTTCTCAACAACCTTCCCAATAAAGGGGAGGTTGGAGACAGGACGATAGTTGTTTAAAATGGCTGGATCCAAGGATGGTTTCTTCAGGAGGGGTCTCACCACTGCCGCTTTAAGTGCGGCGGGGAAGTGCCCCTCCCGAAGGGAGGCGGTCACGACCACCTGGATCCAGCCATGTGTCACTTCCCTGCTGTTGGCAACCAGCCAGGAGGGACACGGGTCCAAAATACAGGTGGAGGCACTTACAGCTCGAATGGCCTTGTCCACATCCCCGGAGGCAACATCCTGGAACTCAACCCAGAGATGGCTTGCCAAGTAATCCCCCTGTGTCTCGGCTGGATCTACTGTGGTGGAGTCCAAGTCCGACCGAAACCGAGCAACTTTGTCCGCAAGGAACTGGGCATAGTCCTCAGCCCTACCCTGCAAGGGATCTCCCAGATCCCTCCTATTAGGAGGGAACGGTGATCCTAACAGGGCGGCTGGGCGTGACTCGGCGGACGCAACCAAGGCAGAGATATGTGTTCTTTTGGCATCTCTTAATGCCCGGATGTAGTCTTTGGTGCAGGTGGTCAGAAGTGCTCGGTTCGCCTCGGACTTATCGGACCTCCACAGGTGCTCTAGGCGTCTCCTCCGGTGCTTCTTCTCCCGGAGTTCCTCGGTAAACCAAGGAGGTCTCCGGGATCCACTGGCCCGGAGGGGCCGTAGTGGCGCAATCCGGTCAAGAGACCCCGATGCCGCCGAATACCAGGCGGCAACCAGAGCCTCCACCGAACTGTGGGCGAGAGCGTCAGGAATTACCCCAAGCTCCGTCTGGAACCTCAAAGGGTCCATGAGTTGCCTGGGGCGGAACCACCTGGTCGGTTCCTCCTCCCTACGGTGGGGGTTTGGCCTCCGGAAGTCAAGCCTCAGTAGGCAGTGGTCTGACCACGACAGGGGTATGATCTCATTACCCCTCAGACCAAGATCACACATCCACTGCTCCGAGAGAAATACGAGGTCGAGCATGTGACCCGCTGTATGGGTTGGGCCCCGAATTACCTGGGTCAAGCCCATGGCTGTCATGGAAGCCATTAACTCCTGCGCCCCATCAGAGCGTTCACCGAGCGATGGCAAGTTAAAGTCCCCAGAACTATAGTTCTGGGGAGCTCAACTGCCAGCTCGGCTACTGACTCGAGGAGCGAGGGGAGGGATGCTGCAACGCAGTTGGGAGGCAGGTACGTTAGCAGCAAACCCACTTGACCCCTGAGGTCCAACTTTATCAGCAGGGACTCACACCCGACAAGCTCCGGAGCAGGGACCCTACGAGGTAACAGAGACTCCCGGATAACAATAGCCACACCGCCACCCCTTCCCTGGGCTCTCGGCTGATGAAGCACCTGAAATCCCTCTGGGCACATCTCTACAAGGGGGACTCCTCCTTCTGTGCCCAGCCAGGTTTCAGTAATACATGCCAGGTCTGCCCTCTCGTCAACAATTAAGTCCCGGACAAGGGGAGCCTTGTGAATAACAGACCTGGCATTTAGCAACAGCAGCCTGAGACCAGGGTCCTGGCTACTCGCGCCATCTGGTCTTGGAGTGGGACTCAAAGGGCCGGAAGGAGGGATCTCTGTAATGTAGCAAACCCTCCTTCCCCGGGTAATGGCTAGCCTAAGGTCCCCCGCCGTATCTGCCTCTCCCTGTCACGACCGCAATGCTCCGACCCACTCCCGTGGCTGTGGCCCCCCAACCACCCCGGTACCCCCCGCCTTCCCTAGCAGGTCCTCCGAGTCAAGCATACTCAGACACTCACACAACCAGTCCCCACGTAATTATTAAAATACACAAATACAACAGTAATACAATAAAAGTGGGTCACTCACACACTTACATACAATCCCATATACTCAACATACTAAAGATAGAAGGAAAAGGGAGGAAGAAAAGAAGGAAATAAGAAGAATAAAAATTGCGCAGAATTGTTAAAGTGCGAGTTCAGGGAGAGCCAAATAGTTCTCAGCAGATGGCTCTGCAACAGACAGATTCTGGGAAAATCCAGAAAGTCCAGAGTAGTGGAAGGAAGCAGGGGGCTTTCTGCATACTGCGAGTACCCCCACTCATCTAGTGGTGGCGCTCTCTGAGGCCAGAAGTCCAGGGTGGTATCAGGTAGCAGTGGCCGTGCCAGATGGAAATGCAGTCCAGAAGCCGCGCTCAAAAAGAGTCAGATGTCGAACAGCAGAAGGCCCTGTAGAAGGCCCTGCAGCAGCGGCAGCCAGGTGGGGGGGAGAATTCACCGAAAGGAGGGGCAAGCCGAAGGGCGCGGGAGGATGGGGGTGCCCAGCCGAGCTGGAATGGCAGCAGATGTGAACAGCCTCCCATTCTCTCCCAGTACTGTTCCTGGCTGACCACCTTCTCCATGGGGCGATGGCTAACCCGGCGTGAATCTCAAATCCCTCACAAGGAGCAGCTGAAATGCCAAAAGCCGAAAAAGAAAGAAACTTCACCCAGCAGTAGGGGGGGGGAGGGCGAGGCTCTCTTAGCCAGCAATTAGAGAGGGCCAAGCTCCCTCAGGCCAAGATTGTAGGTTGGCCTCGTTAAGAAGGCGCCGTACTGTCTATTGTTCATGTGGCGAGGGGGGGCGGCAGGGGAGGGCGGGGGGGGTGCCCAGCAGCCGCTCGCCAGAAATTATCAGGCCACTGGAGCAGGCTCCTTCAGCCTCCCTCCAGATGAAAACGCCGCTCTCCCCGATAGAAACACTGCCTGTTGGCTAGAAACCACATCCGCGGGGGGGGGGGACGCCGCCCGAAGGCCGTCCCACGCTGTCCAACACCGCCGAGGCTCGTCCAAGAATGTCTCTGCCTTTCTCGCGCACCACGCCAGCTAGAAACGTTGCCTATCGGCTGCCTCTCTCTGCCTCTCTCGGTCCACACCCGAGAGAGATTTATCCTTTAAGTGACACCATCAAGGAAGGGATGCTATTCTTGATCTCTCTTTCAATGCCTCAGAATTCATAAAAAGTTTTCTATAGTTCTGTAACATTCCTTACTATTCTTACAAATGCTGTTTTAAAAAAATTGAGCCAATCAAAATGCATGTGATTCCCAAATCTTTAGTACTGGACCTTTAAAGCATACTTCAGCTACATAGCTAATTTTGTTCTCTGACTAACACATTTGAAATTATATGCTTTTAACAATATACATTGTTAAAAGATTCTTCTTCCTCTTCATCTACTTATAGGAGGAGGAGGAGGTGGAGGAGGAGGAGGAAGAGGAAGAGGAAGAGGAAGCGGAGGAGGAGGAGGAGGAGGAAGAAGAAGAAGAAGAAGAAGAAGAAGAAGAAGAAGAAGAAGAAGAAGAAGAAGAAGAAGAAGAAGAAGAAGAAGAAGAAGAATAGATAATTCTTTATTGACCAAGTGTGATTGTCTTTAGTGCATATGCTCTCAGTGGCATAAAGAGACAAGATGCATTTATCAAGAATCATAAGGTCCAGTACTTAATGGTAGTCATAGGGTACAAATAAGTAATCAGGAAACAATATCAATATAAATCATAAGGATACAAGCAACAAAGTTACAGCCCTGCAGTCATAAGTGGGCGGGGAAGGAGGAAGAGGAGGAGGAGGAGGAGGAGGAGGAGGAGGAGGAGGAGGAGGAGGAGGAGGAGGAAGAGGAGGAGGAGGAAGAGGAAGAGGAAATAATACTATGCAGAATCAAAAAACTCCCTATGGTGTTATGAGGGGACTTGGAGTAACAGGAATTGCACAGGCAAGAAAGATAAATATAGAATAAATCTTCATTAGACCAAAACAGAAAAAAAGCAGACTAGATTAACCTGAAATGTATTTTAGCTGAAATCTAGCAGAATCTGAGGATTTATGAAAGGAATCTTAAACAGCCTGAAATCTACTATAGAAAATAATGTAGTGAATAACATTATTTTACATGTGATAGAGGCTTTTAACAGTACTTCCATATATAGATGTTTTCTATATGAAGAAATTTGTCCTCATTTACTAAATATAGAAATTATCTACATGATAGATATGCATATGATGGCTAATTTTAACCAATTTAATCCAATCCAAGCAGTCGGCATTTTTTCTACTCTATCTCAGTTTGACATCTGTTATAGTTTACTTAAAAAATTATGTTTCCATCCATTGAATTTTTCAGTTCTTTAAGAATGGTGCCTTACAGAGTTCACCAGCACCAGAAATGCAAAAGATTAGTTGAGAAATCAAAGCAGGTGGATGTATGGTGTTCCTCCTCCTTTCTTTCTTTTCCAACTTTTTAAAGTATCTTTTTTTCTTACTAGGGATACTATTTATCTCCCTGTAATTTACTAAAAAGATTTAAAACAAAAGCCTCTCTGTTCACTACTTATCTTCCTGCTGCAAGCTCATCTCTTGTTAAAAGATAATTGTTGCAATCTGTCTCAAATTGTAAGTGAACCATTTAGCGCAATAACTCAGAAATCCCACCCCTTCAATTATATTAAATCTGGCAGGCAGGACATGCTTTGAGTCCTGTCTGCTGTGGGCCTCAGGAGGTAGACCTTCTTTGCCACAATGCCCACATTATGGAACATTCTTCCTGACTCCAAAGTTGGTCCTTCAATGAACATTTGGTTTTGCTAACAGTCCTAGGGATTCCAGGGGACTAGAGAAATCTCAAAATAGCGCTTGTATCGCATTTAGTGCCATCTCTCCTGTATTTGATGGTTGTATTTAGAATAATGATGTGTAAGATTGAGATTGTCTTGGCAACGTTTCGGCAAGGTCTCACTCGCCACCTTCAGGCTGGTGTTTTCAGTTTCGTGTTTGTGTGAGTAAAGCATGGTCGGAGCTGCCGAATGGCTTTTGGCTATTACTTTGTTTACTTCTAGTTGTTCGCCAATTCATTGCTTGATTATCTTTTCCAGAATCTTTCCTGGTATTGAGGTCAGGCTGATAGGTCTATAGTTGCCTGGATCCATTTTTTTTCCTTTTTTGAAGATGGGAACCACATCAGCCCTTTTCCAGTCCTCTGTTCCCCGGTGCTCCAGGATCTCTGAAAGATATAGGTCAGTGGTTCTGAGATCTCATCTGCCAGTTGCTTCAGAACCCTGGGGTGTAATCCATCTGGTCCTGGTGATTTGAACTCATCTAGGATAGACAGGTACTCATTTACCATTTTTTTCCCTATTTCAATGTGTTCCTAATCTGATTTTTGTGGTGCTGTTTTTGATAGGTTGGACTGTTTTATCCATTTGTGTAAAGACAGATGCAAAAAAATGAGTTAAATAGTTCTGCTTTCTCCCTGTGCTTGTCACCTTCTTGCCACTTTCTCCCAGCAATGGACCAATTGTTTCCTTAACCCTTTTCTTGTTTTTAACATGTTTGAAGAAGCTTTTTTTGTTATTTTTTTTACTTTTGTGGCAAGCCTTTCTTCATTGTGAGCCTTAGCTTTCCTCACTTCATCTTTATAGACTCGGGCTATTTGCTGATATTCTGCCTTAGTTATGTCCCCCTCTTTCCACTTTTTATACTTATCTTTTTTATATGATATAACACTCAGTGTAAATTATATGCATCCACATTCACAATAGAGAATTCTTACTACAAATGAAGGTTTTTTGTGTGAAAGGTTTAAATGAAAATGAAGTTCACTTAAACTTGTGAGTACAAGCCTTGCTCTCTTTTTTCATGAACTATCCATATGATTTTCATTTATCATTCATTAAGTGGTGCTTTTACCCCTTTGGGGATTTTTTTTTAACTTTTAACATTCCCTATTTTTATTGTATCCCAGATCATGCTTTCGTTTGAACACATTCTGGTTAAATACATATAAAATAGACACTGACTTTAGAATACTGTAAATAAAAAAACCTCTTTCATAATTTTGGAAGGAAGGCTTTAGATTTCCAAGGGAAAATTTTCGAGATCTTCACTAACAGGCCATGTTCTTTGAAACAATTCCTGCTAAATGGTAGGGAGTGAACAAGTCTCTCTCTCTGTGACTACAAGTTCCAGAGTTGTTGGACATTCTGGCTGGAAATTCTGCATGTTGCAATCGCAACACATCAAGAGGACTCCCAGTTTGGGAAGGTTGGGTCAGACAAACTTAGCTTAATGGGCAATTTCCTGATAATATACTGCAGGAGTTTTCAACACAAGCCATCATCTCAGTCCAGGAAATCTTCAATGAAAATAACAATTTATACTATAGAATGTCCAGGATCCTGTGTTTATTTTATTTACTGCTTTTTTAAAATTCTTTAAAAAGTTTCATTTCTTTCCTAAATACTACAGCTGTGCTTGTTTCAAATCCTGTGTATGCACAGATTGTTTCTCATCTTGTCAGGTGCAAGAAATCAGGAAGCAAGGTAGTTCAAATGATTACAGGTTTATTTCATGCTAATTCTCTCTATGAAAATGTCTATGGAGATTCTCAGTCATCCAGGTCATGGTTGTCCCAATGGTGTTTTTTCAAGAGGCAACTGGACTTTCCTGTTTTTCTTTGAAGACTTTTGCTTCTTATTCAAGAAGCTCCTTCAGCTCTGACTGGGTGGTAGGGAATGGAAGGATTTATACTCCTTGCAGACAGCTGGTCATTTGCATTCTTTTAGAGAGTCATTGAGGCCACTTGGAGGTTTATCTGTGTCCTTATGGTCACATGAGTAGTGCAAATGGGTGTGAGACTTCTCTGATCTAATAAAATCTGACCTACTAAAAGTCAAACTAAATTGTTGGTACATAAGAGACAACAGAATTCAGGGTGAGCTGGACTTAGGTCTCTTGTGGGTGAGAAGAGAAGAGACTTGAGACTGATTACACACTGGACCCCTCCGTCAGTCTCAGCCTAGTCATCTTCTATAGTTTTCCAGTCAGACTGAAATAAGATGTGGTCACTGCAAGGAATATTTATTAAAGTTAATGGGATAATTAATTTTAAATAATACATTTATGAAATATATCTCTAATTTTCAGCAAATAACCAGAAAGACATGATATATTTGTTTTATTTTGCACTGTTTGCATGGTATAATAGACAAGGAAAATGTTGATATGAAACTATGTCTATAAAATTATCATATTTGATTGAAATTCAGTCAAAATATTTCTTTTTCTAGTCTTCATATTGATTGATTGATTGATTTTATTACATTATATGCCGCCCTTTTCCCCAAGGGGGACTCAGGGCGGCTCACAATTCAAATCAGGGGAGAGGTGGTACAGACAAGAAGTAAAAAAGACGGAACATAACAATACATAATTTTAAAAAACACACAGCAGTCATACATTCGAGGCGGGGGGCAACAGCTCTTAGCCTGTCGGAACAGCCAGGTTTTAAGGGCTTTGCGGAAGGCCTGGAGGGTGGTGAGGGTTTCGAATCTCCATGGGGAGCTCATTCCAGAGGGTCGGAGCAGCCACAGAGAAGGCTCTCCTCTGGGTAGTCGTCAGTCGGCATTGGCCGGCGGATGGAATTCAGAGGAGGCCTAATCTGTGGGATCTAATCGGTCTATTGGAGGTAATTGGCAGCAGGCGGTCTCTCAAGTACCCAGGTCCAATACCATGAAGGGCTTTATAAGTGACGACTAGCGCCTTGAAGCGTATCCGAGACCAATAGGCAGCCAGGGCAGCTCGCGGAGGATAGGTGTTACGTGGGTGAACCACGATCGCTCACGCGGCTGCATTCTGGACAAGCTGAAGTCTCCAAATGCTCTTCAAGGGCTGCCCCATGTAGAGCACGTTGCAGTAGTCCAGTCTAGAGGTCACAAGGGCACGAGTGACTGTTGTGAGGGCCTCCCGGTTCAGGTAGGGATGCAACTGGTGCACCAGGCGAACCTGGGCAAATGCCCCCCTGGTCACAGCCAACAAATGGTGTTCGAAAGTCAGCTGTGGATCCAGGAGGACTCCCAAATTGCGAACCCTGTCTGAGGGGCGTACTGTTTGACCCTCCAGCCTGAGAGATGGAATACTTGGCCAATTAGTAGGAGGGAAACACACCAGCCACTCGGTCTTATCCGGATGAGTACAAGCTTGTTAACCCCCATCCAGGCCCTAACAGCCTCGAGGCACTGGCACATCACGTCAACTGCTTCACTGCAATTGCAATTGTTGTTGCAATTTTGGGGATTTGAACATTTGAGAGATGCTGCCCTGTGCAGCTAGTATTAAACATAATTCATCCAAAGAAGTCTCCTTTCTTGACCTAATCTTTCAAAATTATTCCTTGATTAATCTATTGTGGTGAATTAACATTTTAATAAATCTACTGGCTAGGTCTTGCTGCCATTACAAATAACAAAATCAGGTCCTCATTCAATCTCCAGTAAGCTTTTGCAATTACACAAAAGACTTCATTTGCTCTTGCTAAGGTTTTGCCAATAGTTCTTTAAGAATTTATTAAGCATGATACAGATAAAAACTAATATAAGCTACAAAAAATAAGGAATAAAAAGAAGAGTGCAGGAAAAAGAAATGAAGAAAAATATGAATATAGAAATGAAGAGAAAAGAAATATATTTAACTTAATAATTAAGTTTATTTTTCACTACAAATATAAACAATTTAACAACTTAGCACCTACTCTTAAAGTACAATACATTTCCTGTTTTTCCCACATCCCTTCTCTTATATGTAAATCCTAATTTTTCAATCCTAATGTCAGCAAAAGTCCGTTAAGGGTTACCAGAGATAACAACATATCTATTTTAAACTTGGTCAAATAAACCTTTATATTCCTTCCTTTTACTTCTCACAATCTTGATCTTAGTTCCTTCAAATAACATAGAACTTGATTTCTTTTATTTTTCTTTGTCCTTTGTTCAAAAGTTTTCAATTTTTGAAGAAATTCTTCAAGCTTTAACAAGATTTTTTTTAAAAAAAAAACCAATACAGAAAAATTATCCAGGTCACTCCCTGGCTTATTCTTATATATCCCTTTTAATTACTAAGACATTAGCCAATTTTTTTTTGTATGTCTAATGTAGCATCTGTTTCCACAACATTCTTGTGGCCTATCATTTTTTATTTTAGTTTCAAATTAGCCTTAATCTTTTCAAGTAGAACTTATTTCTTTTTCATCTTTTAAATATACAGTAATTAAAAGGCAAACATTGTTCTAAGTCTTTAAACTCATATTTAAACTTCTTTTCTTAAAGATTGAATGAAACTCAAGTTCTTGATATTTGAAAAGTAATTTTAAAACTAATTACAACATTCATTAAGAAATGAGGTTCAACTAGATGTTATGCTCATATAGGTTACATTATGATTGGGAACCTAGTTGGAATCCCTAAACTCCCAGATGCTGGGTTTCACCTGCTGATCACAAAAAAATCAGTTCTTGCAGTATATTCATGAGAAGCAGATGACTAGAATACATGTGGGCAATCTCACAATCTTCCCTTTCTCCAGAGAGATTTTACCAGCCAGAATCCAACCTTTGCCACCAGTCTCTGCATAATCCTGCCCCTGATCCTTCAGTGACATCTGGCTCACCATGTCCTCATGGAAGTAAGATAGCATTCTGCCAATTGCCAACAATCAATTTCTATGTAAGAAGTTGGAAAATCTGGTAAAGCTCAATTTCAGACTTTCCCAGGTGAAGCTGTTTAATTTTTTTTTCCAACCAACCAAACTTTGGAGCAGAGCTTAATGGATAGCAATTGACTGGAATTAGACTAGGAAGCTTGTGTATTTGCTGGGGGTCAAAAAATCAAGATATGGTTAGAAATTGCCATATCATAACCACTAGATTTAGACCAATACAATCAAAACCCCAGTTTCCCCAATAATTGCCAATATGTTAATCAAAGAAGTCATCTGCCAACATTGCCAGTTATAAAATCACCATAAAAACACTTGGAAAAAAGTTTTCATAATCATTACAAATTTCAACTCTGGAACACCTCAAGCAATTTCAAACCAACTTGGTACACAGATGACTTACACTCTGGAACCAATACTGTGGAGGTAAGACATCCCTAACACCCCTGGGGTGTGTGTGTTCTGTTAAGATGCAGCCTGTTGTGCCTTAAAATGGCTTCTACTAAGAGCACAGTAGAGTTGCCATGGTAACAGCTTCATAGTACTCCACAAGGGGGTTCCCTCTGTTGAGGGGAAAAATCCAACATTAGAAATTACGTTTGGTCCGGACATTTTCCCACTATAAATAAACATCCAGACAATGCCAGGGTACCGCATAGTTCAAAATACAAACACCAGATAATGTGGTTATATCTTCTTTACGCATTTTCCTAAAAATGAGTTTCAATTTGGAGGAATTTATGAAAAGCAATTCCTAATCAACATCTGGAAAACTGCAGATATTATAAGGTTTTTCTGCCCTGTTGGGCTAGCTAGTGACAATGACCTGGGTAGTTCAAGTAGCACAGAACGTGGCTGTCTATTTTTTAAACCAGTAATAGCCATTTATTTTGAATTGCCCCCATCTTAAAAACAACTATCCTGAGTGCCCATTTGCTTCAGGGTGATGCTTTAAGTGGTCTGCTATTTGTAGTGTATTCAGTTGCTCCTCAAATAGAAGCTAGTTTTACCAGAATGAAGTGTGGCACACTGTGTAACACTTTTGTCCAAACAGCTCTCTCGCATACAATTACAGAATTTCACTGAACAATTTGGTATGCCTGAATGACTCCCTTTCTCTTAGTTCCATGATTGATGGAGATTTTACTACTTCAACATGTTACAGAACAGCTTTCCCTAAGCCCCAGTTTGAGACTGGTTTGCTGATCACATGTATAAAGCACACCCCAAAGTATAAATAAAGTGTCTTTGTGTGCTCTGATGTAATCTCAAAGCTCCAAACCAGTGAGTGAAACAGTTTCTGCCTGAAAGCTGAGCAGACGGTTGGGTAATGAAAAAGAAGATTAATCAACCCATAGAAAGGGGATAGTTTTATAGCATGAAGTGTATATATATTTACAGCAGGTTCCAGTGCCTTTCAACATTTTTGTTCATGGTTCATTATGCATCTTGGCTAACATTGCTTTTTGCGTACTTTGAAACAAACAAACTAGAATGGCCCAGAAGAGTATAAGTATCAGCAATCATGACAGGACCAAATGTTATGACATTTTTTATGACTCTATAGTCCTTTTATTCAGGATAGAGTGGGCGGCTGAACAGAGCTGAGCATTTTCTGGCCGGATGCCTCTGCTGACACCTATGTAGAGATTGCCACAGATATTTTCTCTTTCCCCATGAGAGAGAAGTATCTACCACTACCTAGATTGAACTCTCAGCCTTCTGAATGGAAAGTGAACATCTTCCCCACCATAATTACATTATTTAAAAAATAAGCAAAATGCCAGGCTTAATATCTTTATTAACTCATGTTTTCATATCTTCTGTTTGAATGGGGTTTTTTTTAAGATTGTTTTAGTCAAGAGATTGCCCTGTACTTTACATCTCATTTATTAGTCATCCCTTTAAGGAATTTAAAATATCAGGATATACAAACTCAAACAATCGTAGACATATCTCATTTTGAAGTCTGATAACATTGTTAACAAGATCAGGAATAATCTGTGATATTATAATAAACACTCAGTTACCCGTTTCCCAAAAATAAGACCTCCCTGGATAATAAGCCCAACCAAAGCTTTTGAGCACATGGGCTAAAATAAGCCCTCCCCAAAATATTGCAACACAGCAGCAGCCATGAGGTGATCACACTCACTGCCTCCTGCACCTCAAAAATAATAAGACCTCCCTGAAAATAAGCCAAGTGCTTAGTTTCGGGTGGGGGGGGTGTCAAATGAAAATAAGACCTTCTCTTATTTTGGGGAAAATATGCTAATATTAGTAAAACATGCATTTACACACACACATACACACACACATTTACATATTGCTTTATCATTATCTTATATTGGGAAGGCCTAGTCTTATAATTAAATTAAATTAAATTAAACTGTAATGTAATGTATGTGGGCAGATAATATAGAGAGTGCCTTTCCTTAACTATGATAATACTCCATAACACATATATATTAATCAAATGTATGGATTAACACCTAGGAATCATGTTGTATCACTAACAATTCTAGACTTCGAAATCTATATAGCTGAAAAAGCTACTCTACGGTCTTCCCTCCATTCCATTTGGTGATGAGTGGTAGCAACAACAATAATAACACATTTCTCATATTTTGTACTTTTTTCATTCTATGTAGAAGAGTTAAAGAGATGGAACTTTCCTGAGAATCTTGATACCTGGAAAAGGAATTCTCAGATGCACCAAATAGAATCCTTTCAATTACACATTTAATTACCTACAATAAACCATTGACAGCTAGTCAGTCTCAGGATTTTGCACTGTGGAAGCCTACCAGTAGTTTAAAGTGTTTTAAGGAGGAAAAGCTGCAACTGTGGAAAACTAGGCTGTGGGCTCCTTGCAAACAAGAAAGTATTGCACCAACAGGTACCAAAGCCAGAAGCAGATGGAAGGGGATGGTCTCACACTAGACCTACTGACCAATTTCAGCTAAGCAAATTGCTACTCCTGACTACATCATCTTCAGCCCTCCTCTTTTATGTCCCTTGGATTATCCAGGGAAGAGATCTTGTTATATTTTCCAGGGCAAACATTGCTTTACAACACACACTTGGCATCAGCCTCTGCCTACCTTAACAGCTGGACTAGCTGGAAGATGGATGTTGCATAGTGGATAGTGGACCATGAAGATGACCCCTGAGAACCAAAAGGGTAGGTTTTGACACATCTAGAAGGAACTACCAAAGTTTGTAGAAGTTAACAAACCACTGGTTGAAAATTATAGATGCTCAGTAATGAATTGAACTATGAAATGTCAACTGCAAAATATTTGTAATAAATCATAATCATAGCTTGTATTTCAAAGAGAGAATGAAAAGCATTTCGTACTGTTGAATAATAAAGTAAGTGATTGGCAAGAACAGAAGGGGAGAGGCATGAAGCATAGGAGAGTTGAAGCATTTGACAGTATAAGAGAGAGAAAGGAAATGGAATAGGCTAAGAGGGGAAAGAGCTTAAGGATTACAATTCTCATTTGCATTCACCTCTGATTTCAGTTAACTGAGATTCACCGTTTCATCCTTTTTCAAATACACTCTATTGAGAGATATGTAAAAAAAATAACATTTCAGGAAGAGATCCAGCTATTGCAATGATGATTTAGCAACTTTGGAGCTCATATTCCAAAGTGAAAACAATTTGGAAACACCACGGACTGCTTCCAGTTCAAATCATCTTGATGGAATTGCAGTGAATTGAATACTCTTGGTAATCTGGAATATTTACCTTTCTGAACATTTAGGCTGGGAAAGCCCTTGTTGTGGCTGTCAGTTGCAAAGTTGTTGCCTGCCAGGCCATCCTCTACTCATCCTCTGGATTGCATTTAAGCTCACGCCTACTCTTCAGTGACTCCATCCAGCCACCTTATTCTCTGTCATTCCATTCTTCTTTGGCCCTCAATCTTTCCAGCATTAGGCTCTTCTCCAGTGGGTTCTTCCTTCTCATTAGGTGGCCAAAGTATTTGAGTTTCATCTTCAGGATCTGGCCTTCTAAAAAGCAGTCAGGGTTGATCTCCTCTAGGACTAACCGGTTTGATTACCTTGCTGTCCAAGAGACTCACAGGAGTCTTCTCCAGCACCATGGTTCAAAGGTCTCAATTCTTTAGTGCTCAGCCTTTCTTATGGTCCAACTTTCATCCCTACCATGATAAATAATTATCAGTAAGTTCCAAGCTAAAAGAATTGAAATGGGTGTGTAGTCAGAACAAAACCCTAGTCTAGGGTAAATCAGGATGTTGAAAAGTATTATTCACATGGACAGTGAATGTCTCTAATTCTCCATGTCTCAATTTAAAACACTCTCTGAAATCTCAGCCAAGTTGGTCATTAGAAAGCTCAATTCTGTTGCAAATCATTCCATTCTATTGTAAGAACCATTGTGATGATACCTTGATGGAGAGGGGACTACTGTATTCAATAATCAACCATCTTGTTCTAAAGATTGAACAATCCTTGGAATCAGAGAATTAATAACAGCCTGGTTAGATCAAAGGGATGGACTCTTTCTTTTCCTAATTGGCAACAACTGAAGATATCAAAGAAAATAAGAATGCCTTTGAGACAATGCTTTGGAGATTGCAGTCCATCAGGGGACACCAGGCTAGTGAGTACTTGGAGGACATCAAAATAGTCATTTGTAAAGGAATGTCACCACTGTTAACCTATTCTCCCTCTCAAAAATGTTTGCATACTCTCAAGATTGATCTTATCTGTAGCAATATTCTAAATAACTATGATGAAATGTGATCTTGCAGGAACAGAGGGCATGTTTTGGGCATCCCATGGAGATACCTAGAATAAAAGACTTCACACCTGAGCTGGACAGAGAAAGGAGAAGAGGTTCAAGGTGGTCGCATCCTGGAATCTCTCATGTATGTAGTAGGTTAGAATATTATAGCAATAGCAGTAGACTTAGCAGTAGACTTATATACCGCTTCATAGGGCTTTCAGCCCTCTCTAAGCGGTTTACAGAGAGTCAGCATATTGCCCCCAACAATCCGGGTCTCATTTTACCCACCTCGGAAGGATGAAGGCTGAGTCAACCCTGAGCCGGTGAGATTTGAACCGCTGAACTGCTGATCTAGCAGTAGCCTGCAGTGCTGCATTAACCACTGCGCCACCTCGGCTCATTATTCCTTTTGTTGGCAATATTCTGCCTACTATATTTAAGCAAATAGTCGATTGGACTCGGTTGGATTTAGCTGTGTCATCTCTGGCCTGGGACTGTTAATAACTGACCAATTAACCCAAAGGGAAGAGTGACAGAGAAACTCATTCAATCATTTCTCAGGAGTCTTTTTTTTTAACAATATTTTTTAACAATCCTCAAAGAAAGAATGGAATTCCATTTTCCAAAAAATACAGTAAATACCAAAACTGAGTGAATGGATTATGACCTCACCCTGGACCAACGAGAGGCATGGGGAGGGGTGGACTATTTCCTGAGCTTTAGACTATGACTTTGAAGTGAGTCAGGCATCTTTCCATAGCCCTAATCTGTATATATAGCAAAGTACTTACATGTCTCCATTTGCATTCTCCAATAATAATATATCCTGATTGCCAATCCCTTCCTCAACGAATTCTTAAATAAAGAAGAAAATGTCACAGATGTGAGCTTGATTTATCCCAGGTCTTGTATTTCTGGTTGTCTGCCTCATTCTACCAATTTCAGAGATAGTCTAAGGATTGCTATAGAGCTATTTTTTTTTATCTCATCTGTATTTTGGCTTGGTCTAAGCTAAAATCTGGCTTTTGATTTGAGATATCTCATTCATATTTTTGAAGAAAATATACTCACAAATTACATGTTCATGTGTTTTAATTTTCAGGACTGCACTGAACTGTTTATGTATTAAATCTCAATTTATTGGTCTGATAATTGCTATTATAATTTTAACCACGTCATCAACTAAGAGAGGCCCCAAGCATTGTTAAAGGAGGATTTACAAATAGTACTTATAGTCAGACAGTCAAACAACAAAGGCAACCAACAGGAGCAAAGCTTTTCTGTGTCAAATAGACAAATCATTACAAAAGGAAAGCAGATTGGTATGTCAGTTAAACAGTATGAAGATAAACGAGAAACAGTTACTTTATCTGTTTCAGATGTTTGGACAACAAGTGAATGCAACAATGCAGACAGAAGAGAAAAAGAATTGCTACTGCTGAAGTCAAAAACACAGATAAATGTAAGATTGAACAAATAGAGAAAAACTAGTAAAAGGTAATCTGTTCTCTTGGCAATCAACCATTTCTCTTGGCCAGCACACACACACACGCAAACAAGTGTGTGTGCACTCCTTTATTGATTTCTTCTTTTCAATAAGTAAGAAATGGTAATTATTCAGGAAAAGTCACAGGAGGCAAATGTTTAAAAGCTTCTCTTTGTTGTCTGACAGTCATTGCTATGTTATGTGGCTGTAATATTCCATTCTTTAGCGTTTCCACCAAGCATGCAGGAGAAAGGTAAAAAACTCTTTTGTAGGTGATACAGTTGCCATGGTAATCATTAAAAGGAATATCTTTGAAGGAGCTTGAAACTCTTGAAGGATTCAGAATGTTAATTAGAAAAGAGCATTCAGAAATAGAGAGAAATAGGAGAAACTGGCAAAGAAGTGTGGAAGCCACCCTGCAGTCTTTGTAGGAGAACATGGCTGCTGTAATGCCACGTCTGCTGAAGAAAAGGACAGACACATATGGTGTTCTTGTTCTGGGCAGTCCAGATGCAATCAAATTATATTACTTTTCCAGCTCAATACCTTTAAACAGCCATCCATGGCTGATTTCCTATTAATGGTTTTTCTCTTTAATTTCATTTTTGGCTTCACATTTTCATCTTACTATGATGGTTAGTATGTTTAGCTCGATTATTTCAATCATGGTGTGCTGTAGAGGTGGTCTGAGTGAATCAGGGCAAGGCAGACCATGAAAAGCATTGCCAGTGTCCTCAGGGGCGACTCCGACTTTTTATGAGAATTGAATGAAGGTCAGAAACTTGAACTGCTACCTTCAGAGTCTTCAAACAAAGGAAACATTTCCTATAAATCCCGACAACAAGCAAAAATAAGGCACAGTTCTATCTCTGTCATGCATAAAGACAAGGTACCCCAGAATCATGTCACCTGTAGATATGTTGCACAGCGATTATTTAATCGTTTCTAGGATTGTCTGATTATGAAGAAACTCAAGTCAGCTACAAAGTGGGATAAAAGACTATCTAATCAGTGGTGGGTAGCCAAGTTTTTACCTACCATTTGGTCTCTCTCTCTGTCTCTCTCTCTGTGTGTCTGTCTCTCTCTCTCTACACTTCTGTGCATGCACAGAAGTGTCCAGGTAGATGGGCGGAGCCTCCTGCCACTGCTACTATCAGTTCACCCGATCCGTGCTGAACCGGGAGCCATCCACCTCTGTATCTAACCATGAAAGAACAAAGTCAAGGACTTTAGCAAAACTCTAAACATCTATAATAATAACTATAGGTTCACAAATTGCCCCAATGCAAGTACTACTGGAAGAGTAAGGTCTCCAAAGTCTTCTGAATGACAGCAAAGTCAGGGCCATAAGGACCTCAGAAGGAATGCTGCCTCTATGATCCATTAAGGCAACATTTTTATTAAGAAAACTTTGAGCATACCAACTATGTCCAATCTTAATGGATGGGCAGAGAAGAATTGGAGAAAGTTTGTGCCACAAGTAGTCAAATCCAAATTGATTTCTTTGAACATTTCTAGACTTGTTTCATAACCTAATAATCAGTGGTGGGTTCCTACCAGTTTGGACTGATTTGCCTGAACTGATAGTGGTTTGGCAGCCTGGGTCTCTGGAATCAGCAGGGACCCAGGCCTGCCATGTCCCCAAACCAGTTCTCTGGGCAGAGCCATAGGCAGCGCCATCTTGTTTTTTGCTTCTGTGCATGCGCAGAACAATTTTTTTGGCCACAAGCGAATTGGCAGTAGTGACTGCCGGAACCCACCACTGCTAATAATCCAATAATCTTAATAAGAATGAGAATAATCTACCAAATGAAACCCAAGGAGCAGAACTCCCAGGTCATATTTGCAATATTCTTGGTGGATCCGAAAGAAACCTGAAACAAAAAGAAGGGGATTAAGGTCAAAAGGGACTGATGTAGTACAAGAAGCCCTCTTTTGCCCCCTTTCATCTTTACAAAAAAATGTTATAAAGAAGGAGTGGGAAAAGCTGGAAGTATAAGGAAGGATCCAAAACAAAGTTCTATCTAAAGATCTGCTTTTAACAGTCCTTACAAAAGATAAGAATATATATATGGATTCCAAACAAGAACTCCAATAATGGTTCTTTTAAAAAGATGCAGAGTTTTACACTCATTAACATTAAACTCAATTATTTTCTGTATGTGTGAAAGAATGTATTTTTGTTATTTTTTTTTTTTTACTTCACCTAAGCCCTTTTTTCTTGTTTCTCTCTTTCTCTTTTCTCTCATTTGGAATAGTAAAATAAAGCAATAATAAAAAATGTACAAGTTTGGACAGGTCCTCTGAGATTAATTGTACAAATTTCTGTCTGTCAGTGTAAAGCAAAACTGTGAAAACTTTTGATAGCCAATAATCATAACTGATAACTTTGGGAAACTGAAAGCTGTAAAAAAAGACGATATTAATACAGAACATAGAATCATAGGGCTGGAAGGGACCTCTGACATCTTTTAGTCCAAATCCCTCTTCAAGGCAGGAAACTTAAAACACTCCAGTCAAATGTTGCCCAGTCTATTTTATAAAACTTCTAGTAAGGGCACTAACAACTCCTGGAGGAAAGCTATATCATTGATTAATTGTTCTCACTGTCAGAAAATTTATTCTTTCTTCTAGGTTGGATCTCTCTCTAATAAGCTTCCACTCATTACTTCTTGTCTTGCCCTCTCGTGCTTTGGAGAATAAATCAGCACAATTTACCACCAGCTAATTAAGTACTTATGAGGCAAGAGCTTGACAGTTACAAGGAAACAATAGCCAACAACTTAATAGTGAGCCATCAACACCGCAATCAACAACTGAGAAGGCACACACAACAGGCACTATATAAATATCATACACAAAAGAGCCCAAAGTACACAATCTGTTAAAGAGAACTTCCCAGAGGGAGGGCTCCAGGGCTGGACATCAAAAATTGCAGCAACGGATTTGCTGCCCTGTTGCTGTGTGGGCATGACCATATGGCTGTGGCCTAGTTGGCCTCCTGTATGATGGCGGGGAGGCATTTTTCACCCTCCCCAGCTTCAGAGGCTTTCCTCACGCTCGGAGGACTTCTGGAACCTCCAGTAGGCCCATTCTCTCCTCCTTTTTGAGTCTCCGTACAAGCCCTGTACTTAACCTGGCATGATTAACGGGCTGCATGGAGACTCCTGGGAGGGGTGAGGTGGGAGAGGTGGAGTAGTGTGGCATGGCCAGCCAGGGGTGGCATTTGGGGGTTCGCCAAACTGGGCAGAATCCAAGCTAAAGGATCACCCGAACCTGTGTGAACCCCCAGCAGCCCACCCCTGGTGGGCTCCATAACAAGTCTGAAAGCTTAGAAGACAAAGCCGCTGATTGGATCCTGCAATCCAGGGATATGGATAGTCACCTTCAGTTTTTGGAGAATAATTCATCCCCATTTTCTCTTGATAGCCACTCAAGTACTGGAAGACAGTTAGGTTGGTGAAGTATCTGATGCATAAAGGTGGGACTGAATTTTTCACAGCCTGTTCTCCACTTAGGAGCAGCAATCTTTCTTTATTGTGCCTTTATTGTGATATTCACTCTTATTTAAAGTTTATCTTGCATTTTTCATTTATTTTTCATTTGATGGCAAATAGCGCAAACATTACAGCACATAGAAGCACTTCTGTGGCTATTAATTCCACACCTTTATGTAAAAACTACAGTCCTGAGAGAAGACCATGGTGGGAAAGGTTTGCTTAGGTCAGATGCTGAATACTTAAGAGTTATTAGAGCCTGACCTGCCTCATATCTTGTGGGAATGTAACAGAGGTAAAATTCAGCAGGTTCTGACAGGTTCTGGAGAACCAGTAGCAGAAATTTTGAGTAGTTCAGAGAACCAGCAAATACCACATCTGTCTGGCCCCAGAGTGGGGTGGGAATGGAGATTTTGCAGTATCCTTCCTCTGCCATGCCCACCAAGCCACGCCCATAGAACCATTAGTAAAAAAAAAAATGAATTTCACCACTGGAATATAATAAAAGTTAACTGCAATTTAAAACTTGGTTCCTTTCTTTTTATTCCAGGATTTCAAATTCAACATTTTGAAGCTTATAGAAGGTATATATCAGAGGAATGGCAATGTTGAAGCAATTGCTTTGAAAGCAATTCCCTTCAACCTGGCCGCCTTCTCTCTTCCTCTATATCTCATCGTGTCTTTTGTCTTAATGATTGACAATGTCAATAGAAAGCATATTCCCTGTTGTTTCTCAGAGGAGTGCAGGCTATTCAACCCCAGTTCTTCATTTCCATTTTTAAGCGCTCTGCATAGTTTGAAATTGTTTATGGATTCGGGCCATCTCTGTGTTCCAAGACCATAGAAAGGAGGACAAAAAGGAGAGCTTCCAAAAGTAGATTAGAAGCTCCAAGATGCAGAAAGAGCTTGAAACCGAGTGTATTTGGATGGCTTTGAAGACAGAAGGGGGGAGTTACGCACTTTGGGGGTTTTTTCTTTGCAGCCACACAGGGAAAATAATTTCCCATTAGTCTATTATACCCATTGACATTTTGGCTGAGTGTTCACTTGATTGGTCAAAATGAAAAGATTTTTAAAAGCAAGCGAATGGAGCTGCACCTGCCAAATTCACTCTAGTATCTTTTTTTTTAATAACAAAAAGAAGAAGAAAAGATTCAGGACTGGAAAAGACTGCATTTTCAGACATTTTCTCCTAACATCTACCTTCTTATTTTCATTGTTTGGAACATCCATGTTGTCTCTTTAAATAACATACATTACGACGTTTTAAAAAGAAAAAAATGAATAGCTCAAACATTTTATATACTTTTATAGATGAGATGTTACTTTCATTCAATGGGCTGCCAATGACTGGGGAAGTAAAGCTCTGGTGGCACAGTGGTTACATTCAGTATTGCAGGCTAACTCTGCCCACTGCCAGGAGTTCAATCCTGACCAGCTCAAGGTTGAGCCAACCTTCCGAAGTTGGTAAAATGAAGACCCAGATTGTTGGGGGCAGTATGCTGACTCTGTAAACCACTTAGAGAGGCTGCAAAGCACTATCAAGTGGTATATAATCTAAGTCCTATTGCTAATTAGCAAGTAAGTTAATAAATTAGCCCACTGCCCAATTATACCATTCATGTTTAAAGAGGAGAGTTAGCAAGCTGCTGTTGGAAGAAATGTCCATCTGAGTTAAGTTCCAAGTAGGGAGAAAGACACTGGAAACATAGAGGATCTTGGAAGGAGAGTTTAATGGTGAACAGGACCACATGGGTCCTGGGCACTGACTACCTGGAGTAGAGAATGAATGTTATTTATACCCTCTCTTGGGCTTTGATCTTGAGCTTGCTGTTCCTGTGGCAAGGCTAAGTATCCTATTAGCTGTCAGATTCCCAGGGGGCGGGCGGGTCTCAGCTAACTTTGTAGGCTATCTGTGTCCTAGGTTTGGTTGAATCTTGCTAGGTGATGTCATTAAGGGCTTTGGGTAATCCCTGTTGTGGCTGAGGACTAATCCTACCTTTGTTCAGATATTGGGTGAGGGTATTTGCTTATGAATAGACCTAGCCATTCTTTATCCCTTAAGTGCTGACAACATCTGCTGTGGACTATTGAGGAGGGTGGAGCTAATAAGAGTGAGTCTGCTTCCTGCCTCAGAAATATGTTTCTCCATTTCTCATCAGGAAATATAATATTCTTCCTTTTTAATATTTTCTAGAATATTTCATTTTCTAGGAGAGGAGTGGGTGCTAACTTTCTACACTGCTAATAAGCAAAATACCACTCAAACAAGGATATGGCTAACACTGACCTGAAAGGAAGTGCTTTATTTTAATATCCGCCTGTATAAGACAGCTTCTAATCTCACTTGGAATTTGACCTTCTCCCAGTGAACTTTAAAGGAGCCATCAGCATAAAAACTCCCAAGTCTGTAGGACAGAAGACCACTAAACTTGTCTAGACAATGTCAAATGTTCAGTTCTGATGCTGAAGGACTATTACAGGTGATTAATTAATGTCTTGCTGTGCCACTTGTAGTAGTCCTTGATATTGCTCGCTTTGTTGGTTTCATCTCCTATAACTTATTGCTTTAAGGTGGGAGTCTTGCAGGAATGACAGGAGTATAATTTTTCTGGTAGAAGGAGCTGTCTGATTCAGCAAACTGAAACTGCAGAAGAGGACATTTGGTCCTTGCTTTAAAAAAAAAAAATTGATTTTAAGAAGTCAAACACATTTTCCAGAGTGGCATTCAGCAGGTTCTGACCAGTTTGGAGAACCAGTAGTGGAAATTTTGAGTAGTTCTGAGAACCGGTAAATATCACCTCTGACTGCCTCATCCCCATCTATTCTCTGCCTCCCAAGTCCCAGTTGATCAGGGGGATTTTGCAGTAACCTTCCCCTTGAATGGAGAGGGAATGTCGATCTAACAGTATCCTTCTGCTGCCACGCCCACCACACCACACCATGCCCACCAAGCCACACCCACAGAATCAGTAGTAAAAAAAAATTGAATCCCACCACTGACATTGTCCCAGAATAATCTGGGGTTGTGAGACTTGCCTTGACATTTTTAATTTCAGGTTAAAAAATGATTTTTTTAAAAAAAAATAGCAAAACTAAAAGTAAAAATAAAATAAATATCCTGTGCCTGTCTCCATTTCCATCTTGGCTCTTTGAGGTATCAATTCTTTAGAAAGATTTTTTTTCCCCTTTTTTCCTTGATTTAAATAGAATGCTAGGCAGGGACATGTATGTCTGCATCTTGCTTAAACTGTGAATTATTTTCTCATTATTTGTACCAGTGGGGCTTTCTATGGTGAGAAGCCCTTTACAGAAGTGAGATATTGGATTTAAATATGGTATTAACAACATAGCACCATTTAGATACATTTGTTACCTATTTATTGACTATTTTCAAGTATTTCCTGAATTTATAGATCTTCTGATGGAATACAGTCATAAGACCATAAAATAGCAAGCAGGCATTCTCAGCAAGTTTGTACATGGACAAGGAACTCTCTCAAATGCTTAAGAAATTTAGGGCTTCTTCCCCATTCTCTCTTATGCCATATTTGGTCCTTAAATTATTCCTTTTCCTACATAATCTTTCAGTAGTCTACTCCCATTTCTGTACAGATAGTCCTCAATTTACAACAGTACATTTAGGAACAAGGGCAGTCAAAAAAGTGACTTATGACATTTTCTGCACTTATGACCATTGTGGCATCCCCATGGTCATGTGAATTACACTTGGATGCTTGTCAACCTGGTTCATATTCATAATGGTTGCAGTGTCCTGGGGTCATGTGATCACCTTTTGTGTCCTTCTGACAAGCACAATGGTGAAGCCAGATTCACTTCACAATAATGTTACTAATTTAACAACTGCAGTGATTCACTTAACAAATGTGGCAATAAAAGTTGTAAAATGGAGCAAAACTCATTTAACAAATTTCTCACTTAGCAGCATACATTTTGGGCTCAATTGTGCTCATAAGTCAAGGACTACCTGTATTTAAGTAGGATCTCAAACTCCAAATTTCTGTAACTTCCTGTTCTTCTCTTCCCTTCTTAGTCATGCTTTCTTTTGTATTGTAAGAAGCTTGATTGCATTTTAATGTAAACTCTCAGGAATATCTAAGCAATTTTATCTACTCTAGAAACTATAGGCATAAAAGGAAATATTATAAGCATAATGGAAATATTATAAGCATAATGGTGAAACTTGATTATACTTTTAGAAATAATGTGAATAAAGTGGACACATGATTTCATTATATGAACATTCAGATATTGTTCCATTAACATTGATTGACATTGGACTCAGAACAGACAAAAATGTTCTTCATTTCATTAAATTTAGAGAATATATTTCTACTTGAAGTAATAGACTTGATTACTTGGAAACATGCTCCATTTAACTGATTTCAGAGTAGATATGTTTAAGAGGTGTTATCATAGTCCTATTCATTGTCTTCTCTTCTTGACTATATTCCAATCAGAGTCTGAAATAAGATTTTCTCCTTAATATACAAATGCCACCAAATTTGGCTAGGAAGAAATAACAGGAAGCATCTGTGACAGCTGATACTAGGAAGACTATGATGATGGCTCAATTCTAATCAACACACTCTTCCTCCTTGAGACAGGATCCTAATTTAGAGACCAGACATCTAGAGAATCTAGACTCTTGAACAGGCATTGTACATGTACAGGTCTTGATGCACTCACATTACTAAAATATTGCAATGGGGTTGTGTAGAGAGCAAAAGAAATAACCGTGACAGAGATATGCAAGATCTGTTACTAAAGCAATGAGGGGTAAAGCACATCTGAAGTTAACAACAGATAGAAGATAAGTCTAATGGGCTCAAATCGATTCACAAGAGTGTAAGGAGGGGGAAACATAATCAGAAATGGAAGATTCTGTTATTATAGCCACTCTCTTTATATATATATATATATATATATATATATATATATATATATATATATATATATATATATATATATATATATATATATATATATATATATATATATATATATATAATGTTTTTCATTCTATACAATCACATATTTACTGTGCTTAATCAGGGCATATAACATTGAATAATAAACACGGCCCTCACTTATATAGAAAATGCCCCCTACAATACAAACCCGATATACCACCTTGGCCCACCATACACCCTCTTTCAACCCCCTCCAACTTTCATTCTTCCTTCTCACACACCCCTCTACGCCTACTTCCCCTCCCCTTCTTTCTAACCCTAACCCTATCACTCCCTCTAATCCATTCCCTCCCTCCCTTCTCCTCCTCCTCTCTCTCACCCTCTCCACCCTCCTTCTTCTTTCACTCGACTCTTTCCTTCGGTATATTTCTATTACCTTCCAGTATATTTGGTTTGTTCTGTTTTCGCACTAACATTAAAAAGCCACAGTATACAAATGCAATCATGGAATTTAACACATATTGTATTTCGGCCATTTCGGCTAAGTTCATAACTTTCAAAGTCCATTCTTGAATTGTAGGTAAATCTTTCTTCTTCCAATACTGCGCCACCAAGAGTCTTGCTGCCGTTATTAAGTACAGAACCAAATTAGTCTCTACTGCTGTAAAGTCAATACATATACCCAGTAAAAACAACTGGGGGGTGAATTTTATCCTTCTTTTGAAGATGTTTTGCAGGATCCACCATATTTTTATCCAAAATGCCTTGACATTACGACATGTCCACCATATATGAAAATATGTAGCATCAAAAGAACCACATCTCCAACATTTAGGTTGAACATTTGGATACATAGAGGCAAGCTTTTTAGGATCTAGGTGCCATCTATAAAACATCTTATAAAAATTTTCTCTCAAGTTTTGTGCTTGTGTAAATTTCACATTTCTTACCCAGATTCTTTCCCATGTTTCAAGCATTATTGGTTCCTCAATATTCTGAGCCCATTTTATCATACAATCCTTAATCAGTTCCATTTCAGAATCCATCTGTATTAGTACATTATATGCATTGAGCTTTGATCTCTTATTTGTTTAAACAAATTATCCTCAACTTTTACAAAGCCAATTTTTTGATCTGTTTTCCACCTAGCCTGTAGTTGACCATACTGAAACCACGTTTGAACTACCTTCTCTTCTTTAAGTACCTCTAAAGATTTTAGTTGCAACACCCCTCTTTCTGAGATAAGAAGTTGTCTATAGGTGGTTCTATCGTGTTTTTGTTCTACATTCATATTTTCAATTGCATGTCTAGGAATTGCCCACATGGGCAATTTATCATTTAATTTATGTTGATATTTTTTCCAAACCCGCAATAAAGCATTTCTTAAGATATGATTTTTAAATTTCTTATCCATTTTTTTGTTAAATAACAGGTAAGCATGCCAACCATATAACAAGTCATATCCCTCGATATTCAAAATTCTGTCATTAGTTAGATGAATCCAGTCACTAATTGCAGATAATGCCACTGCATCGTAGTATAATTTTAAGTTAGGTAATTTCAATCCTCCTCTTTCACGTGCATCTTGCATTATTTTCATCTTTACCCTCGGCTTCTTTCCTGCCCACACAAATTTGTTGATACCCTTCTGCCATTCTGAAAGATTCGCATCTCTTTTAAGTATTGGTAACATTTGAAAAAGAAATAAAAATTTTGGTAAAATGTTCATTTTTACTGCCGCTATTCTACCCAGCAAGGACAAATGCAGTTTCTCCCACCTTTTCAACTCCAACTGTATACTATGCCAAAGTGGTTCATAATTATGCTTATATAATTTCCCATTTGAGATTAAAATATTAACTCCAAGATATTTAACTTTTTTAACTACCTCACATCTTAGCATCGCCCCAAGTTCTTCCTTCTGTTTGATAGTCATATTTATAGCTAATATTTTGGTTTTTCCTAGATTTATTTTAAATCCCGAGACTTGACCATATTGATTGATCGTGTTCAATAAGACCCTACTAGATTCCTGCGGTTGTTCCAATATTATGACCAGATCATCCGCAAATGCACGGACTCTGTGTTCTTGCTGTCTAATCTTAATCCCTTTTAGACCGCCCAAGCCCCGTATCTTATTCAACAGTATTTCCAAAGTTATAATAAACAATAATGGGGACAGAGGACAGCCTGTCTTGTACCTTTTTCAATTTGAAAGGAGTCTGTCAGACTTCCATTGACAATGATCTGGGCTGTTTGCTGCTGATATATTGCACCAATTGACCGTAAAAAGCCATCTCCTATCTGCATTTTTTGCAATGTCTTCAGCAGGAATTGCCAATTAACTCGATCAAAGGCTTTCTCCGCATCCAAAAATATGAATGCGGCCGGGATTTGATTGTTCTTTCCCAGGTATTCTAAAGCGTTAATAATTAATCTAACGTTGTTCTTCATCTGTCTGCCCTGTATAAAACCAGTTTGATCGGTATGTATCAATTGTTGAATTACCACCATTAGCCTATTTGCTAATATTTTAGTAAAAATTTTATAATCTACATTGAGTAATGAAATAGGTCTATAATTTTTTGGCTGGGTAAGGTCTTGGTCTTTGGGTATCAACGATATGAGCGCAGTCTTCCACGAAGGGGGCACTTTCCCTCCCGATTGAATTTTATTGAATAGTTCTCTGAGGGGTTCTACCATTTCTAACTGTAAATTTTTATAATAAACAGCTGTTAAACCATCTGTGCCTGGTGCTTTCCCTAACTTTAATTGTTTAATTGCCTGCAGAATTTCCCCAGAGGTTATTGGTTGATTCAGCTTATGCCTATGTTCTTCTCTAACTAGGGGGATTTTCTCTTTATCTAGGTATTTGTCTATGTCTACGTCCTTAATTTTATCCCCTTTATACAACTCTGTAAAAAATTCCCGAAATACCTTTTGGATCTCTTCCTGTTGAAACACTTCCTTCCCTCTGTAACACAATTTGGATACATTTCGAGCTTTCCTTTTTTTCCTAATCTGATAAGCCAACCACCTACCGGGTTTATTTGCGTTGCAGAAAGTATTATGTTTAGCATATAATAAACTGGTGGCTACCTGGTCAGAGATCAGGATATCAAACTGAGATTTTAGTATAGAAATTGTTTCCTTAATCTTTGTATCTCCTGGATTCAATGCTAATTCTGACTCTTTCCCTTTAATTTCCTCTTCCAATTCTTTTCGTTTTTGCCCTTGTTTGTGTCTATGTATTTTGTTTATATTCATTAATACTCCTCTCATATACGCTTTGCTTGCATCCCATACATATTCTATAGATGTACCCTTATTCATATTAAGAACAAAATATTCCGATAGCAATTTTTTACAGTCATTAACATACTTTTCATATCTAAATAAGTTTTCATTCAACCTCCAGGACCTTCTTGCCTGGGCTACCCTTCCCAATTCCATCCAGACTGGATTATGATCTGAAAGAACTCTCGCCATAATCTTTGTCTTCTTCACCCTGCAAAGTAAATCATTTGTAATTAGTATAAAATCAATCCTTGAAAGAGATTGATGTCTGTTGGAAAAAAATATTATAGCCACTCTCAATGGTCTTTATGTCGAGTTTCTCTGGTCTGTCTACCCCGTGTGGCTGATCCCAGTATTAGTAGACATAGTAGTGAACAATGTTATCCCATTCCCTATTTCAGTGGTTCCCAAACTTGGCAACTTTAAGATTTGTGGACTTCAACTCCCAGAGTTCTCCAGCCAGAAGAGCTAGCTGGAGAATTCTGGGAGTTGAAGTCCACAAGTCTTAAAGTTGTCAAGTTTGGGAACCACTGCCCTATTTTAAAGTAAGAGTCAGGTGTCAGAACTGTTGGCTTTAGTGTGTGGAGTCTGTTTCTGTGAGTGAGCCTATTGTCCTTCACCTCATGCACAAAATTGCAGCTTGAAATCTGTTGATATAGCAATAGCACTTAGACTTATATACCACTTAACAGTACTTTACAGACCTCTCTAAGTGGTTTACAGAGTCAGCCTATTGCCCCCAACAATCTGGGTCCTCATTTTACCCACCTCGGAAAGATAGAAATCTGAATGAACCTTGAGCAAGTGAGATTTTAACTGCCGAACTGCAGCTAGCAGTCAGCTGAAGTAGCCTGCAGTACTGCACTCTAACTACTGCATGGCCTCAACTCTGGGCAACACACAACATGCATATTGGCAGGTTTCAAGTTGTAGCTTTTTTGCATGAGGTGAAAAACTACAGGAATGAAAGACTTCATAGAAATGATGTTGAGGCAAATATAACTGCCAAATGAACACAAGAATGCAAAAATAATAGTATACTTTACTTGCCTCTTGCTTTTACATTTCAACAAATTACATTCTTCTACAACACACCAACAGTCAAGATGTTCAATTTACACTAAGCTCTTTTATACCATATTATCAAAGCCGGGACTATAAGACATATTTTACATGCCCCGTTAAATGAGGGAAATAAAGGTTTTGCAAAATAGAGTTACCTTCTGAGAGAAAGAAAAAACAAATAGTCATCACAGCAAGTTAAATGTACTAATTAGGGTGGCATCGTTTTTCAAAAATGATGTATCTCATTATGTCAAAGCTCTAATTCATTAGAGATAAGTACCTACATGACCACATTATAAGTAATTTTAATACCTTCAACAGTGCTGGGTCCATGTAGTGATACATAAGTAGTTCTCAGTTAACAACGATGGGACCAGGAACTCTGTCACTAAGCAATGTGTTCATAAACCATGAAATCATGTGACCACACAGGCAGTTCCAGCAGTTCTGGCAGTTCCAGCTGCTGTCATTAGGGGAATCCCACATGGTCATTAAGCACAACATCACATGATCATCATTTGCAAACCTCCTGCCATCTTCCCATTGACTTTACTTGTCAGACAGAAGCAGTGAAGTCTGCAAATGATGATCAGAATGACCAAGGAATGCTGTGATCATTGTAACTGCAACTAGTTGACAGTCATCCAAATTTCAATCACATAACCACAGGAGCATTATGGATACAACTATGAGGACTGAAAATAAGTCTCCTCAGTCAACACTGTAATAACTTTGGATGGTTGCTGAACAAGTGATCACTAAATGAGGACTTCCAGTACATTTTTTTGTACTGCAGGCTGACTCTGCTCACTGTCAGGCGTTCAATTCCGAATGGTTCAAGGTTGCCTCAGTCTTCCATTGTTCTGAGGCCTGTAACACCGAGGACCCAGATTGTTGGGAACAGTATGCTGACTCTGTAAACCACTTAGAGAGAACTTTAAAGCACTGAGAAGCGGTGTATAAGTCTAAGTGCTGTTGCTATTACATGCATCCCCGGAGCCACTATGAATGTTTTCTTCAAGTAACAAAACAAGAACATCGGAAACTAGGCCAGAGTGATACAGCATGGGTTGCACAGGTAAACCCACCAGTGGCTGGCCAGGTTAGGTGGTCTTAATAGAATGGACCTTATAGATTCATTTTAGTTTGGCCTTTTACTCCAGTGCCCTGGAGTCCCAAAGTTGACTTTTAACTTCCTCATATTACAAATAGGGCTGAACAATGTGGCAAGACTCTGTAAAGGAGGGGCACAGGAAGCCAGGCGTGGGGGAGAGATAGAACAGAGAAGTTGCAGAAAACTGTTGGTATGAATATCTGCTTTTGTATTTTTCCAAGATGTACTTCCCTGTTCTGGACAGGGGTTTTTACGTTTTGTATGAATACGCCTCTTTAAACGCCCTCTGATTGACGAAGTTTGATTAAAGGTATAAAATCACTGCCCTGGGCGTAGCCAGGCCAGTTCAGATGTTGGTGTGTGAACACGCTGAACTCGATGCATCCAATAAACCTGTTTCTCTCACCTTCGTGGTCTCAAGTCCTGGTCTTTTGTAAGTAGATTACAAACCTCAATCTGCTGCAACATTTTTGGCGAGCCAGGCAGGAGTTGAGGGGTCTTTGGGACCCTCTGGAGCGTCCACCCCGGTGTCAGAGCTCATCTTGTCAGGGGGAACCTCCCTGGCGCCAACAGACCCGTTTGATCCGAGGGACTTCCCAGCGACAGAGGGCTCTGGCAGCAGCGTTTGGCGATTCCAAGAACCACCAGAGAAGGACCAGAGACCAGGCATCTAAAAGGCTGGCCAGCATCGCAGGAGGGAAGCCAAGTACATGAGGCAAGTACTGTGGGAACCCTATTTAGACCCGGACTCCTTGTTGAGCCGGAGGTGAGGCCTGATCTCCCTCACTAGGTGAAAGGTTTTGGGGAGGATTGTCTAGTGTATGTGTGTGTGTGATTGAGGGGGGGCTACTGCATTTCCCTACGATAGCCGTGTCCATCCGGTATCCTGGGTCAGAAGCCTGTGTGGGGTGATTGCTAAATCCTTGTTGTCTGGTACCCTGGGAGGAGTTGGGGGGGGCAGCAGTGTTCCCTTGACCCCTTACAATGTATGTTAAATCATTTTAAAGAAGGATATGTGACTCAGGACTATGGCATTGAGTGAAGCAGGCATGAGCTTTAAAAGTTTTGTGAATCAGAATGGCCCGCTTTTGGTTTTGGGAGGCCTAACAAAGGCAATTTTTGATCTCAACATAGCTTTGAATGTCCATAGGTTAGTGTTTGATCCTGATCAAACAGGATCCATATATTGACGTGTAGTACAATTTGTTGAGGAGACAGCTTGGCTAAAAAACAAATGCAAAAGACCAACAGTGTATTCTTATGGCTGTTCAGGTTGCACACCCCAAATGTCCCAAGCAGAGACCACCAATCCTAGCTAGTGCCCCAGAAGACTTGCCAGAACAGGAAGAGGATCACCACGACCCTCACCACGACCATGCCAAAGGGAGGCTACACCTAGTAGCTCAAGAGACTTGAGGGCATCAACAAGCCAAGCATCTGTGGAGTGGATAGAGCAAGGGCTGGACGGTGTGACCTCTATGATGTCAGAAGAAAGTCCTGTCAGAGGGACAGGGGATGGGGACCCTCTGAGCTCACCAGAATTTTGGGAGAAGAAGGAAGAGGAGATAGAGCAGTCTGAAGAGAGGGAGAAGATTAGAATTGCAGTGTCTAACATTCTAAAACCTGATGTCCCTGCTCACACCAATCTGGCTGACTTTATTGAGCAACGATTCCCTTCAAGGGACCCGAGATGGAGCCCCTATGACCCCCACCAGTTGATTCTGCTACGTAATCATCAACAGTTAATTGTAAGGGCTGTCTGGCTGGAAGGGAAGCCAGCCACTAAAATGTCTGAACTCTGCCGAAAGCCCTGAGCCAAGAGCCAAGGTGGCGCAGTGGTTAAATGCAGCACTGCAGGCTACTGCTAGATCAGCAGGTCAGCGGTTCAAATCTCACCGGCTCAGGGTTGACTCAGCCTTCCATCCTTCCGAGGTGGGTAAAATGAGGACCCAGATTGTTGGGGGCAATTTGCTGACTCTCTGTAAACCGCTTAGAGAGGCCTGAAAGGCCTATGAAGCGGTATATAAGTCTACTGCTATTGCTATTGCTATTGCTGAGGGGTTTTTTTATGCTAACCACTAACCTTCCTGAAAATGCTCGGATGCTAGCTATGGCCTTTATTTCTCAGTCATCCGACACAAGCTGTAGAAGCTGGAAGGGGCACTGGGGAAGCCCCTCAATGAGCTTATGGAAGTAGCTAGAAAAACTCTCGTCAATAGAGACTTGTTGGAGGAAAAGAAGAAAAAAAATCAAAAGATGCAGAAAAAAAGCAGAAGTGCTCGCGGCAGCAATTAGGGAGGGGAACAGGCCCCCACCCTTGGGACGGAACCGATGTGCCATCTGTTATGAACATGGCCACTGGGGAGGGGAGTGCCTCAACTGGGACTGGGCTCCACCCCCTGAGGAAAGGGAAGATGACCGCCCTAGGATCCCCCCCCCCTACCAAGCTGCCCCAGGAGACGTGAATCTCACAGGAGGCCCTTCAATGGCATGCAGAGGAAAATGGTTTTCAGTCATTGATTCAAAAGATGCTTTCTTGTTTGCCTTCGAATGCCCAGTCACAGGCAGAAAGCAGCAATATGCTTGGACACGTTTGCATCAAGACTTTGAAAAAACTCCCCCACCTTATTTGGAGCTGCATTAGCCATGGATTTGAAACTTTTAGACATTGCCCCACCTGATGTGGTTTTGCAAGATGTAGCTGACTTGTTGGTCACAGGCCAGATGGAGGAAACCTGTCATGCCACTGCAGCAGCCCTACTGCTCCTGCTACGAGGCCTCTCGGACCAAAGCCCAATTAGTCCAATTGGAAGTTAGGTATTTGGGCTACAACATCCAGCAGGGACAAAGAACTTTGGGCCATGAGAGGAAGGAAGCCATTTGCCAATTGCCGGGCCCACGAAATAGGAAGGAATTAAGGAGCTTTTGGGGGGCAGCAGAATTTTGTCGCATTTGGATTCTCAATTTCACATTGTTAGCAAAACCACTCTATGAAGCTACCAAGGGGAATGGAAAAGGAACCCTTGAGTTGGGAGGAAGAGGAACAGAACAGCTTTTTGGAATTGAGGCATGCTGTGACTCAGGCTCCTAGTTTTCTGACTTCACAGCCTTTTCAGTTGTTTGTGGACATTAAGCAGAATATGGCCATTGGGGTACTGACCCAAAAATTGGGAACATGGTATCGTCCAGTTGCATATTTGTCCAACCAGCTGGATCAGGTGGCCAAAGGGTGGCCAGCCTGTCTCAAGGCTGTGACAGGAACTGCCCTACTTACCCAGGAAGCCAATAAGCTCACCTTTGGACAGCAATTAAAATATCTACACCCCCCATGCTCTTCGAGTTGTCCTAGACCAGAAAGGTCATTTGTGGCTTACCAATCCACGAATGTTGAAGTATCAGGGGCTTATTACACATAACCCCCTCATCAAGTTTGTCCAATCTATGCTTTGAATCCAGCAACTGTGTGGCCTGAACCAGACTCTGAAATTACTCATGATTGTTTGCAAACCATTGAAGAAACCTATGCCAGTCACCCAGATTTGAAGGATAAACCCCCATCGCACAAAGATGCAACTCTTTGTACAGATGGAACCAGCTTTCTACATGAGGGCGTGCGAAAAGCAGCTTATGCTGTAGTCACCCTTGATGATGTGTGGGAAGCCATGCCCCTACCACCAGAGACCAGTGCCCACTTGGCAGAACTCACAAGGCTTTGGAATTGGCACGAGATCTACGAGTCAACATTTGCACAGACTCCAAATAGGCCTTCCTAACCATCTAAGCCCATGGAGTTTTAGGAAAAGCTCTTCACAGGAAAAGGGCCTCATCACAGCTGGAGGAAAGGACATCAGATATGACCCCAAATTATGCGTTTGTTGGACAGTGTGTGGGCCCCCAAACAAGTTGCCATTTTGCATGTATGGGTCATCAGAAAGGGGTTTCAACAACTGAAAGAGGAAACAACAAAGCTGATCGAGTTGCCGGAGCAGTGGCCTTGGATCCCCTTCTTTACAGGCCACATGCCTTACTCTGTGGACCCCGGCCCAGGAAGGACAACCCCCATCGTATAGTCACTCAGGAACCCAGCAAGCTGAAGCAATAGGGGTGGAACTACTAGATGGGTGGTAGGTTCTGCCGGACACAAAGGTGTTTGTTTCCCAGCAGTTGGCATGGGTTGCTGTCTCCTCCCTGCATAAGCATTTGCACTTAGGAGAAACGGCTTTGAAAAAAAGCCTTGGCTCAGGGAGGTCTATATCAACAATTTGTCTAGCCTGGCAGCTGCTGTTTGCTCTCAATGTCAGGTATGTGCTGCTAATACCCTCCGTCAAGGCCCAGTTCAGGTGGGAGGGTCAAGAGGGCAGATCACACCATAGAGGATAAGTTGGCCAAAATTTGTCAGGAAACCCATCTCAAATGGCCGGATGATGCCCACAGCATGGCGTTGCTGGCAAAGAGGTGCACTCTCACCGAGGAGTTGGGTGTCTCGCCATTTGAATTGTTGTATGGGAGGGTTCCTAATTTGCGTGGCCCACAGGTGTTGCCCAACCCCAAGTTACAGACATGGTGAAGCTCAAACAGTTGCCAGCCCTGAATGCCATAGTCCACAAATTGCAAAAATATGTTTTGTCTTGTCGTTCTCATGAAATTGTAACTCCAGTCCACAACTTCCACCCAGGACAAGAAGTCTGGGTGAAGGACTGGTAGAAGGAACTATTGGGCCCCAAATGGTGTGGGCCGTATACTGTTGTTGTTTTTTCTCCCCTTGTTGTTAAGGTAACTGAAATTAGGCCTTGGATTCACTGGACCTGTTTTAAATTGGCTGCGAAAGCTTACTGGAAGGCCTCCAGTGACCCTGCCAAGCCTCTATACCTCACGTTTCGGAAACACCAGGAGGAACGCCACCTCTTCTGCGGACACACGGGAAGCTGTCGCTCTACGAACAGGTGGTGAAGAACCAGCGCCCTCTGCAGGTGTCGCTCCAGGTGCCGTCGACACCCATCGCACAGGCAACGTATCGCGTCTACCATGGACACTCCGCCCCATCCAATGCCCAGGCACAACCATGAAGACTGACTAGCGCCTACGCCGAGCTGCGTGCATTAGGAGAGGCCTGATGCCGGCAGTTCTGATCGTGGTTTTTCTCCTATTCATTTCTATTCTCATTGACTCTCTTTATCTCTATCAGGCAATCTTGGCCAGAGCAAAGGGTGAGGCCCATTGGTGGTGTGGGAAGTTCCGAATGATTACAAGGACCCCCGCTCCATCCTTTCCTATAGGGGGGAATGAGGATAATGAGGGTACTCCCCAACAAACGGAAGCTAGGCCCCTCACCTCTATAAATGACTCCCCTGCACAGGTAACTTCTGAGCCAATGCTAGAAAAAATGGGTTCAGGGCCTTTCCCCCTTTGCAAAGACTGCTTTTATCAGGGTGAACAGGGACTGCATTTTGTGTATAATGAACACTGGTTATTAAATTGCCATCCGGAGGAGGGGCCATCCCCCTGTTCAGAGGAGACAGGGAACTATTGGCAGTGTCGAGTGGACCCCAATGTCACAACTTGGGCACCAAACAAACGGTACAATTCGACCATTAGGTGCCATCGCAAAAAAGCCCATTCAGAGACCCTTCCCAGACCCCTTTCCAGAAAGGACAAGGGCTCAGGTGAAGTGGGCCCCCCTTGATTTCAATCTGAAAATGGAATATGACATAACTTATGACCAGATTCCCATAATAGTGGAGATAACTTGTCAGCTTATTGGGGATATAGGGAATCAGTGGTTTCTACAATGGTGGTCAGAGAATGAAAATCTGTCAAGCATGGATGCACAAGGTCTGAGTAAGTACTGGCGCATAGGTGTAACGTGCAACACTAGTGCTAAAGCCAGTCGCCTGGAGGTCTGGATAACCCAATCCAACTACTTGGAAACATATCAATGCCATGCGGGGACACTTGACAAGAACCTCAGCAGAACAGCTATAGCCACCCTAAACACACAGGGAAAGGGAATAGTGGTTCTGGAGCCACTCCTACAACAGGGTAGGAACCCCCATCCCAGATGGACCCCTCAGGAGGGTGGGAGGGGCGGCCCACAAGGGAAGGAAAAGGGAGCCCCAAGGGAACCCAGGGCCACAAGGGAGGCCATTACCCCCTCTCCATTGGAATGCACTCAATGCCTGCAGGATCCACAGAAGGACAAAAGGGAAAAAAGCCACAAAACCCCATCTAGCACTTGGGAAGCCCCGGAAAACATGTATTGGATTCGTGGCACATTGGCCTACGAAGTCCTCCCTGTGTTCTTGGATGGATAAAACATTCGTTCTTTCTATTGCCCATCCAATCACGACAGGTGCTAGGGGTCCTGGTGTATGACTCAGTCGGCCCCATCCGTCAGAAGAGGAAGGTAGACACAGCCTTCTCTAACTTTCCTTGTAAGGAACTGGCTGAATATGAGAAATCCGACATGTGGAATTCAGAGAGAATCGTATGCACCTATGGGAGGGCCACTAGGGCAGAGGATGGGTCTTGGGGTTACCGCACCCCAATCTACATGATCAACTGGATCATGCATTTGCAGGCAGTATTGGACTTGGCTGGGGAGAGGATTGATAAATCTTTGAATATCCTCTCCAGTGCCACTGGCAAACTCTGTACTGCAGTGTACCAAAATCGATTGGCTCTTGATTACCTCCACGCAAGGGAAGGAGGGTCTGTGGGAAGTTCAACTTGTTTAATTGCTGCCTTCACATTGATGAGACTGAACGTGTCATTAAGCAGCTCACCACAGAAATAAGGCAACTCACTCATGTCCCAGGGCAGGAATGGAAAGGTTTTGATTTAACCTCCACTTCTAACTCCTGGTTCCCGAAATTGCCAGGGTTTTCACCCCTCTTGATAGAGAAATGGGCCACTGCAAAGGTCCTGGCCCTGGTGGGACGCTCAGAAGAAGGACGCTCGAGCAAATATGTTGGGCTCATGCTTCATGGAGAGGAACCTGCCATTTATGAAACTACACAGTAATCTTAGGATTGGGTGAAGTTTCAATAGGGGGGAATGATACAGCATGGGTTGCACAGGTAAACCCACCAGTGGCTGGCCAGGTTAGGTGGTCTTAATAGAATGGACCTTATAGATTCATTTTAGTTTGGCCTTTTACTCCAGTGCCCTGGAGTCCCAAAGTTGACTTTTAACTTCCTCATATTACAAATAGGGCTGAACAATGTGGCAAGACTCTGTAAAGGAGGGGCACAGGAAGCCAGGCGTGGGGGAGAGATAGAACAGAGAAGTTGCAGAAAACTGTTGGTATGAATATCTGCTTTTGTATTTTTCCAAGATGTACTTCCCTGTTCTGGACAGGGGTTTTTACGTTTTGTATGAATACGCCTCTTTAAACGCCCTCTGATTGACGAAGTTTGATTAAAGGTATAAAATCACTGCCCTGGGCGTAGCCAGGCCAGTTCAGATGTTGGTGTGTGAACACGCTGAACTCGATGCATCCAATAAACCTGTTTCTCTCACCTTCGTGGTCTCAAGTCCTGGTCTTTCGTAAGTAGATTACAAACCTCAATTACAAACTTTGAGGTCCTCATAACCTCAGTAATTTTTGTAATAGCAAAATGGATTCAGACTTTGGCAATTTCATAAATCTGATAAGGAATTGTACAGCAGTATAATTCAAGATGGAAATCCATATCAGTGCAGCTTTGAGAAAGTTTTGGCTTTATCCTGAGAAACCTTGTAACCAAATTTATAGACTTGTAAAGAGATTGAATGTATTTTTTTAAAAAAGAAAAATTGCACATAAATATGAAAAAAAGAAGGGAAGGAGCCCCTCTGCACTAATAAAGAAGCTGTCCTCCTCAAAAGGAACTGTTTCATATTAAACAAGTCATTCTTTTAATTTATTTCACTCTTCATTTTACAATGAAAAACAGCCGTAAATCATACTCCTAATGAGCCTAATGAGAGATGAGCTAGGAAAAGAGATCTACAATCAACGGCAAGGTGATGGAGCCTTGGGGAGTAATGGGAAATATAACACTGTGAAAGAAATAACAAGATATACTTAGATGAATCTTTATATATATATTTAAATTTAAATACTGATGAGTGAACAGTGACTTTTCGTTGGAATGCAGGCATTCCAATAATAAATGAATGTAATTTGGTTGGAGACAAGGACTGCCTCTGCAACATTGCTGACCCACATTTCTTGATTTAGCACCTGCATCAAAGGTGAAAAACACCTTTCAAAGCTGAGAAAGCTGTTCAGTTAAAGCAGAAGAAGGAAATTTCTCCAAATCCAGCAGCTCAACCTTCTTGCAGTCCTCCAGCCAGCTGTTCAGCAGCCCAGAGTAGTCAGGTGGTTAAGCGAGGGAGCTGGTTCTCCCAATTTTGCATGCTGCTTTCCGAGCCCTCGTCATTGCTCTTTCAAACCAAGCTGCCAAACGGCTGAATGGCGTGCTGAGGGGAGTTGTAGAGTGAGAGAACCAGCTGTCTCTTACAACATAGCAGGCTGACATGTTCTGCCTTCTCATTTTAACGCACGGACTACACAACTCTTTAAAGGGCTGTGGAGAACTGCTGGGTTCATCTAATAGATGAATCCAGCTCTTTCCATTGGTGGGTGGGAGGGATGTCCATAGAAAAAAGTGGGAATCATGGAATGGGACATTCCAAAAGCATCTTGAGGTAGCCAGTCAGCAGTAGCATGGATAATGCTATCAAATTTAATGAAACAGCTGCAAAAAAATAACCAAGTTCACAGACTGCCAAGGAGCCCTCATTTTAACTCTGTACTACAAATAGCCTCCTTTATTGGTAGCACTAGGCCAGGGGTGTCAAACTCATGGCCCGTGGACCGAGTGTGTCACACTGTCCATGCCCACGCCCAGTTTAGCGAAGGGGGGGGGGGAAGTTGCGATACATCACATGACAATGCTGTGATGATGCAAGTTTGACACCCTTGCACTAGGCTGTTCCCAACTCTTATGAGCCACTTCCTGTTCCACCAATAATAGTAAAATATGTCAGATTTCACACATTCTCAAACTGTGATGGGTTTTTTTTTTCCTGGCCTAAGGGGGAAATCCCTACTTTAAAACTGGAACTCCACTATCAATCAATCAATCAGAATAGATCTGGAAGGGACCTTGGAAGTCTTCTAGTCCAACCCCTCCTGCTCAAGCAGGAGACCCTATACCATTTTAGACAGGTGGTTGTCCAGTCATTTCCTAAAAACCTCCAATGATAAAGCACCTACAACTTCTGAGAGGAGATAAGTTTGTGTCTCTGGGGGAGAAGCAAGGCACACCTCTTACCTTTCCAGCTCCGTCACGTTCCTCGCCCTTTCACCCATTGAATCCCCTTGTAAAAAACACATCGTGAGTTGAATAGGCTCACTCACAGAAATGCAGCACTGCAGGCTACTTCTGCTGACTGTCAGCTGACAGCTCAGGGTTGACTCAGCCTTCCAAGGTCGGTAAAATGAGGATCCAGATTGTTGGGGGCAATATGCTCACTCTGTAAACTGCTTAGAGAAGGCACTGTGAAGCAGTATTTAAGTCTAAATGCAATTGCTGTTGCTACTTGAAGAACTGTCTTTCTGCCATTATTTCCTTACAGAGTTGTGTATATGAAAGGGGAGGCCTCTGAATTTACTAAATAAAAAGAAAGTGAATAAATATCTGCTTAGCCCACCAGATCTAACAAAGGCCCTCTATGAAATAATGACATCTTATTGGATCCAGCAGTTTTCCCTTCTCTGTGGCAGTACCTGCCTGGTGGAACAACATCTCCTTCTGGAATCTGGATGGCCCCAACTCCATTAACCTTTCACAAGAGTCTGAAGATGTTGCTGTTTTCCAGGACATTCAGGCCAAATTAGGGAAACAGTATTCTAAAAAAGTAAAGATATCTTGTGGGTCGTACTTCGCTAGTAGTAGCTAACTTTAGGAGGTGCTTCTCATCTCCATTTCTGTAAGCCATTGAATCAGAGCTACTGTATTTTTCGGAGTATAAGACACACCAGAGTATAAGATGCACCAAGGTTTTGAAGAGGCAAATTTTTTAAAAAAGTAGGTAGGTAGAGAGAGGGAGTGAGAGGGAGAGAAAGAGAGAGAAATACAGTAGGTAGGTAGGGAGAGAGAGTATTGGTATTGGTATTGGTATTTATTCGATTTGTAAGCCGCCCTATTCCCCGAAGGGACTCAGGGTGGCTGAACAAAAACCAGGGGAAGGGGAAAAACAAATACAGAAAGTAAGACAAACAGGACAGTGATACAACAGTTTAAAAAAGCACAGCAAGCACAGCAAATTCGAGTAGGGGGGGAACTCAACCCCAGGCTTGCTGGGACACCCAGGCCTTAACAGCTGTCCGGAAGGCCTGAAGGGTGGCGAGGGTCCGAATCTCCACGGGGAGCTCATTCCAAAGGGCCAAAGGAGTAGATAGGTAGGTAGGTAGGTAGGTAGGTAGGTAGGTAGGTAGGTAGATAAAGGGAGAGAGAGAGAAATAGAGAGAGAGAAAAATACAGTAGGTAGGGAGAGAGAGAGGGTGTAGGTAGATTGGTAGGTAGAGGGGTTGAGAGAAAGAAATAGAAGAGAGAGAGAAGTACAGTAGATAGGTAGGGAGAGAGAGAGAGAGAATAGGTAGGTAGGTAGATGTTTCCAGGTATATTTATCCATGTGCTGGAGAAGGAAATCACTGACAATCTGCAGCACCTAAGACTTTATTTCTGCTGGCACAGCACTTGATCAATGTAACTCTCATCAATCAGTTAAAGAGCTTTCCAAAAGGAAAAAAAAATTGCACTCTGCAAGCCTCCCAAAAATGGGTCCATTTTTTGTGAAAATGAGCCCATTTTTTGTTTAAAAAAATTGAAGGCTTATAGAGTGCTGCTGGAGGCTGGGGGACAAAAAATGGCCCATTGTTTGCTTATTTCTGCCCTCCCAGGCCCCAGGAGCTCTCTGAAAGCCTCCATAAGGATATACATGCCAATTTTGGTGAAGGGGCGGGGTTTCGGGAGGCAAAAATTGCTGTAGTCAATGTATAAGATGCACCCAAGGCAAAAGGTGCATCTTATACTCCGAAAAATATGGTATTTAATGATGATTCTGTGGTCATGCAGCACAGAGACTATGGCAAAACCAGAATACTGTCACCTTCCCACTGAAGTGGTACCTATTTACTTGCATTTTTACATGTTTTAGAACTGCCAGGTTAGAAGGACGTGGAGCAAGTGACAGCTGCTCAGTCTGGCACACAATGATAGAACTTGAACTTATCCAGCATCTAACATGTTTCCCCAAAAATAAGATGGAGTCTTATTTCCTTTTGACTCCAGATTATTTTTGGGGAGGTCTTATTATTTTTGGGGAGGTCTTATTATTTTTGAGGTGCAGGAGGCCCCTTAACCTTGGCTTGTGGATCAGCTGATCCAGAGAAGGGGCGCGGTAGCTAGGATTTGCGGTAGCAGCCTCCATGAGACTGTTCCATGTGGAAGGCAGATGCAGGTGGGACATGTTCCCCCTACTTCCCAGGAAATGGGGACCGGCTGTGCATGCATTTAAATATTTTATGGGAGGGCTTATTTTCAGGGAAACAGGGTATTAAGCCACTGAGTCACTGGGCCTTCTTTGTGGATGGGATTGTATTGTTTATCTTGGGTATCATGGGATATTGTTTCTAACTGATGGGTTTTAAATCTTTCTAGACCATGCAGAATCACTACTATGAAATAGATCAGCATATAAATTATTTAAATAAATCCATATACTGTGTTTTCCCCAAAATACAACCTGTCCTGAAACTAAAGCCTTGCCACATTTTTCGTGTGGGCAAAAATATAAGCCCACCCCCCCAAAATAAACCCCCTGGACAACCCCCCCGCCTCCGGCCAGGCAGAGCACCACTCACCAACATAGTGGTATCCTGAAGGCACCAAGCCACAGGAGCCGGGGGGGGGGGGAAGACGTTCACATTGCTTGCCTCCTTCAGGATACCGTTAAGTTGGGGAGTGGTGTTCTGCCTGGCCGGAGGGGGGAGTTGCTCAGCTCTCCCTGCAGCAGCAGCTGCTGCCGTCGCGCTCCAAGCGTAAGAGAATCTTCCAGACAGAGAGTCTTCCAGCAGCCAGTCTACAACCATAGCGAGCACTTCTAGAGCAGCCACTGCTGGAAGACTTGGCAGCTGAGTTTGGGAGTTTGGAACCGGAGAAGACGTTATGCTTGGAGCATGGCGGTGGCGCTGCCTGCTGCAGGGAGAGCTGGGCCCAGACATGTTGAGGCTAGGAGGCATGCCTGCTGGGGGTGTAACAGGTGCTTGCGCAACCCCCTTCTTCAGCCCAGCAGAGCTCCATGCACTGACCTAGGGGGTATCCCTAATGTGCCAAGCCGCGGGAGCTGGGGAGCGGGCAGAGGGCCACGTGGCTTGGCACCTTAGGGATACCCCCAGGTCAGTGAATGGCGCTCTGCCCAGATGGAGAGGGGGTTTCCCAGGCGGTTGCTTGTGAGCTTGGTCACCTCATGGCTGCTTCGCCCCTGGGGCTGTGACCAGCTCTTCGGGAGCCAGTTCGCAAGGGATCAGCCGCCCGGCAACCCCAAAACAATAAGCCCTCCCCTATAATAAGCCCAAGACCATATTTTGTAAGTAAAAAGAAAATAAGTCTCTGTCGTATTTTCGGGGAAACACGGAAGGAATACTGTATATGAATGTGCTTGGGCACCCAGAACAAAATTGTAAACAAAGAAGCATCTGAATTCTCTCTTGAAGAATGAAGTAATCAAATGTTGTTGGTATTAACTGCTGTTTAGCCCTCTGGAAGCAAGCTTCTTCTTTTTTTAATAAACTTTACTGATAAACACTTTTTTGAAAAACAGTGCATTATCAGAGTATACCATTTACAAATAAAAAAGAAGAGTGGCTAAACATTAACATACAAGCTAATAACAGTAATAATTGTTACATATTGAGACTGGAACTATAGGCTCCACCAAGGTTTTTCATTCCGGCAGGAAAATACTTAAAACTGGTTGGCCGAGCCGTCTGACAGCTCCTTATAGCTGTCAGACAGGCCAGGGCTGGGTCTGTACATAGTTATCGAATAAAGAGCTGTTTGTTGTCACTGAAGCCTGAGCCCTGTCTCATCCGTTCACCCTATCCAACAATAATGATATAGTAACAATAGTAATAATGTAACCAAAAAGCTTTTAGCTAGTTTCTTCTTACATTAGAATACTGTAATTATTTACCTTCTTATTTTCAGTACTAACATTTATGCTCTTACTTTTCTCCAATTCCTACCTCTTGCTTCTATCCATTCATAAAATTTGTTCCAAATCATATAATAGTCTGTATCTTCTTGAACTTTCATTTTAAAGGTTCATCTAACCATTTTGGCACAGTCAAAAAAAAAATTCAAATAACAGTCTCATCTGGTGGGGTATTCACAGTTTTTTCCAATATTTAGTATATATAATCCTTGGTAGGAAGTTCTAAAGGCAACTTAAATATGAGAATACTTTGATAACATCACATCCTAACATTTTAATAATAGGAAGATTGTGCAATGTGAAGATCGCTGCACATTCTGATCAACTCCTTGAAGCCGCTGCAAAAAAAAAATAATGACAGTGATTTATGGAAATCCTTCTCTACCTGGACATTATCAGTGTGATACTTGCTGTAGGAATAGCACCATAAAGCTATCTTTTGGCCTCAGCTAAAGTCTCATCAACTACCAGGAATGAAAAAAAGGTTGAATCTTCTCTTGCAAGATGACAAGAGAAAATGCTGTCAGTTCAATAACAATATAAACACATATTTGCCAGTGTTGTGGCTTTTTTCTTCTTCTTCACTTTCAAATGAGGTGCCTAATTTCTCTATCAGGAGATATTGTGTCTTTTGATACTTCATATCACATATACAAGGCAGAAGATTATATGAAATTGGGCATTTTGGTGTGTTTTTATTGATATAGTTTTTGTAATCAGGAAATGCTTGCGGTAGATGCTGTTTTTCTATTAGGACTAACTGAAATGCATTGTGCTGGAATAGCCTTCTGAAAATAAAAGTGTCCATCAGAAGGAATGGAATTATGTTGTCCTGTCAAAATAGTAACCTATTCTCAGAAAAATAAGTCTGACATGAAAACTGCCATGGCTATGTCCTTAACAGACAGAATAATAAAAAATGCAGAGCTGGAAAATAGTTAACGCTTACATTTTATGGTCGATTTTCAGTCAAACGGCTTTTCTGTTTCCTAGATGAAAACTTTGGGGGGAAAATGGGGGGGGGGGAAAATGCAATGATTCCATCATAGCATAAATAAACAACCCTTGTCTTTATTGCAGGGAAGATTACAGACTTTCTAATTCAGTTTTTCTAATCTTATACCATTAATGATAAGAGGTTTTGGAGACTAAATTGTAGAATGAATGGTTAAAAGCACTAGGAATGTCTAGTCTAAAAAAGAGAAGGCTTAGGCATACAGATTGATACTTTAGAATTGTAAACTGCCAGATTCACCTGATTGAGTTGGGCAACTGTAGAAATTGAGTAAATAAATAAATAAGGAAATATGTCATCTTAGTCATTTTTCCCATCACTTTATCCTGTAATTAATCTAGTAGAAAATAAAATTGATTCAGGTAAGTCTTTTCTGCCCAAAGACTAATCCTTATTTGGTGACATGGATAAACTTCTGGATTTTTTGCCCCCAAATCTATGGATCAAGCAGAAATGTAGAATTTCCGGATCTGCTTATTCACGGATAAAACAAAGGATAGCAGATGCATGTTATGCTTATACTGTGTCACTTTGGATAAATCTACATTTCAAACAACTTTGTGTACATGTGTGACTGACTGTGTTTAATGCACCCAAAGGACAACCTCAAGATTTTCTCTGTCTCCTGTTCAGATATGCAATTACATTATGCTGTATTTTTTTTCTTTCTCATGTAGATAGGAATCTTTTGAGAAAAATGAAGTAAACATTCTTAAAAATTGCAGAGAACTGATGCAATGGAGTATTCCTCAGATATCAGACTTGAGACTAGTTTTGTTGAGATTTTTCATTAACAACCCTGAATATAGAATGAAAGCCTGCTGATAACATTTATGAATAACATTGTTATCACTGCAAAGCATTATAAATATCACTGGGGATAGCATAGTTATACTACAAGATTTGGATTCTTTATCACCTTAGGCCTAGAGCATTCTGAATGGAACCAAACACACGGGTGTCAGCAGTGTTGAGATTCAGCCGGTTCAGACTCATTTGGGCAGACTGATAGTTCCAGTGAGCAGTTGGCCGCACCCACCTGCCCCTGATCTTTCCTGTCCTATATGTCCCTGTTTTTAGCTCATCTGATTCGCGTCACACAGCGGATTGCCACACATCAGCTATTTTACTCACCAATGCTGACATAGAAGGTAAGTTTTAAAGCTTAAAATGGGTAGTTTTTGAATGCTGTGCACGCGTGCAAAGCACACATTAGGCACACACACATGCAAAGCACGCATGCATGTTCTCACTGAATTGGTTGTTAAACCAGTTGCATCTCACTACTGCTTATCCTGAAGATGTATACTTTATGCGCGAAACACACCTCTCCTCTTTTCTTCTTAAAAGTCTTCTGTCCTTAAAAGCCCACTTACTCCCTTCCCGTCAATTCCCTTGTAATGTCTGTGTGAATGGGTGAATATTTTACTTTATTCTTTTTTTAAAAAAAAAATGCCCTTCTGTGAAAATGGCAAGAGAATTTTTTAACAAAACATGAATGCAAGTGAAAGTGCCCCTGACTGATTTCCCAATCCACAGAGAAGACTTTGAATACTTAGCTTTAAAAGTCTGCCTTTGGCTCTTTGTGTATGCTGCCCAGGTCTCTGGTACTACGTGAGGTCTGCCAACCTTTTTTGTCTCATATATTCACACACATAATGGCCACATGGCAGTGAAGGGGCATATGGCCGGGAATGTGTGATATGTTTGTCAATCACTCAGTTTGTCCATCTTTCTAACCTGTGAAGCTCACTTTTGATATAGTTACCTATTTTGCAAGGCAACTATTTATATACTGAAAATGAGAGAAAGAGAGAGAGGGACAGACAGAGATAGAAAATGCATATTAAATGGAGGCATTAATTAAAGCAGAGTAGGGATACCTTTTCTTTTCAACAAACCACAGATAATTTTCATAACAAAACTATTAATGGTCCAGAAAAACTGGCTCCTCTAGAAGGTCAAGGCTAAAGTTAGTATGGTAGCTCTGATAAAACATTGTTTGAAATGATCACCCTGAATTTTTCAGTGCTTTTGAATGGTACATTATAAGAAACAAAATCTAACACAATGGAATAGCCCAAGTACATTATTCCAGTATTTATTAACAAGGCCTTGAACTAATGTTCAAATAGAAGGCTACTTAGAATTTTCAACATCTAATCCATCCAGATGATGTCCCAGACCAATCTGATCTGTAAATAATTCATAGAAATCTGCCCAAATTTCTTAGGCTGGGTTAATGTGTGTTGTAGCAGTTCTAGAACAATTGCTATTATCCTACCTTACATGATAGGTTGCTATTTAAAGTGGACTAATGCTGGGTTTCAGTATTGTTTTTAAAATCCTTCAAGTTGAGTTTAAGTCCTAGTGAACATATCCATACTGTATATTGCTAACTGTAATAAAATGGCTTAGCATCGCTTTTTTCATGGTGTTTTTTCTGATTTCCCACCCTAATTTACAGTTCTGTGATTCTATGGTGTTTCCTTGACACTACTCACCAGGTCTGATCTTGCTTCAATTTTGAGGCCAGCAAGATTGCCGGATCCAATTGCGAAAAACCTTTCAGAGGAGTATATATCCACCATTCTTCTATGTTAATATGGTATATAAAGAGCCCTGGTAGCACAGTGGTTAAAGAGCAGTATTGTAAGCAAACTCTGCCCACAGCCTAGAAGTTCAATCCTGACCAGCTCAAGGTTGCTTAGCTTTCCATCCTTCTAAGGTCAGTAAAATGAGGAGCTAGATTGTTGGGGGCCAATAGGCAATTAATGTAAATCATTCATAGAGTGGGGCTTTAACCAAATAGTGCTTTACACCACTCTATGAATGGTGGGTTTCATTGCTCCCGGTTTGGCCCGGTAGTGGTGGCGGCAGGAGGTTCTGCCCACCTGCCTGGATGCTTCAGAAGCCTTGTGCAAGCATGCACAGGAGCACGCTCGAACTGGTAGCAAAAAAATTGGCAACCTACTATTATATAAGTCTTATTGCTATTGATTAAGCTACTGGTCTAGGAACAGATAGATCATGCTAACCACAGTGAATGACTCTGGGGCAGGCATTCTAAAAGCAAGAGCAGCAGTAGAGACTAACTTGATCCTGCACTTAATAACGGCAGCAAGACTCTTGGTGGCGCAATACTGGAAGAAGGAAGACCTGCCTACAACTCAAGAATGGACATTGAAAGTTACAAATTTAGCCGAGATGGCTAAAATATCGGCATATCTTAAAGATCACTCAAATGAGAGATATAAACGAGACTGGAAAAAATGGATTGACTATATACAAAATAAATACGGGACCAAGAAATTCCAGTTAGCCTATGCTTAAGATCAGGAATGATTTAAATTGTTTAAAGTCAGCTTAGCAAGAAGAAGCTAAGATCAATGTAGAGATGTTATTAATTTTTTTATTTCTTTTTTCTCAATAGATTTTAGACTGTGTTTGTTAAAAATCTATACCGTGTACGGGTTCTGGGAAGTCGGGGGGGAGGAGGTGGGGGTCGGGGGGAGGGTGGGGGGAGGGAGGGATATATATTAGGCTAGACACGATGTGTTAGATCTCAATGCAATGTGACTTCACATGTATACTGTTTTTCTTTAATTTTTCTTTAAAAATAGGATAAGCCAAGTACATTAACATATAGTGGAAATACACCAAGGGGAGGAGGAGTAGGAAAGAAGAAAGATGGGTAGAGAGGGATGGGAGAGACGGTGGGGGGGAAGGTGAAAAGGAAGGGGGTGAGCGGATGTGGAGAGAAGAGTGGTAGAGGGCGAGGGGAAGTAGGGTAGAGGGGGATGATGGAGGGAAGATAGAAAGTAGGATGGTGGTGGAAGAAAGAGGTGTATGGAGAATGGAAGAGGTATATTGGGCTTTTATTTTCTAGGGCATTGCTGACAAGAGGAATTGATGCAATTATTGTTTAATACTGTATGGTGTATACATGTGAGTGTATGAAAATGAAAATAAAATATACTAAAAGAAAAAAAACAATAAAAGCAAGAGCATGTAGCACTATGAGCTCCTGAAGAAAAGTTCAGATATAAATTTATCAAATAAATACAGGTATCTGATTTCCTCTTATATATTCTACCAAATAAGTTCATCTGGTAGATCTATCTATGAGTGAACATCATACTAAATACACAAAGGAACCATGCATAGGAGAATGTTAGTGAGGCTTCAAATTCATTCTTAAATATGCATTCTTATAATTGTTATTTAACATATGTCCATTCATATCATTTTTCTGCCTGTATATTTACATTTTGATATTTTCTTATTTTCCCTCCCCCTATTTTAATCATGTGTCATCAGAGATATTTATTTCATATTTTGTTCCTTTTTCTTTCTATTTATATCTTTTTTCAAGCCACTCATAAAATCACCTCCATGTCCTGTAGTACACTGATTCCTTCTTGTCCTTTATTCTCAATGTCAACCTATTCATTTTTGCACAGTCTAATATCTTCTTTATAACCTCCACTTTCAATGAGATTTTGTCTGCTTTCCAGTTTTGTGCAAATACAATTCTAGCTGCTGTTATTATTTGTACAATCAAATATGAATCTTCTTTACTGTATTTTTCTGGTAGAATACCCAATAAAAATATATCTGGCTTAAACTCTATGAGTTTATGTATCTTTTTCTCTAACCATGTTTGTATTTTAACTCAATAGCTTTTTGCATCCCTACACATCCACCACATATGATAATACATTCCTGGCAATTGGCGACATTTCCAACATTTTGCTGATTTATCCTTTAACATTTTTGCTATTCTTTCAGGTGTCATGTGCCATCTATAAAACATTTTATATAAATTATCTTTATATGCTGTCGCCATTGTCAGATTATAATTCCTTTATCATAGTTGTTGCCACTTTTCTAGTTCTGTCCAAAGTTTTTTGCCCATCCTATCATTGTTTCTTTAACCTCTTCTTCTTCTAGGTACCGTATTTTTCGGAGTATAAGACGCACTGGAGTATAAGACCCAACAAGGTTTTGAAGAGGCTTTTTTTAAAAGGTATGTAGGTAGGTAAATAGAGGGATAGACAGGAAGAGAAAGAGAGAGAAATACAGTAGGTAGGTAGGGAGAGACAGTAGTTAGATAGGTAGGTAGATAAAGGGAGAGGGGGGAGAGAGGGAGAGGGAGAGAGAAATATAGTAGGGAGAGGGAGAGAGAGTAGGTAGGTAGGTAGGTAGATAGATAGATAGATAGATAGATAGATAGATAGATAGATAGATAGATAGATAGATAGAAAGAGAGAGAGAGAAATACAGTAGGTAGGGAGGGAGAGAGTAGGTAGATAGGTAGGTAGGTAGGTAGGTAGGGAGAGAGAGAGAGAGACATACACACACACATACAGAGAGAGGGAGAGAGAGGGAGAGAGAGCGCGCATGAGAGAGAGAGAAGGTAGGTAGGTAGGTAGGTAGGTAGGTAGGTAGGTAGGTAGGTAGATGTTTCTAGGTGTATTTATCCATGTGCTGGAGAAGGAAATTGCTGACAACCTGCAACACCTAAGACTTGTTTCTGCTGGCACAGCACTTGATCAATGTAATTTTCCTCAATCACTCTAATAAAGAGCTTTCCAAAAGGGGAGGGGAGTTTTTGCACTTTGCAAACCTCCCCAAAATGGCCCATTTTTCACAAAAACGGGCCCATTTTTTTCAAATAAAAGGCATGAATAGCCTTGGGGGAGGTTGCAGAGTGATCCTGAGGGGGTGAGGGGAGCAAAAATGAGAAAAAAATGGCCCGTTTTTCACAAAAATGCGCCTGTTTTTTCTCAAAAAAATTACATGCATAGCCTTATGGAGGCTTATAGAGTGCTGCTGGGGGCTGGGGGCAAAAAATGGCCCATTGTTTGCTCATTTCTGCCCTCCCCATCCCCCAGGAGCTCTCTGAAGATTCCATAAGGCTATGGTGAAGGAGCGGGGCTTTGGAAGGCAAAAAAAATGCTGTATGTGGTGTATAAGACACACCCAGATTTTCAGCCTCTTTTTTGAGAAAAAAGGTGCAGCTTATACTCTGAAATATACGGTATATCCTAAGTAGATTACTGTACAATTTTTTTAATCATTTTTTCATCTGTTCCCATGAGTATTCTATCTAATTCTGAATTTTCCATATTAAAACCATATTCTTTAACATCTTTCTCATATCTTGTATGTATTCGCATTTGTTTAAACCACCCTATATCAATCCCTTGTTCTTCTAATTCTTTCTTCTGTTTTAGTTCTGTCTGCACTATTAATATATCTTTGTACCTAACAGGGACGTGCAGTCACTGGAGGCGGGTGAGGCGTGGCCTCACCAGTCTCATGAGGAAAAGGAAAGAATTTTTAAAATAATTAAAAAGGCCAAGGTAGTTGCTGCCAGACTCCAAGTCACAGTGACTCTGAGTCTGCTTAGTGCTAACTGTAGGGGGAGGCGAGAGAACTATGGACCTCCTTTGCATAAGGAATTTTTTGCCTTTTAAGAGTTAAGCAAGGGTTAAAAGGCGAAAAATTCTGTATGCAAAGGAGGCACGTGATTCTCCTGCCTCCTTATCTGGGAGCAGCAAATCATGCCTTCGCAGGCTTGGCTAAGTAAGTTGTTTTCTTATTTAATTTTTTACATTTTCATCATGGCGGGCAGACAAGAGGAGAGTTGAAATCCACAGCTGGAAAAGGTATGTGGATCGGACTGAGGGAGGGTGGGATTCAAAATTATTTGTAATGTAAGTAATTGTAATTTGTTTTTATTTTGTGTGTGTGTGTGTTGTTGTTGTTGTTGTTGTTGTTGTTGCCTGCCTCTGCTGGCGCGCAGGCTGGCACATTTATTTTTTTATTTTTTAAAGCCATGCCACCTCAGCCCGTTGTCGCTTTCTTTCCTTGCCAAATATATTTTCCTATTATTTTATTTAGTTTTTCAAAGTACTTTTTTTCCAGTTTTACCAGCATTGTTTGAAATAAAAATAATATTCTTGGTAATATATTCATCTTAATTACCACTATTCTTTCCATTTGTGATAGCTGTAAGTTTTTCCATTTCTCTATATCCACTTCAGTTTGGTTTCTTAGTTTATAATAATTATCTTCCTTACACATCTTGAGGTCAACTGTATTCCCAAATATTTCACTTTTTTAACTATTTGAATATCTAATTTCTCCATTATTTCTCTTTTCTGTTTTTCTGTTATATTTTTTCACTAAAATTTTTGTTTTATCTTTATTAATTTTCAATTCTGCCACTCCTTCATACTCTTCTATTTGTTCTAGTAGTTTTGGACCTGTTTCTATTGGGTCTTCAATAATAAATACCAAGTCATCTGCAAATGCTGGCAAATTATATTTTTCCTTTTTAACTTTTATTCCTTTTATATCTTTATCTTGCCTTATCTTTCTGTTTAAAACTTTTATTGTCAATATGAATAATAGTGGAGATAGCGGGCACCCTTGCCTGGCCCTTTGTCTAATTGGCACTTTCTCTGTCATGTCTTCATTTACCATCACTTTAACCTGTTGTTCTTTGTAAATAGTTTTAACCATATTTATAAATCCCTCCCCAAAATCCATCATTTGCAGTTGCATTATCATGAATTGCCAATTTACATTATCAAAAGCTTTCTGTGCATCCAAAAACAACAATGCCATTTGTTTCCCAAGGTGTACTTCGTGATATTCTAATGCATTCAATATAATTAGCATATTATCTCTAATTTGTCTCTTGGGTAAAAAGCCATTTTGATCTGAGTGTATAAATTCATTTAACAGTTTTTTTAAGTCTTTCCACCATGATCGATGCAAAGATTTTATAATCCACATTTAATAAAGAGATTGGTCTATAGTTCTTTTTTGCTGCAAGTCTGTTTCTTCTTTTGGGATAAGAGTTACAGTATATAGGCCTCCGACCAAGAATTCTGTATTTTTGCTTTCAGTAACAGCTCGTTGAATACTTTTAGCATGATGTTACTTAGCACATCTTGTAGTGTTTTATAGAATTCCACTGGTAATCCATCCAGATCTGGTGTTTTCCCTTTTTTTTCTCTTTTTCTTGTTTCTGTTACTTCCATCATTGTTATTTCTAGTGCCTTTTTAAAATTTTCTGGAATCTTAGATATCTATTTCCGCCTTCTCTAGATATTGTTTTATCTTTTCCTCTGCCACTGTGTCTGGCTGGTATACTGTAGTTCTTTATAATATTTTTCTACTATTTTTTTTTCCTTTTCTTCCTTTTAATAACAAATATTCCCTTCCCTAATAATTGATTATGATTTTTTTCTCTTTTTTCATCTTATACACCAACCATTGTCCTGGTTTATTTGCATTTTCAAAGAAATTTTGTCTTATGGCTTTTACTTTATTTGCTATTTCTTTGTTTTCCAATAAATTCAATTGATGTTTTTCTAGGTCCATCAAGTTTTAATTTTAACATTTTGTGGGTTTCTTTGTAGCTCTATTTCCAGTCTCCTGTATTCCTCCTCTTCTTCTCTCATGTTTGTCTGTTTTGTTTGTTTTTTCCTAAATAAGTCCTTACTAGTCCTCTAGTATATGCCTTGCTGGCATCCCACACATTCTGTATGGATGTGTCCTCCTCCTTATTCTCTTTTTTAAAAAAAAGTTCAATTCTTTTTCCATATATTGCTGAAATTCTTTTTTTCATTTAATAGATTTTGATTTAATGTCCATCTCATTTTTCTCTAACCTTTCCATGTCATTATTATTGGATTATGTACTTATACTTGTTTCTATATCAATCTTTTGTGTTTTAGCAATTAGATCTATTGTTGTCCAAATCATATCTATTCTTGACCACGACATGTGTCTATTTGAATAAAATGTATATTGTTTTTCTCTCAAGTGTCTTCTTCTCCATACATCTTGTAGACTTAATTCTTCCATCATTGTAAAGAATGTTTTAGGCAGTATTCTCCTTGATGTCTTATTCAATTTTGCAGTTTTATGATCCAGCTCATTATTTACTATCACATTAAAATCTCCTAATATACTTATTTCTTCATATTCATATTCTATTATATTTTTATGGAGTTTTCCATAAAATTCTTCTTGATTGTCATTTGGTGCATATATCGCCACCATCAATTTTTTTATTATTCATAATTATTTCCACTATCAATATTCTTCCTTCTTGATCTCCAAATATTTGTTTTGATTGTATTGTCTTTTTAATATACAGTACCACACCTCTTTTGCTTTGATCAGCAAGTGTCATATACAGCTTCCAAATTTCAGATAATCCAAATATTTTTGTGTTGTTTTTTAAAATGTACTTCTTGCAGGCATACTATATCTAATTTCAGTTTCTTTAATTTATTAAGTGTCCTCTTTCTTTTTATGCTTGAATTTAGTCCATTTATGTTTAATGAAATTATTTTTATTTCTTCTTCCATGTCTTAATCTTTTGTCATTTTAGTTTATCTAGTCACTCTCACCTCCATTTATTCTTTCATCTCTTTTGCTCTTGCTCCTTGCCTTTTCTTCTTGTTCTTTACCTGGTTCTCTCTGTTCTTTCTCCTTCTCTTCTTGTAGTTTTGTTCCTCTTTCCTGTCTCCATCTCTCTCCTTCTTGTGGTCCAAAGTGTTGTTCATAAAATAACTCTGTCTTCTCTACTGTATCCAGCCTATGTCTTTGTTCCTGTCAAGTTACTAGTAACCCTTCTGGTATTAACCATCTGAAGTTGATTCCTTTTTTTATTAGGCATTTGGTCAGAATTGATATTCTCTTCTTAGATCTCTCACCCTTCTTGGCGCTTGTTTAAGGACTATTAATTCTTCAGATTTGTATTTTATTGTAGTGTTCCTTGCAGCTTGCAGGATCTCTGTTCTCAGTGTTTTCTTAATAAATCTTATGTGTACCTCTCTAGGTAATTCATTTCTTGTAGCATATCTTGTATGGAACCTGTAAGTTTCACCGCTTAGCATATTTTCCTTGGGTTCTTCTAATCCATATGCCAATAGGTCAGTGATTTTTTCTGCTAGATTCTCTTCCTTTTCCTCTTCAATATTTTGGAATCTTAAATAATAACCAGCCTTGTTTATTTCCCACAGAACATTTATTTTTTCTTCCTTCTTATCTATTGTTGTCAGTCTATAATCCATCTCCTCCATTTTCTTCTCTGTTGCTTCCACCTTTTCTTCCATTTTCTGCAATCTCTGCTCATTTTTTCACCATTATCTCTTTAACTTCTTTCAGGTCTTCATCCACTTTGTCCATTTTTTCTTTGAGGTCTTCATGTATAGCCTGTAACATACTTTTAAACTCCATACTAGCTTTATCTTGTTGTGTTATTGTATTTGATTATTTTTGTACTGTAGGGCTGGAGGTTGTTGCTGTCTATGAGGAATATGCTGTTATCTTCTTCATCTTGTTGATTTATTTTTATAATCCAAATATCAAACAAGAGAAAAGAGAAAAACAGAAAGAGAGAAAATCCAAATTTTGAAGATCGCCTCTCCAATTCTGATGGGCCAAGATTCAGATTCTTGTTACCTTAATCCAATTGTAGTAGTAAAGTAAAAAGAAGAAATGAAGAAGATGGAAAAAGAAGACCAAATTCCAACAAAAAGGACAACAACAAAAAACTAGTAAAAAAATGACTACAATTGTAAAATGAAAATGTCTTTAGTCCCCCTTATTTCTTCCAAGCTTCAGGTTCTTGTTACCTTAATCCAATTGCAGTGGAAGGTAAAAAGATAAAAACCTAAACAAGAACAACCAAGAAAAATAACCAAATTCCTACAAAGAGAGCAGAGAGAGAAAAAGTAAGAAAAAAGAAAAAAATGACCACAATTGTAAAGTAAAAATATATCTTTAATCCCCCTTATTCCCTCCAACTCTAACAGTAAGAGAGAAAAGGAGAAAAGAAAAAGTAGAGAGAAAGTACCCGCTAGGTGGAAAGTTAAAAGGAAAAATCAAGAAAGAAGTTGATTTTAAAAAGGAAACCAGTTCAGATCCACCTAAAGAAAATAATTTCCATTCTTAATATAAGCAAAAGTTCCACAATTCCAAATAGTTTCAGAACAATTCCAGAGCTCCAAAGTTATAATCAGGAAAGTGGAAAAACAAAAGCGCCCAAGATGAATCCACAGCTGGTGTTTTGTCTTATGTAGCAGTTTTTATCATCAGTCTGTTTATCAAATCATTTGTTTGAGGGTTTTTTTGCTCTGTTGCCACTAGATGGCACTTTTGTTACTGAAAAGAGTAGTTAGGGGGGGAAAAGAATTCCAAGAGCAATCTCAGAGATCAATTTCTTCAAATATCAAAATTTAAAAATTTCACTGGCAGTAAACTTTATCCAGACTGCTCTCTATTTCTCCAGACCATCCTCCCAAAACTATTTGATGAATCCTTTATTTATATTGGTGTTTGCTTGTCTGCTACTACTTCCTGGAGAGGTAATCCACTTCCCCTCCCCTTTTCCCTTCTCTCTTTGTTCTCAGTCAGTCAATCAGGGAGAAACAAACTAACTTTTGAATACAATGTGCTGCAGTGTGTTATCACAATCTCACCAGACATTCCAAGCCGTTTTCTTCTCTCTTTTTGTAAAGCCACCTCAACTTTTGACAACTCGCAATGGCTGTCTTCCTTCCCATCTGGGTCAAAGCTATTGCAGATGTTCCAGGGGGTTTGTAGTGCCCCTCTTCACCTCTGCCTGCGCTCTCATTCCTCACTGTCCCTTCAAGACAGTTCCAGGCTCAAACGAGCCTCCCAGAGTGATAGGATATCGCCACTCCTTGGGAGCCCTGAAGTTCGTGGGCGGACCGTTGAGACACTGGCCCCTCCTCTCTGCCCCCAATCTTCTTGACAAAGTTTTAGCTGGGCTACTCCAAGTTGAATTGGGCTAAGAAGAACAAAGTCCCCATGCATTTATCTTTTCACCATCACCACCCCAAATACTCCTTAATAAAACTAACCTTGACATTTAGTAGTTACCGAGCAGGGAAAGGAAACATTGGAGTATCCTGAAAAACAAATGAAACAAATGAAATAAGATAGGATTTAACTTTATTTATATGCCGCTCTTTTCCCTGAGGGGACTCAGGGCGGCTCACAATCCAGGGGGAGGGAAAAACAAAACAAGATACACACATAAAGACAATACATCATTAAAAAACGCAACAGTCATACTATTTGGGTGGGGTTGAAATCTTTAGCCCCAGGCCTGTCGGGACAGCCAGGTTTTTAGGGCTATGCGGAAGGTCTGGAGGGTGGTGAGGGTACGAATCTCCACGGGGAGTTCGTTCCATAGGGTCGGAGCAGCCACCGAGAAGGCTCTCCTCCGGGTAGTCGCCAGTCGACACTGGCCGGTGGATGGGATTCGGAGGAGGCCTAATCTATGGGATCTTATTGGCCTAGTGGAGGTAATTGGCAGTAGGCGGTCTCTCAAGTACCCAGATCCAATACCATGAAGGGCTTTGAAGGTGACAACAAGCACCTTGAAGCGCACCAGGAGATCAACAGGTAGCCAGTGCAGCTCGCGGAGGATAGGTGTTACGTGGGTGAAACGAGGTGCACCCACGATCGCTCGTGCGGCTTCATTCTGGACCAGCTGAAGTCGCCGAATGCTCTTCAAGGGCAGCCCCATGTAGAGCACATTGCAGTACTCCAGCCTAGAGGTCACAAGGGCACGAGTGACTGTTGTGAGAGCCTCCCGGTTCAGGTAGGGACGCAACTGGTGCACCAGGCGAACCTGGGCAAATGCCCCCCTGGTCACAGCTGACAAATGGTGTTCAAAAGTCAGCTGTGGGTCCAGGAGGACTCCCAAGTTGTGGACCCTATCTGAGGGGCGTAGTATTTGACCCCCCAGCCTGAGATAAATTATTCTGTCCGACATCTATTTTATGTTATGTTTTATGTTATGTCATTTTACAATTGTAGTTATTTTTTTACTATTTTTTGTTGTTGTCCTTTTTTTTTGGAATTTGTTATGTTTCCAACATCATGTCTACTACTTGAGAATTACATTCCATTTCTGATTGTAAAATCAAATGTGCTCCATCATCAGCTGATAGCAAAGTGTTCCAATATCTCAGGGGTTGCCACAAAGAAGAGTGAGTCAAACTATTTTCCAAGGCACCTGAGTGTATAAAGAAGAACCAATGGGTGAAAACTAATCAAGGAGAAAACTTAGAACTGAGGAGAAATTTCCTGACAGTTAGAACAATTAATCAGTGGAACAGCTTGCCTCCAGATGTTGTGAATGCCCCAATAACGAAAGTCTTTAAGAAGATGTTGGATAGCCATTTGTCTGAAACGGTATAGGGTTTCCTGCTTAGGCAGGGGGTTGGCCTAGAAGACCTCCAAGGTCCCTTCCAACTCTGCTATTGTATTGTATTGTATAGCAATGTTATCACCAAGTTCTAAATTTCCTCCTTTTCTGTCACATTTGACAAAGGGGTAGACTGTTAGATCTCTTCCCTCAATTTAGCTATCAGTAGAACATGTGTTATCCCAATATTTGTAGGCATTTGCTTTTTCTTTTGACAATTTGTATTCTTTTCTCTCTCCTAATCTGTATTTACCTAAGCTTGAGGCCCTGAATGCAGTTAACATTGGCATGCAAGTCAACAACCTTGCCACGCTCACATTTTGGTGGAGTTAATGCCCTTTTATCACCTGATCTGATGATACCATGAAGAAAAGTAGCTTCACATGACTCAGTTTTATTGGATAGTTCCCAAAAGCAATCAGTCCTGTTGAAATTGCCCACATAGCAAAGTATTTTTCAGCTCTCCTAGGTAAACCAGACAGAAAACACAACTAGATGAGCTAATTCTACATTATTTCAAGGCTACATTAATAGAATCTTGCAAGTCTTAAGTTCTGCCCCTTTTAAATGCCTGAACAACTAGTGTTGGACTTTTCAAAGTTTCTTCCTCTGACCATTAATCCATTGGGACTTCTGTGTTTCTTGCCTGGTTGTTTCCATCCGCACATTCCATTACACTATTATCTCAATGAATTTTCATATTCTTCATCTCGCTCAGGAACTCAAGGCATCATACCTAGCGTTCCTTCCATCTATTTTTGTCCCACAATAAACTTGTGAGGCAGGTTCTGCTGAAAGAGAGTATCTGGCCCTTGGTTACCCAATGAGCTTTTCTAGCAAAGATCTAGGTCTTCCCGATGTCCCTTTTTTTGACCAATACATTTTGAAAAACAACATAGATCAGAAAAAACTTGGCATAAGTTACAAATATTGTTCAGGATATATTCCAAATGATCATGGTTTTTTTTTAATTTGTTCTTGGTTTTATCTTGGCTTACTTTTTAATAATGTATCCTCGTCATCATCATCATTATGTTTTTAATTTTGGGTTTTTTTTAATAAAATCTTTAAAAACACTAAGAACATATGTGCTTGGAAGTCATATATTTTAAATCAGCATTGGAAAGAGGGCAAGATTAGGAGGGAATGTATTATTTTCGTCTTAAACAATTCAAACGTAATGCTTTAATTCTCAGCGGTTGAACATTTTAAATGGTTGGATTTTTCCACATACTGTATCATTTCAGAAGTGGCCAAGATTTCAATTTTCAGCTTTTCCAGTAGACTCTTAGGGGACACACAGCTTGGTGTGCTACCTTACGTACCTAATTTTAATTCTCCTCCTCCTCCTTCTTTTAAATTGCTTGTGGATTTCCCAAGGAATTTCTGACTTATAGATTACCTGAATATTTCTGAATATTTCTCAATATATGCCAAGTTGTGCAACCATCAAATCAAATAGAGTGCCTGAGCGAGAGAGAAAAACACTATTAAGTGAAGAATTTGATTGGAAAAGTTTTCTTTAGAGAAAAAGCAGAAATGCGCTGTACATCAAAGTCAGGAGGGCTGCCTTTCCAGACCGAACTATTAGGATGAATTAGAAATTGCCAGGCTTTGTTTTGCCCTCCAGCTTTGTAGCTCATTTTAAATTTGGGATTTTGCCCTTTATTTTAAACCAAATTAGTTTGCCAAGTGCCATTAATCGTTGCATCCTGTCATTAAGATCCCCGGGAACTTTTTGTGGCAATGCTAACCCTCTTAAACCAGGTTGAGCAAAAATCAACATCTCATTTTTATGCCAATTTGACACAGAGGTGTTATTTATTCTACTTGCATCCTGTTTCAGATGGAGAAAAATTGCTCACTGAGGGACTCAAGCTGGTTAGTTTTCAGTATCTATCTTGTAGATGAATGTCAGAGACAGTGTGGGGATCCAGAAATTATTTCCTCCATTGCTGTATTAGTTACTGACCCTGAAGTTTCCATTGCCTTCCAGGATCTACCCAGCTCTGCTTATTTCTTTGAAATATTGGCAGTTTTCTTTTCCAAGATGCATTGGGTATATTTTTCATATGATTTTTGCTTGGGACACATGCTGGCTTGTCCATAAGACTTATTTACCTGCATGGACCAAATCATGCTTTATTTTATAAGCCCAATTGCCTGGCTTTATGACACATATGAAATAATAAATTAAATACTCGGGCTATGTAGCTGTGCAGATCTGGTCTCCAAAGGGGGCTTCCAAGATGGAAGGAGTAACACACCTGACTGCAACACTTCAAAGTAGTTGTGTTTCCTTGGGCCGTGCAGACAGGCGCTGCTTTCAGTTCCTGTCCTGGAGGGGATGGAACTCTGCTAAGTACATAGGTTGGGTTTGTGCAATACCTCGAAACCCACAGATTAGCCATTAGGATTTTAGCTCAGCATATCAGAGGTAGTCCTTGACTTATAACCATTCATTTAGTGTCTGTTCAAAGTTACAACAACCTGGGGGGGGGAAGTGACTTAGGACCATTTTTCTCACAACCATTGCAGCATCCCCATGGTCACATGATCAAAATTCAGATGCTGGACAACTGATTCATGTATCATGGTGGCAGTGTCCCGGGGTCATGTGATCATCTTTTGTGACTTTCTAGCAAGCAAAGTCAATGGGAAATCTGGATTCACTTTAACAACTGTGTGACCAACTTAACAACTGCAATGATTCACTTAACAACAGTGGCAAGAAAGATCGTAAAATGGGACAAACCTCACTTAAGAACTGTCTCACTTAGGAACAGAAATGTTGGGCTTAATTGTGGTCATAAGCCAAGAATTACATTTATGTGAATCTTGAAATTTGAGCCATAAATAGCTCCCTGTGGTCCTAATGTATGTTTCTGATATCCATTTACAATGCTAATGGAAGAGAATATTTATAACTCAGGGTTGAACTGTGGGGTCCTTGGTGCTCTCTGAGCTTGGCTGTTTTCTTGCAGATGTTTCAGTGGTTGGCCGAACCGGTAGTAGTTTGTCAGCCTGGGTCACTTGAACTGGCAGTGCCCCAGGCCTGCCATGCCCCCAAACTGGTTTTCCGGGCAGCGCATAGGCCCCGCCATCTTGTTTTTTACTTCCATGCATGCACAGAGCAATTTTTGTTGTATTGTGCATGCACATGCAGCGCACACACATGGCATGGCAATGAGGCATGTAGTGACAGTAGTGACTACCAAAACCCACTTCTGAGATGTTTCATGCAATTTATTGCCTAGCTGGGTAATAAAACATTTGCAAGCAGGCAACCAAGTTCTTGGCAAGACCAGCCCTTTAGCCAGTAATTCACTTCTCAAATCCTTTGTTCTCTCACTGGATGTTGACTTTTTGTTAATAGTACAAATGAAAAAACTATTTGTACACCTGTTTTAATTCTAATTGTACACATCCTCTGTGGTTTATTTTGTATGTCCCTCATTTTTCAATACGTTCAATAAAATCCTATAAATGTATTAAAAATCATGTTCCACTGAGTGCAGTAAAATTCTCAAGTAAGCATATACAGAAGTGCAGTCATTTAAAATCCCATATAATGGGCTTCGGTATACTCATAGCTCCATTTAATAGATTTTTGAGACCTGATAAATAGTTGATTTTTATGCTGCAAAGCTTTTATACCGGAGCCTTATTTGATGTCATTGGTGTCATGGAAGTGTTTCTAGGCAGCTCTTTATTTTAAAGATTATCCCTTATTTCAAGACACCATCACTCCATGGAAAGCAAATATATGTGCCTAATTTTGCAACACTTCAGCTAACGTTACATTTCATAAAACAACCACACTAGCTCAAGTGTAGCTTTAACTGCTGGAATTTCAATGAGGCAATTTTGGGACAATACAAAGCTTTGTCTTTTTGGAACACATTATTTCTGCTGAGACATTTGTCACCAGGTTATGGAACAGTTTCAAAAGGTCGCCTCTAACAGCTATTCTCAGTGTTCCATTAAAGGAGAGAGAGAGGGAGGGAGGGAGGGAGGGAGGGAGGGAGGGAGAGAGAGAGAGAGAGAGAGAGAGAGAGAGAGAGAGAGAGAGAGAGAGAGAGAGAGAGATGGAGCTAAAAAAACTTGACCTATGTAGTAAAAATTACACAGACAGGCTATTTGTGGAACAAATTATTGCTCAGGTGACTCATATACATTTAAAATAGGTCTCTATCTACTCCTAAAATGAGTCTGCAATTAAAAGAAAAACAGCAGGTGGTTTGCTGGACCCTTCCAGCATCTTCTGCTGCACATCTTCAAATTGTTGCACCTTGAAGGATAACGAGCTTAATGAGCCATTAAGCTGCTAAATGACTTGCAATGACAACACTGATCTTGGGTTGCACCATGATATCAATGAAGATATGAACTCCCACCATCTCTGACCAAAAGAGCCAATGCTTTGGAGTTGTAGTTCAGCAATATCCACCAGCTCTCTACTTTGCATCATAGACTCTGTTTTCAGCAGCTACCATTCAGCTTTTTTTTGGTTGGTTAATAATATAGCTCAATTTCCAGTCACTTCCTTCTGTGGGAAGGACAGAAAAATGTTCCATGATTCCCTGTCAGTAAAAGACACCAAACCAGAGAAGCAGTCTTTGTATTCATCATAGAGATTTCTTAGACCTGGCTACTGATGAGTCTAGATTCATGGTTCTGGTCTAAAATATACTATCATATAATCAAACAACTTCTTCTTAGGGTAATTTTAACCTTAAATTTTAATTTTAACCAAAACTTTAATCTTAGACTGTCTACTGTCAACCTCACCCTATTTCTAAGAGGTCTTTAAGGGGCGTGCACAAGTGCACCAGCGTGCCTACCACCCCTGTCCTAATATTCTCTTGTATTTATGTCCATTTCATGTATTCATAATCATGTTTATACATATATCAGTTATCTAATTCATGCTTGACGAAATCAAATAAATACAAAATAAATAAATAAATTGGCATAACTTGCCTAGACCATGGGAAAACTGTGTTCCTCTATAACATGGATATCAAACTCGTGGCATCATGTTGTTATCATGTGGGGCATTGCAATGTTTTTTCCTTTCGCGGAGCTGGGGTGGGCATGGCTTCTACGTGATTCATCTGGCCCTCGGGCTGCCAGTTTGACACCCCTGCTCCATAACAAGCTTGTGCAGTGCTTTCCTGTGGAGGAAACATTGTTTCATTATTGTAGAAAATGAAATGGCAGAACCTGGGGGTGGAGTGAAAAGAGGGACCATCTTAAAATCCCTATGTAACAACAAGAAACTAAATCCCATCCCCTCTGAGTACTGCTGTCTCTTATCCAACTCTAACCAAGTCCTGTATGTTAGTTGAGAAGATTCCTGTGCATAGGCTCTTAGGAATAAATTAGCTTAATTGTACCTCCATGTATGCACCTGGTCTTTTGCACCTGACAGTTATGGCAGTTTCTATCCTTCACCCTCATGCCCAGAAGACAGGATCTGGCTCTTCTATATTATCAAGGTTATCACAGAAATGAAATCAACTGAAGGGAGGGGAGTGGAAGTAATAAGTGCACCATTTTATGCCAATAAAAAGGGTGGGCAGGAATCCCATAGTAATAGGAAATCTCTAGGCAATTTTAAAACAGTCCAAAGTATCGTATTTTGTGCAAGAAAAGTTCTTTCATTAGTCTAGCTATTGAACAATTTGAGAACTGAAAGATGTGGACCAAAAATGAATCAATGTAATTTTTCCCCCAAAGAAAAAGACTAGCTTAATAACACTGAGCTGTTATGTCTGAGCAGACACAAGCAGCAGAGTGACGGTTGTGTGTCAGCATCTGACAAGATGAAGATGCGGTAGAAAGATTATATATTACCTTGTAGATGGGTTTCTGTTAACTGGTTCTTATGAAACTGTGTCAGCTTCATTCCTATCTTTTTCTCTCTGTCTCCCTCTTTCTACACCCACCTCTTTAGTGGAGAGGGAAAGCATCTTTTCCTGCATATTTTGTTCTCATAAAAAGTGACATGGTGACAACATACAAACTGTGCTGTGCTTAATTGCATGGTGTGAAATGTATTCAAGTTGAAATGTGAAAATTAAAAGCAATAAATATGTGCTAAAATGGTTAATCGATCCAGCCATCCATCTGATGAGTCTCTCACCACAACATCCAACCAAATTAGACCATTTTACATTTCCTTGAAGAAATTAAGCACATACTGATCAGTGGTGGGATTCAATTTTTTTAAATGGATCTGGTTCTGTGGGCGTGGCATGGCTTTGTGGACATGGCTTTGTGGGCGTGGCAGGGGAAGGATACTATAAAATTTCCATTTCTACCCCACTCCAGGGGAAGGTTACTGTAAAATCTCCATTCCTTCCCGATCAGCTGGGACTCGGGAGGCAGAGAATAGATGTGGGTGGGGCCAATCAGAGGTGGTATTACTGGTTCTCCGAACTACTCAAAATTTCTGCTACCGATACTCCAGAACTGCTCAGAACCTGCTAAATACCACCTCTGATACAGATGGGCAAAATTAAGATGCACTTTTTTCCCACTATATGGTTATACTTATATTTCCATGGGCAGCCCAGCTAGAATACTGAGCTATTAAAAAAAAAACACCAATTCTCATATTGTTCTGTGTTTGATGGAGTGTTAAATGAGTGAAATGAAGACTCAAAACCAGAATGTCACTGTTTAAGGCAAAGAGCGACACTAGAAAGCAGTTGTTTTCAGTTACACTTGAAGGCTGTTCCTTTAGCGTTGCTATTGGGGATGATCCAGTCTTTGCATTTTAGTGACCTGAGTTTTAGAATATCTTCTAATAATATCACAATGGTAGAAGAATCAGGGTAATTGGTTAATTGCAGGGAAGTAAAAATATGACCTTAGGAATATCATAATTACAATGTCCTACTTGCATACTATATTTGGTAAGGAAAAGATAGATTAACATCTTGTGCTTCTGGTTGCTTCTGGTTGCTCTCCCATGAAAGATGAAATTTGGTCACATTATCTATCTATCTATCTATCTATCTATCTATCTATCTATCTATCTATCTATCTATCAATCATCCAGTGACATGCATGTCATCATGAAAAGAAAAAAAATGTAAAAGGAAAAAGGCTGAGGTAGTTGCTGCCAGAGTCACAGCGGATGACTCTGCTTAGTGCTTAACTGTTTAAAAAAGCCTCTAAAAAAGTGCCCTCTACAGGAGGAGGCGGGAGAACCATGTGCCTCATTTAGTCTGACTTTATGATCACTCGAGCAGAGTTAAGCAAGGGTTAAAAGCCGAAAAATTCCTTATGTAGATGAGGCACGTGGTTCTCTTGCCTCCTCCTGTAGAGGGCGTTTTTTTGAGAGGCTTTTTTAAATAGTTAAGCAGAGTCATCCATTGGGGACTCTGGCAGCAGCTAACCCAGCCTGACCTCAGCAGCTCTTGCCTTTTTCCTTTTATATTTTTACATTTTCATCATGGCAGACCAGAGCAGAGTTGAAATCCTCTGTGATTGTGAAACAGCTGGAAAAGGTATGTGGGTCGGAGGGAGGGGGAGGAATTCAAAATTAATGTAATTTGTAAGTAATTGTAAGTAGTGTGTGTCTGTGTGTGTGTGTGTGTGTGTGTGTGTGCTTTTCTTCACTCAGAGAGAGAGGCAGGGAGGGCAGTCCGCCAGCTTTCTTTTTCTGTGTTGGGGAAGCCTGCCAGCATAGGTGGGTCTTTTCTCCACCTCTGCTGGTGGGCTGGCACTTTCTTTCTTTCTAGAAAGTGGCTTTTGGCCGCCCTGGATCTAAAAGACACCCTGCCGCTATGTCCGACATAGAGGTGTCCCGCCTCTATGTCTGACATAGAGCACTCCCTAGCTCTATGTCCGACATAGAGGCAGGGCGGCTTTTGCCCGCTTTCAAGAATGCTTTATTGAAAGCGGGCAAAAGCCACCCTAACGCTATGTCCGACATAGAGGCAGGACACCTTTATGTCAGACATAGAGGCAGGACACCTCTATGTCAGACATAGAGGCAGGTTGTCTTTTGCCCGCTTTCAAGAAAGTGGGCAAAAGCCACCCTGCCTCTATATCCAACATAGAGGCATCCCGCCTCTATGTCAGACATAGCACGCTCCCCGGTGCTATGTCCGACAAAAGCCACTTTCTTTCTTTTTGCCTCACCAGCCATAAACCTCACTGCACATCACTGCTATCATCTATCTATCTATCCATCATCTATCTATCCAGCTAGCTAGCTATCATCTATCATCTCATCTATCTACCATCATCTATCTTTAACTTATTTATTATCTCTCTCGCTCTGTCTCTCTGTCTCTCTCTCTCTCTTTCTCCCTCTCCCTCTCTCTCTTTCCTTCCATTCCTCCTTCCAAAATATCCCATCATTTCGCTCTTGCTTTCAAAATTCTTTTGAATTGTGATGATGAAATGATTTCATAGTAATCATTTTGAGTAACTTTTTCGAAGAACTACAAGCATGGTGGCATTCTGCTATGGCTGGTAGATTGTAGTGTGGAAAATAAGTTGAATTCTATGTTAGAGACCATTTATCTCATTCTCAGAGCTATCTTTGACCTGTAAGTTCAGAACCAGGCCAATAGTAGGATTTCTATCACCCATTATTTGATTGTAGTTGAGACTGTTAACTTGGCAGGCATGACTAAGACCTAGGTCAAAGATTTGGAGGCTGTTAGATTCTCCCAAATATGTCCTTGGGTATTTTGCATAGCATCAGAACAGATCAAAGGAAGTTGGTGAAACCTGTAGGAATTATCTTTTGTCACAAGGTTTCCTGTTCATTCAAATGCAAACTGCTTTAAATTTTGTACTGGGTGTTTGAGATAGTGCTCTTATATCTTGTAGTTTGATGGGAAGGAACTGTGGGTCAGATTAGGTTGATCCATAACCCAGAAAATTTCTGTAGGAAGAAAATCAAGACACTCTGGAATCTGGAACATCTTAATACTTTCAAGGTGGAAGGTGGAATGAAGCAAGGGATGTTGGCGCATGGCACTTCTTCATATAAAGCACTGAAAAAGGGTGAATGTCATTGTGGCATTTCCTTTGGAGAAAGTCTGAATTTTTAACAGGTGATTAATTGGCCGGATTTTCCTAGAGAGGAGGAAGTCCCAAGACATTATGGGAACATGGAAAGGCAGCATTGATCTCCAATCATACATCACTTGCATGTGAAAACGGCCAAGACTGTCATTAGTAGCTTTATTTGGAAGAATAATTAAAGCCTAAGTGAAACACAATAACTAATTCCTGATTCTTATTTATGCAGACTCTGAGTTCAGAACCAACTGCAGCTCAATGACAGCGTAATGTAAACATTTTTTCGCCTATTCTGCTGCCAAAGGCTGTTTACCAGGCCGTTACACTTTGCGAATTAATATGAGGGCTTTGATTTCTAAATGCTTTTGGCACAAAAAATTATCTGCTCCAGCCTCAAAGTTTTTTCTGACACCAGGCAATGATATTTTTACCTTGTTGAGTGTGGGATAATTTTAATTTTATTCTAGCTAGTGGTTCATGTCTCTCTCTTCTTCCCTCCCTCCCTCTCTTATTTTTATTGTATTCATTAGACTACCGTGTCTGTGATATTTTAAGCAGTCTTGAAGGGTATGTTAAAGCACTAATACATAATAAAGTAAGTTAATATATGGAATATGAGTTCCCAGCTCCTACACCATCCAATTATGGTATGAATATTTCTCAGTGACAGTTTTAGGATATCTTCAGCCCCCCCCCCCCCAAACTTCACTTTTTGATGAAGGTCAATCATTCCATTGATGATGTAACTGATGAACAGTTGAGACCTGCTCAGAGTTTGCTGACCATTTTTACTGTTATGGACATTCCCCCTCCCCTACTGTCACAGCAACTGGGGAAGAGAGTTGGGCTCCATCGGTCACATGTGTTGGTTCTATCATCAGTGAATATATTATACATTTGCCAGTTTTCCATCTGTAGGTCTTCCATTGCTTCGGCTAAGAAGGGCTTTTATGTTTTTATTGTTTTCCTTTTATATTGTTTCATATTGTTTTTATTGTTTTCCTTTCTATTGTTTTGTTTTTATTGGAGTGAAACAAACACCCTGCATTCTCTTGTTCTTTTAATCTCTTCATGGGCTACTTCTGAGTCTCAGCCACTTATGACAGCACTGCTATTTCTTGCAGCCCTTGTTAGCAATCACTCCTGCTTCACCAGCAGCCCTTCCTCACCCACCCTGACCTGGACAAAAGCTATTTTTGGACATGAATTTAGTACTTTTTTAGAAGAGCAATTAGACTTCAGAAATAGCCCAGCTGAGAAGTAATACCTGCTTCCTGTTAATTGGGCAGCTTGATGTTTTAAGTACCTGCTTCATTTTTCCAGTCCTTCATTTATCCATTCACAGATTAGGGACAGCAAAGGGTGATTGTTTTTCCCACTGCAGGTGTTGCTCAATGAGAGGGGAAATGAAGCCAGAGGAATCCACCAATCATTTTCCTTGATTTGTCATGCATTAAAACTGTGCTTTATCAATCACCAGCCTGCTTATTGAAACTAAATGGAGATCAGTGAAAAGGAGAATGCAATTTCTACCAGGTCAAATACTGGAGCATCCACTTTCACATGGTCAAAAGGCTGGGGCCTATCAAGCCTGTCTGTTGATTGCCCTGAGTAAGGAAACTTGTGAATTAGGAAAAGGTGCTTAAGCTAAGGTTCCACATAGGAGTGAGGCAGTGGTGGGTTTCAAATTTTTTTAGAACCTCTTCTGTAGGTGTGGCCTGCTTTGTGGGAGTGACTTGCCAGCCATGTGATTGGGTGGGAGTGGCTTGCCAGCCATGTGATTGGGTGGGAGTGGCTTGTCAGTCATGTGACTGGGTGGGCATATCCAACTTGTAAAATGTGGTGAAACTCACTTAACAATGCTGATGCTTAGCAACCAAAATGTTGGCTCAGAAACTCTGGCATTTGAAGCACGCAAGTCTTACAAGACCCTTGCACCCCTAACCCTTTAGAAAAAAACCCCAGGGGTGTTCAAACTTGACAGTTTTAAGACTTGTGGACTTCAACTCCCAGAATTCCTTCTCTCGCTCTTCATCTTGATGATGTGTGGACAGGCGGGGGGAGGGAGCTGGAACCGGTTCTAAACGGCATTGTAGATTTGTGGAACCTCTTCTATAGAAGAGGTTAGAACTGGCAGGAACCCACCCCTGGAGTGGGGCCTCTTTACAAAGGACTGCGTGTGAAAGAAAGAAAACTATTTGAATGTAAACCATTTGTAAATCCCTTGCCGACTGCCTAACAAATGATAATATAAAAATCAAACATGACACTCTACCTGTAGGACTCGACTTTGACAGATGGAGTTGTGTTTAAATAGCTTCTTGTTGCCACTTCCAATCAGGGAAAATATACAAAAGCGAAACCCCAAAGGGGAAAGAAAAGTGTTTTGATCTGGAAACAAGCTGGAAGACAGGTAAGAGGAAAGAGCAGGCAGAATCCAGTTCCTTTACTGTGGAGTCAGTATTTTTAAAAAAGGCTTCTGAGAAACAAGAGATTAATGAGTATCTGGAGTGGTGGGGCAAATAAGAAAATTGATTCTATCTGTGCCAATAAAGAGCAAAAACTTCATTATGTGCACAGCACAAAGGGGCTAGGCTGGGTTTTAGCCTTTTAGGGAGATTTTATTTTACAGACTCCAACAGCTATGTTTCAGGGATGAAGATCAAACAGATGTCTAATAAGACTGAAAAAGATGAAGATTCTCAATCATCCAGGTCAGGGGTCTCCAACCTTGGCAACTTTAAGACTTGTGGACTTCAACTCCCAGAATTCATCAGCCAGCTTTTTCCTTTCAAAAATGTTTTCCTTCTCAACCAAGAAGCTTCTTCCATTCTAGAAGCAAAACTTTTCTGAGAAAAACAAGAAAGTCCAGTTGCCTTTTGGAAAAAGTACCTTTGTGAAGAAGATGATGATGGTCATGATAACAGTTTTCACTTCAACTCCCCCCTTTTTTTCTTCTACTTTTTTCCCTTGTTATGCTTATCAAGTGAGGGTTTCAGATTGTGTCACTCCCTTAAGACTATTATATTTATTTCTACTTGTCTTTGTTGATGGGTTTAGCATAATAAAAAGAAATAATTTAAAATGTAACACATCATGAATTTCTGTTATGCACCTGCTTGCCATAATTAGTAAGCATATTATGTGCAACAATCAAAGCAAGGGGATGGGATATATTTTTTTTGTATCTATCATCCTACACCCATGGAAGTTTTGTAGCAAACACTTGATTATTAGTTTCATAGAAAAAAGGAATGAAATGAAAGTTTTGCTGCACTGTGATCCAAGGCACATTGGACAGAAATCCAAAGAGGCATACTTGGAGATATATAGAGGATTAGTTGATAACCCAGTTTTGCATGGGTATTTATTTATAGAGGGGATATGTCCGGACCAAATGTAATTTCTAATGTTGGATTGTCCCCTTACCAGAGAGAGCCCCCTTGTGGAGTACTGTCAAGCTGTTACCATGGCAACTCCACTGTGCTGTACAGTAGAATACATTTTATGGCAGTACAGTAGAAGACATTTAAGGCACAACAGGGTGTATCTTAACAGAACACACACCCCCGAGAGGTGTTAGGGGTGTCTTACCCCCACAGTATTTGTTTACAGAGAGTAAGTCATCTGTGTACTAAGTTTGGTTGAAAGTGCTCGAGGCGTTCCAGAGTTATGCTGGAACATACACACAGAGCGATTTTTAGATATATAGAAAATAAGTAAGGCATGAGTTTCTAGCTTTGAGGATAGCTCATTGGCTTAATCAACTATTGTTAAATCAACTGCAAGATTTTTTTTAAAAAAAAAACCAGGATAGGAAGGCTGTTGAGGGCACGGACAAGCCCCCGAAGAAGAGAAGCTTGCCAGACATTGTAACAAATCAGATAAGTGGCTTCTATGAACAAGGAATGAAACATTGGATTCCATTCATTCTGAAGGTCTTAAGGTAACATGGATCAGAAAAGAACAGTTTTGAAGCTGAAAAATCAGAATTGTGGTGCTTTTGTAAGTGAAGTGGTAAATTGTACCTACTAAAATGGGCTAAGTGTGGATCTGCCCTAAGATTAGAATCACAGTGTGGCAAAATAAAAATCCTCCTTTCTCCTACTATGACTAAGATACTATGACTTAAGATTCTAAAGCTGTGCCAATATTTGTCCTTCCCCCCCCACACACACACACACGCCCGGTCCTCGGGAAGGAGGCGTCTACTTGTCTACATTATTTTTTCAGGCTGACAGTATTTTTCAAATTTAATATTGATGATGTGTCAGTGATAATTGAGGATGCTACTGTAAGAGCTGTAGGTTCTATTGTTTATTTTCCATCATTCTATGGATTCCTTGGTACTCTCTGAGCTTGGTGGTTTTCTTGCAGATGTTTTGTCTTTCAGTCTTCAATGCACTGATGATGTTAGCTAGTTAGGTAATGAAACATCTGCAAGGAAACTGCTAAGCTCAGAGAGCATCAAGAACCTCACATTCACCCCTGAGCCATAAATATTTTCTTCTATCAATTCTGTAGTATCCCAGGTATATACAGAATACCTCCCAGTCTTAACTGGCTGAGTTTTTCTGAGAAAACTTAGAAAAGTTCTTCCTGAAAATTTCCTATGGATTTAACTGAATAATAAGAAGCAGGAGAACTACACACACTTTGTAATAAACTTCAATTATTTAATTTCAAATGAATAAACATTAAAGCCAAGTAGAATTAAATATGTATTTGCAGTCCACCTGAAAGTCCGAAATATATTACAAATACTGTAACAATGTCTTTCTCCATTTTAACTATTGTTTCAAATGGAAATAACTGTAAATTGTAGAATAATGAAATGTGGCTCATTTAGGTGTAAACATTGTATTATGTACTTATGCTATAGCAAAACTAAATTAAAAACTATTTGTAGCCGTCTCTTATAATGCTTGTTTATTGATTAGCCTGAAGCACTTTGAAATAAAAATTTCAATGACCTTAAAGAGCAAATGATCTAATTTGGCACTTCTTATTAAGATGGTGTTTTATAATAGGTTTAAGATCATTTTTCAATTAAGGTTGTTTAAGGAATTGATCAATTAAATCCATGTTTCTCAATTAGATCGATCTGTTGCTTCTGAGTTTGCAACGTGTTTTGTTCCATTTGGTCACATACACCTGCCTACATACAAATGATTATGTATACATTTTTGTGTAGCATCTTAGAATACATTTTAATATTTATTTAAAACACGTGTTAATACTTGTTTCCTTTGTGTGGAGAAATGTATCACTGAATTTAGAGGAGGATGAAGATAGAGTCCCACTGATTTACGAAGACTGAACTGAACAAATATAAATAAATGAGAATATTTGTATCTCAGGGTTAAAATGAGGGCTTCTTGGTGCTGAGTTTGGTTGTTTTTTTTTTGCAGATGTTTCTTTATGCAAACTAAGTAAGTTACTAGCATTGATGATGTTACTTTGTTTTGTCTACAAGAAAACAGCCAAGGTCAGGGAATGTGAAGGACCCCTTGAAAGAAATATAAAATTAATATTATGTGTACTATGGAAGATCAGGTATTGTATATGTTCCAAAAATGGGCAAATTTGACAGTCAGTTAATATTATTCACATAGCATTCTGAGCACAGGTACTTCTGAATGGTTCCTTTTTCTCGATTCACTGCAGCCTATGGGTGGCATACATTCATAAAATCAACAATTATATCCAGATAACAGCTTATCCTGCAATAATGGCTAGGAAGACCATCCTTCCAGAACTGCAATTGTTAGCAATCGCTTGATTTGTATCAAGTAGAAATAACTGAAGACCAAAATGACTGTAAGCACTCTCAACTGGATAACCAGCTTAAACCAGACAGCGGAAAAGAAGAAGAAGTAAAAGTTTCTGACAACAGTAGATTACTTCCTATAGCATACCGGTATTAGCAATAATTCTGTTTTATTTATATTTATGCCCTAACATAGTTAACCAATTCTAACATTGTTTGCACTGAAACAAAGGATCTCAGAAGAGGTAATATGTAAAGTGAAATAACAATGAAAATTAATTGTAATGTTTATTTTTAATGTGTCAAGTTTAATGACAGATATGATGATATGCTGATAGTTTTCATAATTTGTAAGTCCCTATTGGATGATGACAAATTCATCATTTCAAGCATTTTCAAATCTCATCCTGACCTGCAAAACTAAGACCTGATATGGATTCCTCGTAATTTTATGAAGATAAGAAAGGTGTGCGCACATTTGTATAATTCTGAATATGTACTGTAGTTCTGCCATGCTTCTTCACTTACTTTCTAGATTTCATATAGCTCTTTTATACATTCTCCCAAAGTGATCAGGAAGAACATAGTTATGTTAACTTTTCCTTCCTACTTTCAGAGGACAACCTGAGCTTCTGTAGCTTCATAAACATGTCTATGTGCTTTCCTTGAAGCTGTAGGGAAAGTTTTTTGACTGCCTTCAAGTTTTTTTCAACTTCTTAATCTCACTTTGTTTGTTTGTTTGTTTGTTTATCAAATGTATTGGCCATTCATCTTACCACAAGGTAACTCTGAACAGCTATAGATCTAGGAGTTTTTGATGCTCTTCTAGTAATCAATTCCTATCTTCTTTGTGGGCTTTTTTTGAGATTGGTAGGATGTGATATCTCAAAATCTTGAGAAGGTTTCTTATGACCACAGAGAAAATTCTGAGATAATACAGCTGCTATAACATTTAAGCAAAAGTAGGAGCACTCATGGCAGAATTCTCAGCCTATGCAAGTTATCAGCTCTTATTTGACTTACAATTGTTGAATGTTCGTCAGTATCTGTACCTCTTAGTTTGTAGACTGTAGGCAACAACAGTGTATTAGCTTGCAAAGTACTGTCCAAATGAGTTATTTGACAAAAGCATGTTTGGCTAAAAGATGCCAAAAAGTTTGAAAGAGTTAGTGATATATATAGTGGTGGTGGTAAGTTCTGAATGTTAGATATGATTGTTTAGCTAATTAGTAATTGCAAAAGTGAATGTTGGAGAAAAAATGGGCATGGAAAAATAAATGAAAGAAATGAGAGTGAAAGTAGAACAACTGTGGGAAGGTGAATTTTTTGAATAAAAAATATATTGAGGGATAAATTAGGGTTCTGACCTCCGCTTCTGGCATGCAATTCACCCAGACACAGGCTTGGCTGTTTGCTACTCTTTAATCATGGAGTTATCGACTCCTTTGGCTGAAGGCCCAGACAAGACTCACATGCAAGAATAGTTGGAAGCAACCCAAAATCCAACAGGCACAGATTCAAGACAGACAGAGTTTTCCAATACTGTTTCAACCGGTTGTGTCCTGCAAATGACCCCTCCCAACTTCTCCACTTATATGCTTTCTTGCAAGGGGCCAAGCCACAACCACCTGGGCTTCATTATCGTCTCTGAGTCTGCCTCCAGAGCTGCTGCTTCCGTTTCTCTGCCCTTATTAATCTTGCGTCAGGGACAAACTGCCTTGAATCCTCCCCACTGCTCCATGCCTCAGGCACCTCCTGGTGGCCAACCAGCCTCTCTGGTCCCTGTTCTGAGTCTGAACCCTGCCCAGGGTCCTTCACATCTCCCCTGGCAGACTCATATGGTTCCTCGCTATCCGAGTCCATCAGCAGCTCAACCGGATCCTGCTGGGCCACAACAGATTAGTATCCAAACAGAAAGAATGGAGCATAAAGAAAAAGATGTGGAAATTACATGAAACAGAGAAATATATGACAGAGTATCAGAAGTGTGTTGAGTTAGATTGGCAGGAAGTGTGACAAAAGATGCTTCGTGCAGTGCTGTGATGACAATGGTGATGGATGAGAACAAATATGTATGTTTTAAAAGATAGATTGCTAGAAAACAAGAAGACAAGAGAAAGTTATTGTATAATAAGTATACCTAGAAAAAAGTAAATGTAATAAATGCAATTCAAAAAAGCAAGGAACAGTTATTATTTTTAAAAAGTAGACAAAATTTTGATGGAAAGAATATTTGGTTTGATCACAAAAGGAGCTCAATAAGGAACATAAAATTATGACACTATAATTTGGCATGTGTTTGGTATACAACGGAGACAAGGAAATTTTGGAAGAAATTATATATTGGAAAATTGTATAATTACGAGCAACTTACTCTTTGACATGAATAGGATTGAAATGAATGTTATAAATCTTAGCATCCAAAAATGCTGAAAAAAAGTCTTACATACTCTGAGAATGTTGTAAAAAGGGTAATAATGCAGATGGCATCATGTGGAAAAATATTAAGATATAGATGTGGTGTGCTTCTGGAATGGTTGGGCAAGTCAACCTTTCTGAGAAAAAAAAAATGGAATACTGCTATTTTTGCTGAAAATTTGGAAAAGTTGCAAACATTACCATTAAGTATTTGCTGAACTTACCTGGGAAATTGGCAGAATCCTGATTAAAAGGGTGATTGAGAAAAATTTGGAAAATGCAGTGTAGCTTTTTGATCTGCAAGGTAGGACATACCCAGAGCTCAGTTTTGTTCTTCAGCAGATCACTGCATGGATACAAGGAAGAATTTTTAGTCCATGTGTGTATAATGAAGTGAACTGGCTTGAATGAAGTGCAGGATTAGTTATGAGGTACAAAAAGAACAGTTCGTTTGTTTAATTAATTAAATGTATATGTTGCCTGATTCCCAGTTACACTATATGATTGATACAATTAAAGCATCCACAAGAATACAAGATATGTTGAGCTGAAAGCAGGATAAGATATGCATTGTCTTCTTCATTTTTCATGTATTTATGGATAAATGTATATAGAATGGCTGTGGTTCTGTAAGAGGCATGACTGACAATGTGATTGTGGGTGTATTATTATATGCAGACTGTGCTTCGCTATTGTCTGACAATAGCAATGATTTGTAGCAAGTAGATAAGATAGATTGCATGATGCAATGGGAAAAACATACTTGAAAATTAATGTATCAAAGAGCAAGGCAGTTGTGTTTGACAGGAAACACAAGTGAATGTTTGAAGCTATATATAAATGGCAAAAAAAAAAAAAAAACCAAAGCAAAATTGGAGCAAGTATACAAATTTGTGAACCCTAGTAAAATGTTTCATAAAGTAAGAAAAATGGATAGGGAAAAGTTAAGACTGATAGAAAGGAAGTGGAAAGTACGTGGTCTGCGGTAAGGAATGAATGTTTGTCAAAAGCAGTGAAAGGGACTGGGAATAAGAATGTATTTCTGCTCACTTTGTTAAATCAAAGTGAGAATTGGGTATGTCAAGGGAAAAAAAACCCAAATGCTTGAATGCAGCAGGAAAAGGAAGCTTAAGAAATGTTTGCGGTAAAACAAAAAAAGCGGGGAGGAGGTCAAAAATGAATGGATTCTGAAGGAATGTAGATTGATTTCAAAAGTAAGTACCAATGTGGGGGAAAGTACACAGAAGTGGTTTGATTCCATAGAGATGGGGATGATTTAATCACAAAAAAGCAATTATAAAAATGTATAGATATGATGGAAGCACAGATGGTTTGCAAGGGGAGAAAGCTAGAAAGAGGTGTACTGCACAGTAGTGGCATAAATTGAATATATACACACACATATTACAATTGCAACAAGTGCAAAAATTAACATAGCACTGAGAAAAATATCACGATCGTCCATCGTTAATACTGCACAACCAGGAGATGGGTCCCTTCACTCACTCGGGGCCACAGGACCAAGTATTTATTACTTCTTATTCTTTTTTTCTCTAAAAGAGAAGACAGGAGAGGAGAGGAGAGAAGAGAAGAGAGAAGAGAATTCTTTATTGGCCAAGTGTGATTTGGTGCATATGATCTCAGTGTACATAAAAGAAAAGATACATTTATCATGAACCATAAGGTACAATACTTAATAATAGTCATAGGTACAAATAAGCAATTAAATTATATAAATATAAATCTACTACATACTATTGCTTTCCCCAAAATGCAATATGATCCATGTGTATGTATCTCCAAAAGCAAAATATTTTTTATGTTCACTCCTCTTAATCAATTCAAATGAACTATTTTGTTCCCACTTGTTCATATAATTGTTCTAGTAAAAAGCCAGTGATATCAATTATAAGGTCTTATATCTCAATAACTTTGGATGGCAGAAATATTTCATTGTTTATTTTTATTTCATTGTATATTTCTTCTTTACCTTTTCCCTCCTTGTTTAAATAAGAAAGTTTAATAACTCAACAGAAAAAATTCAGATATATGGGTTGGTACAATATCATCAGGGAACAGTAAAATCCAAAATATTTTTGACCTTATAGAGGGGTTTGTTCCTATATTTCCAATCTTGAAAAGTAATATATATCTTGGACTGACATTTCCAAGGTTGAGATTCAAACTGACCAATCAGAGCCTTGGACGCCCTTATTAGGGTCTCCTTATTAGAGTCCTAAAAAAAGAAATGACAGGACGATATTTAAGCAATCATAAGGGCTTCTTGAAGGAATGATTGGTAGGGAGCTATGAAGGTTCCTCTTTGATAAGTCTTCCTGACAAGTGATTCATTTTTTTGATAAAGAAGAGCTCTCCAGGGAAGAGTTCCATCTATGACAACCATTTCATATAATCATAAGCGAACTTCAAATTTTGTGTGACAAGCATGACTACTGTCTGAACCACAAGAGAATCAGACAGTTTTCTCGCATCATCTCTACCACTAGTTCCGGTTCTATGAAGCCAGAAATATCATATCTGGAAAGGTGGAATTTAAATGCTATAACAGAAAGTAGCTTTTACCATGAAAAATATATATTTGGGAAATAAATAGAACTATTATTCTTAGCCCTTGCATCAGAGATAACACTATAGAAATCTAAGCTGAATTTCACACGATGGACGGTTGCTTCTACATGTATGTTTATTTTATTCCAAACATATTATTTAATTCTCATTCAGAACTCCAATCCATTTATGAAAGGCAATAATTAAAGCTTGTTATCATTATCTAATTCTTCTTCTGAAGGAGGAAAAAAAATCCAGAGTGAATAGTTCTGCTTTGAATTTATTCATCTATAATTTCAGCATTATCAATCATACTGTGCATTTCTCAAAAAGCTCAAAATCTTTTATGCAAAAATAATTTTTACAAGTATACTTATCAAATAGGAAAGTTGCACGTGGGAAAAACAACAATGCTATTGCTGATGTGGAACTATACTAAATTTCTTTGTACTCGGAAAATTGCAGTACTTAAGCGTTATTGATTTTAAAACTGCTGCACTCATAAACAAGGTAATCATTTTGTCAAAATCATGCAAACAAAAAAGTTTTAACAAAGAGTGATCAAGGTAACAACTTTGACAACACATTTAGTTCATGCAAAATACATCTGCTTAATCTTACTTCATCTGGTTTTACTGTGTCCCCAGATTTTGTACTGTCAAATATAATTTTCAAAAACAAATGTTTACACATTCACTTTTATTTATTTTAGGTCTAATGGATCTATGATTTTCAAAAATCAAAGTGACCATTAGATGGTAGCAAGGAGAAACAATAAACTGCAATTCTTTGCTGTCCTCTAGTGAATATCTAGATATTTGAACCTTAGATTTGGCACCTCTCACTTCCTTATTTTGGAGTGGGTGGGTAGATCACTTAGACATAGTACATAAATCTCAAGTTGCCAGTGCACAAACCAAGGCTACAGCTATTGAAACATCCAGCTCTTTCTTCTGTAAATCTTCTGTATAACTTATCTCTGTTCCCAATTTATTGAGAACAGTGATGTGCGGTGAGCTTCATGGCCGGTGAGGCAAGCGTGAAAGCCCCGCTGAAGCCCCGGTGCCGCGTCTGTCATAGACCGGGACCGCTCTATGGCGGATGGCGCCGGGACTTTAAAGTCCTGCCACTGGGGCCCTGCCGCCACTTTAAAGCCATTCCCCCGGGCACCGACTGCTCCAGTGAGGCTTCTAGCTCCATCCCGGCAGGCGGAGAGGGCGAGGGAGGACTGGAGGTGACGGGCGGGTGGGCGGCGAAGCGAGGCTGCTCGGGCAGCTGAGGCTTGGCCGCCCCTTGTCCCTCAGGCTGGCTCTGCCGGTGCAGCGACACTGCTGAGCCCGCCCGCCCGCCCGCTGCCTCCAGTCCTCCCTCACCCTCTCCGCCCGCCGGGATGGAGCTGGAAGCCTTGTTGAAGCAGTCGGTGCCCGCCTTGCTGCCACTTTAAAGCCATGCCCTGCCATACAGCGGTCATACAGCGGGGCGGCGGCATGCACTTTAAAGTGCCAGCATGCCTCCCGGCCACAAACCAGGACATGTTTCACTCTATGGCGGGCCAAGGCTGCATGGCTTTAAAAAATAAAAATAAATGTGCCAGCCCACATGCCAGCAGAGCCGGGTAAAAACACACACACACACACACACACACACACACACACACACTAAAAACAAATTACAATTACTTACATTACAAACAATTTTGAATTCCTCCCCCCTGCTCCCTCCCTCTGACCCACATGCCTTCCAGCTGCATCAAAAATGCAAGATTTGGTCTAGCCACGCCAGGGCCAGGCAGGCTAGGATAGTTGCTGCTAGAGTCATCACGTGAATGACTCTGCTTAACTGTTTAAAAAAAGCCTCTAAACAAAGTGCCCTCTGCAGGAGGAGGCGAGAGAATCATGTGCCTCCTTTGCATAATGAATTTTTCGCCTTTTAACCCTTGGTTAACTCTGAGCAACTTTTAAAAGGCGAAAAATTCCTTATGCAAAGGAGGCCTCCCCCAGGGGTGGGTTTCTCGCCCCGTTCCAACCGGTTCGGTTGGAACGAGGCTGGTGGCGTCCTCGCGCATGCGCGCAGCGTGCGCATGCGTACTAGCATCTGTGTGATGCTCCAGCTGCTCCTGGAGGATCGCGCAGGCGCTGTATGCATCCTGCGCATGCGTGGAAGCGCAGAATTCGGCAAAACCGGGTAAGGAGCGGGCGTGGGCGTGCGTGGGCGCGCGGGCGTGGGGGGGCCCTTCGCCGTTCCCGGAAGTTACTTACTTCCGGGTTCGGCGACCAACCGGATTGCAGGGACCGCCGCGAACCGGTAGAAACCCACCCCTGGCCTCCCCCTACAGTTAGCACTAAGCAGACTCAGAGTCACTGTGACTTGGAGTCTGGCAGCAACTACCTTGGCCTTTTTAATTATTTTAAAAATTCTTTTCTTTTCATCATGAGACTGGTGAGGCCCCGCCTCCCCAGCCTCCCCTGACTGCACATCCCTGATTGAGAAAAGTAGGCCCAATAGCTACAACTAACAAAGAGTACTAAGAAAGATTTAAGAAAGTTGGAAGTTCAGTGACTATAACTTCATTTAAAAGCATTGATATAATATCCAGGCAATTATGTCTGTGGAGATTCTCAATCATCCAGGTCATGATTGTCCCAAATCATGGGACAATCTTCAAAAGGCAATTGGACTTTCTTTGGGGGGAGGGGGGTCCTCTTGAAATTGTTTCACTTCTCATCCAAGAAGCTTCTTAAGTTCTCTTCTTCAGAACTGAAGAAGCTTCTTGGATGAGAAGCAAAACATTTTCAAGGGGGGAAAAAAACCACCCAAGAAAGACCAGTTGCCTTTTGAAAAACAACTTTAGGACATCCAGTAACTATTTCCCATGTTTCAAAAATGGTCTTGAAGAAATAATACAACAGTTATTAGATAAAACACCAACTTAGCCCCGCAGCTAAATATTATCCCATCTTGGTTCTCTTTCATGTAAAAGGGGAGAGAAAGACACCCTGAAAAGAGTTTGAAGAATCTGTTATTATATCCCCATATAAGAGAGTTCCAGTAGTCATTGAGGTATTTCTTTTCTCACGTGGTTTATGAGGCTTACTGTTGGCATCAGTTTTCACCTTCTCAGCTCCAGGCTTGACCTAATCAACACATGTAGATATCTCAAATGAGAATAACAGATCACAAGAAAGATGCTTTGTGTTAAAAATAGATAGGCAGGGTACCGATGTCATCATGACCATATAATGAAAGAAAGCTACCCGAATAATGGTCTTTTTAAACATTTTCAATAGAACCTTTTTTTAGCACCATCTTATTACTCCATTATGAAACCCAGGTAGATGTTGCATGCAGGTACTCATTTTGTTATCCTACACTAATATTCTTCTGATGCCATGAATTGTTATTTTTCTTTATTGTAAAATAAATTCTTACATCACTTCTTGAATATATTACAAAAGAGTTACCTTAACTGAAGCATCGTCTTAGCCTCAGGGTGTGACTTATTTCATTTTCCTCAAATGTTTTTATACTGGTGACTAAACTATGACACTTTCTTTGGCTGATTATACCTTTGTTGAATATCCGTACCCAGAAATATTACTGAAGTACATATACCTTTGGCAGCAAACAGAGGAAGATTATGACAGTGATGATGGGGAATTGTTATTATAATTATTAATGCTATCAATTTATAAAGCACATAGACTCCCTGCTCAACCTCTGTGCTCAACCTCCATGCTCAAATCAAAAGCAGCAAGGAGTCAAAGCAATTGTGCAGTACTGTTATTCACCCAGAATTATGTATTACACTGCCTCAGGAAACGTTTCACAATCTTATCGTACAAAAGCACCAGCCTCTCTGTTTCTTCTTTGAATTAAATGGCGAAACACTAGGTATCTCCCTATTCTGCCAATGGATAACCAGTGCTTTGTAATGGTTGGCATCTAGAGGTTTTTTTTAAAAAAAGCCAACTTTGGGGTGCTATTTTACAATTGTTTCAAAAAAAATTAATCACAGGAAGTCCTCATTTTACGATCACAATTGAGTCCAGAATTTATGTTTTTATGTGAACATTTGTTAGGAGCCATGGTGGTGCAATGGTTAGAATGCAGTATTGCAGGCCACTTCTGTTGACTGCTGGCTGCCTGCAATTTGGCAATTTGAATCTCACCAGCTCAAGATTCAGCCTTCCATCCTTCCGAGGTTGATAAAATGAGAACCCAGATTGTTGTGGGCAATAGGCTGATTCTCTAAAACCACTCAGAAAGGACTGTAAAGCACTGTGAAGCAGTATATACGTATAAGTGCTATTGCTATTTTGCCCTAATTTACTACCTTTCCTGCCACACATGTCAAGTGAATCATTGGAGTTATTAAATTAGTAATACAATTGCTAATTGAATCTGGCTTCCCATTGTCTTTGCTTAACAGAAGGCTGCCAAAAGTGATCACATCTCCCCCAGATACTGCAACTATCAGGTTTCTGAAAGATGCCCTAATTAATTCATGAGCCTTGAACCAAGTTTCAAAAGAAATCCAGTCTTTTATTAGGAACAACATTTTAGCAATATTCCATTGCAGTCAGATCTGACCCTTTTATTTATGGCTGAACTTTGCCCCTGTTTCTTCTCTCCCCTCAGTCTGTGGCCTAACTCACAGTCTCCAATGAGGTGCATGCCTCACAAGCCTGCTGTAGTAATCTGAGATCCGACTCTAGCCAAAGTTATGTGTGGAATGTGCTCCCCCATTTTCCTCACCATGGCAACTTTATGAGTTGACAGCAACCATCATAAATGTGAATCACTTGCTGGTTTTACGCAAAATGAGGATAATTTACTAAAACAAATTAGGGATCAAAGTCAAATGCATATAAAAAGGTTATACAATGTATTAATAGAAATGGACTCGGAAACAGAATTAGTCAAAGATTGTATGATAAAGTGGGCACAAAACTTTGAAGAGCCAATAGTGTTGGATATATGGGGAAAGATATGGGAAAAGATATGTAAAATTTACACAAGCCCAAAATTTGAGAGAGAATTATTATAAGATGTTTTATAGATGGCATTTAGATCCTAAAAAACTGGCCTGTATGTATCCGAATTTACAACCTAAATGCTGGAGATGTGATTGTCTTGATGCTACACATTACCATATATGGTGGACTTGTAAAAAGGTAAAAGCATTTTGGATAAAAATATGGTGGATTATGCAAAATGTTCTTTAAAAAAGGATAAAGTTTACCCCTCAGTTATTCTTGTTAGGTATAACTACTGATTGTACTGTTAAAGAGACTAACTTGATTTTGTATTTAATAATGGCAGCAAGACTGTTGTTGGCACAATACTGGAAGAAGGAAGATTTGCCTACTATTCAAGAATGGACATTAAAAGTAACAAACCTAGCAAAGATGGCTAAAATATCAGCATATCTCAGGGACCACTCAAATGAGAGATATAAACTGGAGTGGAGAAGATGGATTGACTATATTCAAAATAAATACGGGACTAAGAAATTCCAGATAGTTTATGACTGAAGAAACAAGGAATGATATAATCTGTATGAGTTAGTCTAACAAAGAGGAGTTAAAGCTCAAATGAAAGATGATACTAACTTTCTTTAAGTTTATTTTAGAATATCTTTGTTAAAGATTTATACCCTGTATTTGTTCTGGAAAGTCAGGGGGGGGGAGGTTGGGGGGCAGGGGAGGGGAGATAAATATTTGTAAAAGTTTTTTTTTTCTAAAAAAATTCAATAAAAAAAATGTGAATCACTTACCAAGCATCTGAATTTTGATCACGTGACCATGAGGATGATGTAAAGGTCATAAGTGAAAAACGGTCACTTTTTCAGTGCCTTTGCAACTTTGAACAGTCACTAAATGAACTTTTGTTAAGTCCAGGTCTACCTGCATTATAATTCTGCCTTCCTGAATACCAACAACCTTGACTTCCTCTGGGAGGAAGAGAGAGGAGAAGGGGAAGGAAGCCCCATTGAAAAGTCTCCAGTTTCTGCTAATAACTAGAAAACCCATGACCTATTGGGACATCTTTGCAGAGATATTTCTTTACTTAAACAGAGAAACAGAATGACCACAGGTGGGCAAAAAAGCAGCATGAGTTGGAGTGACTCCCATCTTACTGCCAGTTTCTGCATTAACTTTGCTTGTGAGAAGCTGGTGGGGAGCATTGGAAATCACAATCATGTGGCTGTGGGGATGCTGCCACAACTACAACTCTGCAAATAAAACTGACCTGACCCTGAAAATTTCACTTCCAGAGGATCAGTGGGTCCCAGGTTTGATTTTGTTCTGTTTTTTGTTCCTTTCTTTGTTTGCATTTTTTAAGTTAGTGGATTTTATATACTTTGATTCAAAAAACTGTTTCACTATAAGGCACTGCTTGGGCTACTTGAAGGCTACAAACAGACAAGCAGACAGAAAATATACTAATATTTTAGTAGTATACTGAATAGCTAGATAAGTCCCATAAGAAGCACTCCTGGATTGTTCCTCCTTTTCCTTTCATCTGTGCATTGTTATCTTGCTGTGTGAGAACAAAGAAGAAGAGTGACTGGATAAAGCCCAACCTAGAGAGTGCTTCATTCTGACGTGGTCAGTGATTAGTAAGGTTCAGCAAACTATAACTTGTTATAAAAAAGCACTAGCCAATTACATACTGCATTCTGGAGCCAATCAAATGCAATAAAGCCATCAAAAATGCAGTTAAATTTTGGCGCTGAGACAGGGCTAAACCCTAGGACAGGCTTGTTTTCAAAGACTTGTTTGAAAGAGACATTGTTTAAATCAACTGACTTTTCCAGGAAGGACTCTATATTTTTAGGAAAAAGCTCTCAAAAGGATGTTAAAATTTCTTGATTTACAGGTGAAATTCAAAAAATTAGAATATCATGCAAAAGTTCATTTATTTCAGTAATGCAACTTAAAAGGTGAAACTAATATGTGAGTTAGACTCATTACGTGCAAAGCAAGATAGTTCAAGCCATGATTTGTCATAATTGTGATGATTATGGCGTACAGCTCATGAAAACCCCAAATCCACACTCAGAAAATTAGAATATTACATGCAATCAATGAAACAAGGATTGTAAATAGAACAATATCGGACCTCTGAAAAGTATAAGCATGCATATGTACTCAGTACTTGGTTTGGGCCCCTTTTGCAGCAATTACTGCCTCAATACGGCGTGGCATGGAAGCTATCAGCTTGTGGCACTTCTGAGGTGTTAGGGAAAACCAGGATGCTTCAATAGCGGCCTTCAGCTCTCCTGCATTGTTCGGTCTCATGTCTCTCATCTTTCTCTTGGCAATGCCCCATAGATTCTCTATGGGATTCAGCTCAGGTGAGTTTGTTGCCCAATCAAGCACAGTAATCCCATGGTCATTGAACCAGGGTTTGGTGCTTTTGGCAGTGTGGGCAGGTGCCAAGTCCTGCTGGAAAATTAAGTCAGCATCCCCATAAAGCTTGTCTGTGGAAGGAAGCATGATGTGCTCCAAAATCTCCTGGTAGATGGCTGCGTTGACCCTGGACTTAATGAAGCACAGTGGACCAACACCAGCAGATGACATGGCTCCCCAAATCAACACAGACTATGAAAACTTCACACTGGACTTCAAGCATCTTGTAGTGTGTGCCTCTCCATTCTTCCTTCATACTCTGGGTCCTTGGTTTCCAACCAAGGATTGGGAGTGTGTGGCACCGTTTGCATTCTTGTCAAAAAAAAAAAGATAAGTTCTTTCTCTTTCTGTTCCTTGAGGAAACAGTAGTTGGGTCACAGAATTAGGAGGCAGGAGACAAACCAAGGCAAGCCTGCCCTTCAGCTCCAGAATTCATGCCTCAAAATTGGGATACACAATATTAATGCTGGAGGTTGAGCCGAGTGCAGGTTAATCAGCCGAGCTGCAGATAAACTTCTGGAAATTAGCATCCTGAGAAGACAGGTCTGCACCAACCCCACATCAATGTCAATGCTGTATATGAAGGGGCCCTAAGTTGAGCTTTTGGTAAACTAGGAAGGTGTCCTGATTCCCTCTTCTTGTCCTTTCTCAGAATTCCTGAGTAATGAAGCCTATTCTAACAGCAGCAAGGCTGGCAAATCCTAATTAGAAGCATGATAGGCAAATAACGCACACACTTTGCGAGGCTACCTTTGAAAAACAGAAGGTGATTTCTTCCAGCTGCAGGCAGATTGGCCCTGTGAAATTCTAATAGGTAGCTGTTCCTTTGTCACTCACAGGATGGGAGACTGGCTGGCACGGAAAGCAAACAAAATGCAGCTTCTGCCAATATACTTGGCTCGTCTCCTATAGTCCTTGCACTTACCTAGCAAAAATGAAATAGCGATTCAACTCTGATGGTGGGGGGGGAAGCCCTCCAGATGTTCAGTACTATGTTTTCAAATGAAGAAATTCACATACTGCTCTTCCAAGCCATTTTTAGCAGACTTTAAAACCTTTTTATTGTTTGACATGGATTTTATCTTTATGCAGGCAGTCCCCGATTTACAACCGGTCATTTAGTGACTGTTCATAATGACATTGGTGCTGAAAAAAGCAAAATTGAGCAAAATTCAAAGGACTGCAGTGTTGCAGGGTGACGTGATCCCCTTTGACAACCTTCTGACAAGCAAAGTCAATGGAGTAGCCCAGTGATGGTGTACCTTTTTTGCTTCGAATGCCAAAAGCATCTGCACACGCTATTGCACATGCTCATGTGCCCACCCCCCATAATGTAATACCCCCTGGGCGTGCATGCATGACCCCCCCCCGCCCATGCATACATGCACGGCTTTCTTGGAGCCTGAGGGTGAAAACGACCTTCCCGCACCCCCCCACCCCGAAGGCCCTCCAAAGGCTGAAAACAGCCCATTTTCCAACTTCTAGTAGACCCAGTAGGTCCATTTTTTGCCCCCCCAGGCTCCAGGGGGCTTTCTAGAAGCCCAGGGAGGGTGAAAAACAGCCCAACATGCAAACCAAAAGTTCAGGTACGGACTTTTGGGTTGCCCGTTGGATTGTTTTTCTCTCTGCGGAAGATTCAGGAGGCTTCTCTGAAGCCTCCGGAAGGGGAAAAAAGGCTGAAAATCAAGGCTGAAAATTACCTGGCCAGTGTTGGAGCTGACAGGGTAATGCCTTGCTTGCCCTCAGAAATGGCTCTGCGTGCTACCTGTGGTATGTATGCCATAGGTTTGCCATTACGGGAGTAGCTGACAAGCTGTTTTCTTATCAGAAGGTCAGAAGTTCACTAAAGATAATCACATGACCCTTGGACATTGCAACCATCATATGAGCCAGTTGCCAAGTGTCTGAATTTCGATCTTGTGACCATGGGGATGCAGCAACAGCCATGTGAAAAATGGTCAAAAGTTTTTTTTTCAGTGCCGTTTTAACTTTGAACTGTCACTTTTTGGGCTAAGGCTAACATAAGGATAATATCATAAGAGGATGGGACTAAAATGGATATTATTGATGGGTATTAGTGTCATGATTAGAAGAAGAAAGAAGAAAACCACCTACAGTCTATTCTCAACTATGCAGCCTGGATGTGTTGGCGAGGACTCACTGGTGTGTTGGGTGACAGACGAATGCCAACCCAACTTAAATCTAAAATTTACAAGATGACCATCCATCCTGTTGCCTATGGTAATGAATGCTGGGCAGCAACAACAGGGACCGAAAGCTATCTCCATGCCATGGAAATGCAAATGCTCTATTGGATATCGGGCATCTCCCTTCTTGACCACATCACAAATAACACCAACATTTTGGTGTGGCAAAAGAGAAGACGAGAGAAGGCAAGTTCCACTGGTATGGACATGCCCTGAGAGCAACCTTCTACCATTGTCGAGACTGCCTACCAACTAGAAGTCAATGGCCAGTGACCTCACGAGCACCCAAAACAGAGATGACAAGACACCATCAACAAAGATATGCAAGCTGCAGGTCGAGGAGGAGGAGGAGGAGGAGGAGGAGGAGGAGGAGGAGGAGGAGGAGGAGGAGGAGGAGGAGGAGGAGAAGGAGAAGGAGGAGGAGAAGGAGGAGAAGGAGGAGAAGGAGAAGAAGAAGAAGAAGAAGAAGAAGAAGAAGAAGAAGAAGAAGAAGAAGAAGAAGAAGAAGAAACCTATTCTCAACTATATGTGTCCTAATAACATCTGTTATTATAACATATAGTCCTTTACTTGCAACCATTTGTTTAATGACTGTTCAAAGTTACAATAGCTTTGAAAAAAATGATTTGGGACCACTTTTCACACTTACGACCATCGCAGGATCCCCACAGTCACATGATCAAATTTTGGGTACTTAGCAACTGGTATTTATTTATGATAATTGGAGTGTTTGAGGATCCTGGGACTCTCATTTGCAACCTTCCTAGGGAACAACGGATGAACAAAATCAATGGGGGAAAGCCAGATTTGCTTAATGACCACAAGATTCACTTAACAACTCTAGTGATTCACTTAACAACCATGTCAAAAAAGGTGTAAAATAGCGCATGAGTCACTTAATAATTTCGTTAGTTAGCAACAAAAAATTGGGGGCTCAATTTATGGTTGTCAGTTGAGGGTTACCTGTGCTGCAATAAACCCAGCATAGGGCTATCCATGAAAATAGCTTGGACGTTATAGCTACCTGATTGTTAACGGGGAAGCTAAATAGAGCACATTGGAGAATGCTGTGGGGTGCTGGGACCAATTTAAAATGCTGACATTAACCCATCAAGACCTTAATGGCTTATGTTTTTTAGCTCATCCTCTGCTGTCCAATAACGCCGTAAGCTTACCAGGGGAAAACTCTCTGCAGAACCAACAGTGGACTCTTATGGTAACTAGGAATGGATCAACTCCTCATTAACAAGATTCTCATTATGGAAGTCTCTCTCCCTGGAAATGTCTCACCCATTTTCTTTTAGAAAATGTTGCAAGACATGACGGTTCCCCCAGCCATTTATGAGACAGTTACTATTCTTGGAAAGATTTGCTCTAAATTTTACATATTCTTTTACTCTCTGCAGCAATGCTTAAAACAATAGAGTTGCAAACAATAAAATCTATTGTTTTAAGCATTCCTGGTTTATTCTTTTTTAAAAAATATATGTTTTATTGTTTTATATCATACATTCCATTTCTATGTTGAGCAGTGTGTTCTCTGGGTATCAAAGGTGTTAACATACAAACATCATCATTTGATGGGTGGGTGTGTTTTGTCAAAACACCTGGTATCCCCAAATATGGGAGAGAGCATACTGCTTCCCTGTTGCCTTTCAGCCCCACTCCAGGACACTTCCAGGCAGAAAAACCATTTTGTGTTGCATTTTTGTCTATAAATAAATGAAGGAAGACTAGTATAGATCTATTTCAAGTTATTTAGCTCTCATCAGCTAGCCATACCCTTGCTGGGATTCGAACTTGGCCTGTTTTTACTGTTAGGCAGTTATATTAACCTCTAAGCCACAAGCTCTCTTCCCTTATCAGCTGAGTCAGGGGAATGATTAAGTGTTATGTCAAAGCACCTGGTATGCCCAAATAGGTTAGAGGTTAATATAACTGCCTAACATGTAAAAACAGCCCAAGTTCTAATCTCAGTAGGGGTATGGCTAGCTGATGAGAGCTAAATAGCATGAAAAAGATCTATACTAAATTTTATATCTATATCTATGGATGTGTGTGTGTGTGTGTGTAAACAAATGTGTGATAATATCAATCATCTTTACAACATATACTTTCCATTGTAGTATCAATTATACAACCATCAAAGTATTTGCTCATTTTTTTTTCTTTCTCCAGTAGACCACATTTCAGTTAATTTTATTCCTCTAACCTCAATATCTGTCATTTAACCTATTGTAGAATAGTTCCATGTGCTGGTTTATTCTGATGGTGAGGAGGAGGAGAAAGTGGAGGAGTAGGAGTCTGCAAAAGAGTCATCATGATCACAATCTTGATGATTCTTTTGCAAACTATTCTGAGATTCTGTGGGGAGAAGAACATAGGAATATTTATCATTCTAAACAGAATTATATGCCTGAGCTGAAAGTAATTCCCTTTTCTGCAGTAAACCAGCGCTGTATACAAAAAAGATACACCACTTTTCAGGGAGAGAAGATATATACTATTATTGTTTAATCTGCATTATTCACTGAGCTTTTCTCTAGGCTGTTCTACTCCAGTTACCCTGTCGCCATAATCAATAAGGTTTATTTATTTTTAATTTTTCAGTTATCTATTTATATTTTATGTATGCATGAATTTGGCTTCCAGTTAGAATTCTGAGAGGAGGAAAAAATATGTACAGCATCCGATGGTTAATCCAATCTGTTCAGTTTTTAGAAACCTCTCAAGCAGGCCTCAGCCTCACAATCAATTATTAAATTGTAGTCTTGACTTTAAGAAAACATGTTGCTCATCCAATATGATATACCTTGAAATAATGAGAAAATAAATATAAATAGATGCTTACAGCTTTTATATTCTGCTTTCTAAGGATTATCTAATTTATCATGTGCTGTAATGTTCACTTCCAGTCAGTTCCCACCATTCTATTCTACTGTTCCATATTGACCTCTGTACTCTTGGGTTAATAGCTTTGATTAACTACAACACAGATTTATTAAGTTTACTGATGATGCTGTTTATGAAACTAAATACCCTGTGATTCCTTCTGTACCAATAATGAACAGGAGTATAGCGGTGATACACTTTCTTGTACAATTATGTTTCTTTTTTATAATTGAGAAAGGTGCATTTTCGACGCTCGGTGTGCACTTGAGTCCCATTTGAAGGAAGAAAGCAAATGGCATACAGGTAGTCCTCAACTTACAACCATAATTGAGCCCGAAATTGTGGTTGCAAGTTGTGCCAGTCATTAAGTGGGTCATCACATGAGTGACCCTATTTTTTGACAATTTTAAGCAAATTGTAATGGTCATTAATGAACCCACTGTCCACAATGGGCATTTTTTACAGAATCCGGAAGAAAATGCCAGTCTCCAGCAAAAAAAAATCCATTGTACATTGCAGTCGCATGACCATGGGATGTTGCAAACAGCCATAAATTTGGGCTGGTTGTTGAGCCTCCCCTGTGGTGTGCAAAATGCCACAGAGGAGAGCCTGGCTATTAGAACTCTGAATATGGATCACAGCTACCTTTTTTGGGGGGAGGGGTCTATTGTAACTTGTAATGGTCAATCATAGATCAAGGATTATCTGTACAAACTTTCTAAGCCAACAAGATTTTAATTATGCAACCAGGACAACAAATTTCATTTAAAACCGTGTCTGAGAAAAAGGGACAAACACACTGAGGAGTCTATCAGTAGCTTTCAAATATACTCAAGGGGAGGGGGATTTTTCTTCTACAGCAAATTTGTCTAGGAAGGAACCTTGAGATTTGCCAATATATTTTGTATTTAGATCATCTCTAGGCAGACGTTACCAGCTTTGTCATTATTTATTTTCCTGATTCATTTACTTATATATTGGCTGCTCCAAGTGGCTAATTCTGAGCAATGTACAGCATAATTTGGATTTTTTTTAAAACATTTAAATAATTAATTGGGGAAAAATGCATTGTAATACCTATAAAAACTAGGTGTTGTGTGCAGAACAATACAACCAAATCTTCTCTGGGAAAGATAGTGGTAGCATCCCCATAGCTTGTAGAGTTAACCAGGTTTACACCATTTTTTCTTAAAACCAGGAGGGAAGGAGCCTTTCAAACACCTGGGAGAAAGCTACTTCAGAGGACCGAAAAGGTATGCTTATGCGGCTCCTAAAATGGAAATTTTGTATTAAGGGACACAGGTAGAATCTCATTAGATCTTTTCAGACAGGCAGAAGTTGTTGGTAGAAGTGGTGGCCTAGCGGTGAAGACGTTGGGCTGATGATCATCAATTTGAGACTCAGGCATTATGTGATGAGATATCCTCCTATTCCTGGCCCAGCTCCTGCCAACCTAGCAGATCAAAAGAATGAAAATGCAAGCAGATTAATGGGTATCACTTCGATTGGAAAGTAACAGCATTCTGTGCACTTTGGTGTAGAGTCATGTTGGCCACATGGTTATAGAAGTGTGTTTGGACAACACTAGCTCACTCAGCTAGGAAGAAGAGACAACCACCACCCTAGAGTCAGACACAACTGGACAGGGGAAATCTTTACCTTCTTTCTTTTATCTATAGTTATTCAGCCTTGAACTATGAAGGGTTTTAAAGTTGACAGCCAGCTCCTTGAATTGCATCTGGAAGCTTGCTTGCAACCACTGCAGCTCTTGAAATTGAGGTGTTACATGGGTGTACCCATCACAATTTGAGACACTGGACCAGCTGCATCTGCCTCTTATGTTAAGGTTCATATGGTTTTGTCAGGGTAATGATGATTTAAAGCTGACTGGCCAATGTAAGGCTGTAAATTAAGATGATTAAATGAGGATGAGTCAGCAGAGGTATTGCTGCTTTAAGAAGCCGGGGTATTGCCACTTTAAGAAACTATCTATATAAAGGAGGCAATGAGACAGCATATTTCTCTTTTAGTGTAGCTCTCTCCTTGTGTCTGGTATCCATTGCTAAATTCCCCATGTAGAGTTAAGAAGAAGATTGATTACTTGTGGTATTTGCTACCACGTATATTTCTGTATATGTTGTATATTAACCACTGTTAAAGTCTAACTCTCTGTGTGCTGTGTTTTCTCCTGGGTTGTCCCCCAATAATAGTCGGGCTGCAAATGCTCTGACAGGGTTTGTAATGGACAAACTCTCCTTGGGGGATTTTTTTTCTGATGATCACTAAAAAAAAAACAACACTTTTTCCATTAAAGTATTAAAATCACCACTTTTGACTGGTAGTACAAGAGAACATTTCAAATTCTACATGAAATGGAAGCCATTTCAAATCTACATACACATGTATGCATGTTAATGGGAAATGGTATATAGATGAAAGGTTATTTAATAACCAACTCAATAACTCAAAATATCTAGAGGCATTTTATAGCTTTCCCACAGCTTTCTAATGCATTAAAGAAACATCTCCAGCTGAGGAAGCCATGGAAAAGATTAGTCCCTCCACATGATGTCTTCTACCTGGGATTGGTCTCTCTAATGAGATTATCTTGGACGTAGCCTTTCTGAATCCAGATTAATATTTTCCAGTCTTTTATTTGTCTTTTATTTTTTCATATACTCTTTAATGAACAACTAGCAACCAAACTTTCATTTCCCCTTCTCTGTGCAGAAATGCCTTCTGTTCTTATTTTCATAGTAGATGCTTCAGCTAGCACTTGAGATTAAAAAGGTTTACTTATTTACTTACTTACTTACTTACTTACTTACTTACTTACTTACTTACTTACTTACTTACTTATAAAAATTTATTAGCCACCCATCTGGGCAGCTTACAATATTAAATTAAATTAAAAATTAAAAAGGTTACTAATACATAACCCATCAGCAGCCTTAATCTTTATGTCTTATTTATTTGGGTTTTCTATTCCTTCAGGAAACAAAGTTTGTTTATTAATTTTTATTTATTTATATTCCCCAACCACCCTTAATTATCTTTATAAACAATTCAAGTCTATGAACATACCTAGTAGTCTTTCTTCCTCCTATTTTCTCCACAGCAACCTTGTGAGGTAGATTGGGCTGAGAGAGAGTGACTGGTCCAAAAGTCTACCACCCGGCTTTCATGCCTAAAATGGGACTAGAACTCACCGTTTCCTAGTTTCTAGTCCAATGCCTTAACCACTAGACCAAACTGGCTGAATTGGCATGGCACTTCAGTTCTCTTGGGCTGTGTATCAGGCTAATGATTCCCCACCACCACCATTGGAAAGTTAAGATGGAATTCCCAGTAACCAATAAAATAATGGAGAGTTGTTTTGGAACAAAATGTAGAGCTATTTTCTCACCTACTCATTCTCTCATGTTGGTATTCAGAGAATGTCAATACAACTGAAACATCAACAAATGGATTGTGAAAATTTATATGCATCCATTTGCATATACAGCATTTTAGAAATTGGAGAACAAAATATGTAGTCTCCAAAAAAAGAGGGGGTATGTAATTCAGATTTTAACCTTTTAAAAACAAGAAAGAAAACTAAAATGAAAGTGTCATTGAAACAAATGTAGTAAGGCCAGGGACAAGTTTCAAATTTTAATGATAATAGAAAAGGCAAAGCACGTATATTCTCCAGTGCCAAACATTTAATGAGGATAAAACAAATTTAAGATTGTAATCTCAAATTGCTTATTGGATGCCAGAGGTAATCCTACCACAGTGTGGCACTCTGGCATTTTATATTAGGAACAATAGTGTAGAAAATTGCTCATTTTGAAGCATATTATCTATCTCCTGAGTCCCCCCAATCCAAATATCTCTAGGATGTGCATCTCCTCTTTCCTAGATAATTGATTCTGATTTTGCATTACTGCTTCCTCTGCTATGAAAGTAATGGTTTATCCACCTGTGACCAACTCTACCATTGTAAGACCCAAGCTAATATAGGAAACAACCAACGAGCAGGTTTCATACAATGTCGTACTGTATTTTCAACTGCAGATTTTTGTTCCAGCATTAACATTTGGAAATTCTAGCCTGGAAGACAGTCAAATCCAAAACAGAAATCTCATTTGATTGGCCAAATATATCTCCTGGTGAACTCCTTCAGCTACAAAATCAGAAAGAATAATTTCTTCAAAGGCACATCTAATATTTGGACACTGTTTGGTCTAGTGGTTAACACACCAGACTACAAACTAAGAGATGGTGCAATTCAGAAGTGGTATTCAACAGGTTCTGACCAGTTCTGGAAAACTGGTAGTGGAACTTTTGAGTAGTTCGGAGAACCGGTAAATACCACCTCTGACTGGCCCCGTCCCCATCTATTCTCTGCCTCCTGAGTCCCAGCTGATCAGGAGGAAATGGGGATTTTGTAGTAACCTTCCCCTGGGGTGGGGGTGGGGAATTGAGATTTTACAGTATCCTTCCCCTGCCATGACCACCAAGCCACGACCACCAGGCCATGCCACGCCCACAGAACCGGTAGTAAAAAAAATTGAATCCCACCACTGGTGCAATTCTAGATCTGCCTTAAGCATGAAAGTCAACTGTGTGACATTGGGCCACTCTCTCTCAGTCCAACTCATCTCGGAGGGTTGCTTCTGTGAGAAAATAGCACAAGAGAGTATTAGCACATTTGCCACTTTGAGTTATTTATACAAATAATAAAGGCAGGAATATAATAAATAAATAAATGACTTCAAACAATTCTGGTTTTTCAGATCACACTGATATTTTTGGCTTAAAAGTCACTAGCAGAACTGAAGGCTGAAATGCTCTATGGAGGCAGGTGGTCTCTCTATTGAACACTGGTGCTTTATGGCATTTTTAAAAAGTTTTCTTAAAAAGTTTTCTTTTTAAAAATAGCAAAAGTGTATGTTCTAGCTGGGAGAACGCAGTCAGACAAACAGAGGTGAGCCAGGACTTCAAGTCAGCTAACAGTTTATTTCTAACAGATTGCCAAATGCAGCACTTCACATTTCGCGCATTTTAGCTAACTGTCAACAGCTGAGCCCTATTTCACAGCTCTTTATATACCCAGCTGTCAAACAGGTAACCAATCAGAAACAAGGACATGCCCCTCTAATCAAACGGACCAGAGGGGAAACTGTAGTACACAACACTCCTTCACACTCAGAATGTGCATGCGTAGTCTTTTAGGTGGCTCGGCTGCGGCCGGACCCGCCCAGACCTTCTCAGGGCACTTCCACTGGTGGGACTGGAATAGTGCCGTACCTGGCTGGAGACTTGGGCCTCTCAGAGTCCGGCACCACTGGAGCCTCATGGGGAACCACTGGTAAGTCTTTTGGTGGACTTTTTATTAATTTCTCTAGCTCCTCTAGAAAGATAGCCCGGGGCCTTGTGGCCTGTTCCTGACTCTCAGCTTCCTGCCTGTTGGGTAGGCCCTGTGACTGCTTCACCAAATTGGCACCCCCTTGTCTATTTCTCAGCTGGTTTATATGGTGCTTCCAAACCCTGCCGTCCTCTACCTCTATCAGGTATGAGCACAGACCTGTTATTTTCCGGACTATGCTGGGGAGCCATAGCAGATGGCCCGAGTAGTTTCTTGTCTATACTGGCGTGTCGATGGTGAATCCCTCGAGTTGACTATGTGAGTCTAAAGGCCGATCTGGGGCATATTCAGGGTGCAGTCTATCTAGTGTTGTCCTAATGCGCCGTCCCATTAAAAGTTCATCTGGGCTCTTGTTCATAGTAGTACAAGGGGTGGCATGCTGCCACAGTAGATACCTATCTGTTGTGGCCTGGCAGGAGCCATTGGCCACCAGGTGGTGGCAAAGCATTGGATCAGAGGGAGTGTTCAGGGAAACACTTGGGAGTTGTTGCAGGATGTGCCCCGTCGAAGGGTTACTCGACGGAAAGAACAAGTGAGTACTTACAGGAGATGATTGCAAGCAGCTGTTGCTCATTGGGATCCTCTCCTGAGTATAAAGAGACTGCTGGTGCCACGCCCTGGTTACAGAAGTCAACGTTCTGTTCCTGTTCTAGTGATTGTTCTTGTTTGCATTCACAAACTGAGAGAAGCCAACTTGGATAAGTGGGTTGAGATAAGAGAAGCCGGGTTTGCATTGGGGTGTGAGTTATAGGACTTTCTCAGGAGCTATTATCTTTGTTTATTTGGGCTTGCAGCCAACAAGAGCTTGGACTGATTAAAAGAAACCTTTTTAGCTTTGTGGCTTTTGGCTTTCGTTCCTGGACGGAGAAGTGGGAGTCAGAACACCTATCTATGTCCTCCTGCCAGTTTAAGGGGCCGAACCTGGCGAGAGCCTCTTTCGCTGAATGGACCGTGCATTCAGCCAGACCATTAGCCGCTGGGTTGAATGGGGCAACAAAGGCATGGTGGACCCCCAATCGGGCAAAGAACGAGGCAAGCGCCGCAGGAGTAAACTGGGGCCCATTGTCAGAGACCACTAAGTCTGGTAACCCATGGGTCGCGAATACCCGGCATAGTACCTTAATGATGGCAGGGGCAGTTGTTGCAGACAATAAACACAATTCAACCCATTTAGAGAAAGCATCAAAAATGACAATAAACATTTGGCCCTTAACTGGACCAGCCAAGTCCATATGAATCCTGGACCATGGAGCTCTCGGTTGCTTCCAATTCTGAATGGGTGCTTTGGGACAAGCCGGTCAGGTTTCCTGGCACTGTGGACAGCCAGCCACCCACCGAGCAATGTCCTGATCCATGCCCGGCCACCAAGCATAGCCCCGGCCAAGTGCCTTCATCCGGACAATGCCCGGGTGACCTTTGTGTAGCGTTGGAGGGAGGCCGGAATCACCACTTTGCTGCCCCACCAAAGGCAACCTTGCTGCGAAGAAAGTTTGTGTTGCCTGGTGGAGAAAGGTCACCATTCAGTGCCCAGTGGGTGGGAAGGCCAACCCTGTTCAGTCCATCTGAGCACCTTGGTGAGTACTTTGTCTCGGCTGGTATGTCTGGCCACATCAGCTGCGGTAATAGGTAACTGTATGTCATTGATCAGCAACACTGTAGAGGCAGGTGCCGGGTCCTTGACCGTAATAGGCAATAGGCATCTGCTTAAAGCATCCGCATGGCTGATGTGTTTGCCAGGTCTGTAATGCAACGTATAGTCATAGGCAGCCAAAAATACAGTCCATCTGGTGAACCTGGAAGACAGAATCTGGGGTGTCTGCTTGTCGCCTGCAATGATGCCCAGTAATAGCAGTAGCAAAAGCAGTTAGACTTATATACCGCTTCATAAGGCTTTCAGCCCTCTCTAAGCGGTTTACAGAGTCAGCATATTGTCCCCACAGTCTGGGTCCTCATTTCACCCACCTTGGAAGGATGGAAGGCTGAGTCAACCTTGAGCCGGTGAGATTAGAACCGCCGAACTGCAGATAACAGTCAGCTGAAGTGGCTTGCAGTACTGCACCCTAACCACTGTGCCATCTTGGCTTGGTAAGGGCTTGTGATCCGTCACAATGTGAAAATGACAGCCATAGAGGTAGGAGTGAAACTGCTTCACTCCAGCCACTATAGCCAATGCCTCCCTGTCCAATTGGTTATAGTTCCATTCGGTCGAAGACAGCGTTCTGGAAAAAAATGCTACTGGAGCCTCCAGTCCGGATATCAGCCGATGGCTCAGGACCGCCCCAACCCCATAAGGTGAAGCATCACGGGCCAACACTAAAGGGAGGTTTTCGTCATACTGCAATAGAACGCTGTCGGACATGAGGAATTTCTTAATAGTCTCAAAAGCAGCTGCCTCACGATGTCCCCAAACCCACTTCGCCGAACAGTCTGTGCAGGGGTTCTACAATAGAAGCCTTATGTGTCAGGAAAATATTATAAAACTTCAATAGCTCCAGGAAAGCTTGCAGTTCAGCTTTTGAGGTAGTTACTTTTGAGGTAGCTACTTCCTCATGGGATCCCTGCTCCGGAGATTGTCGGGTGTGAGTCCCCTTCTAGTGAAGTTGGACCTTGGGGGTCAAGTGGGTTTGTTTCTAACGTACCTACCTCCCAACAGCGTTACAACAGCCCTACCTGGGCTCCTCGAGTCAGTAGCCGAGCTGGTGATTGAGTTCCCCAAGCTTATTGTGCTGGGGCATTTCAACCTGCCGTCGCTCGGCAAACGCTCTGATGGAGCACAGGAGTTCATGGCTTCCATGACAGCCATGGACTTGACCCAGGTAATTTAAGGTCCGATTCATACAGTGGGTCACACGCTCGACCTCGTATTTCTCTCGGAGCAGTGGAGACGTGATCTAGTTTTGAAGGGCATTAAGATCTTGCCCCTGTCATGGTCAGATCACTTCCTATTGAGGCTCGACTTTCGGAAACCAATCCTCCACTGTAGGGAGGTGGAATTGATTAGGTGGTTCCGCCCCAGGCGCCTAATGGACCCTATGGGATTTCAGACGGCACTTGGTGAGATACCTGACTCTCTGGCCCACAGTCCGGCAGAGTCCTTGGTCGCTGCTTGGAATATAGCTGGTCTCGTCCAGCAGGGAGGTGACACGTGGCTGGCTCCAGAGGATTGTTAACACCTCTCTTCTGGAGGGATCCTTCCCGCACCCTCTAAAGGATGTGGTGGTGAAACCCCTCCTTAAGAAACCTTCCCTGGATCCAGCCATTTTGAACAACTATCACCCAGTCTCCAACCTCCCGTTTGTTGGAAAGGTTGTTGAGAAGGTGGTGGCCTTGCAACTCCGGTGGACCTTGGATGAAACAGACATTTAGACATTTTTAGACATTTATTACGATTTATAGGCAGCCCTTCTCCCTGAGGGGACTCAGGGCGGCTTACAATCACGGGAAGGGGGTGCAATAATACAAGACAAACAGTGAGGAAACAAGATAGATAATAAAACACCAACTTGCATTCAACAGTCAACCAACACTCGGGCGGGTAATTTAAAAACTTATCCCCAGGCCTGCTGGGAGAGCCAGGTCTTAAGGGCCGTGCGGAAGGTCTGGATGGTGGTGAGGGTACGAATCTCAATGGGGAGATCGTTCCACAGGGTCGGAGCTGCAACAGAAAAGGCTCTCCTCTGTGTAGTCGCCAGTCGACATTGACTGGCAGATGGAATCCGGAGGAGGCCCAATCTGTGCAATCTAATCGGTCGAAGGGAGGTAATCGGCAGAAGGCGGTCTCTCAAGTACCCAGATCCACTACCATGGAGTGCTTTAAAGGTGGTCATCAATACCCTGAAGCGCACCCGGAGATCGACAGGTAGCCAGTGCAGCTCGCGGAGGATGGGTGTAATGTGGGCGAACCGCGGTGCGCCCACTATCACTCGCGCGGCTGCATTCTGGACTAACTGCAGTCGCCGGATGCACTTCAAGGGCAACCCCATGTAGAGCCCATTGCAGTATTCCAGCCTAGAGATCACAAGGGCTCGAGTGACTGTTGTGAGAGCCTCCCGGTTCAGGTAGGGCCGTAACTGGCGGACCAGGCGAACCTGGGCAAATGCCCCCCTGGTCACAGCCGACAACTGATGGTTAAAAGTCAGCTGTGGATCCAGGAGGACTCCTAGATTACGGACCCTATCTGAGGGGTATAAAATTTGACCCCCCAGCCTGAGTGTTGGGATGTCAGCCAAATTGTTGGGAGGGAAACACAACAGCCACTCGGTCTTGTCCGGGTTGAGCACCAGTTTGTTAGCGCTCATCCAGTCCTTAACGGCCTCAAGGCCCCGGCTCATCACGTCCACCGCTTCATTGAGTTGGCACGGGGCGGACAGATACAGTTGAGTATCGTCCGCATATTGATGGTATTTTATCCCGTGCCTCCGGATGATCTCGCCCAGCGGTTTCATGTAAATGTTAAATAGTAGGGGGGATAAGACCGAACCCTGCGGCACCCCATATGTTAGGGGCCTCAGGGACGATCTCTGCCCCCCGACCAACACCGACTGCGACCTGTCCGAGAGGTAGGAGGAGAACCACTGCAAAACAGTGCCTCCCACCCCCACCTCCTGCAGTCGTCGCAGAAGGATACCATGGTCGATGGTATCGAAAGCCGCTGAGAGGTCAAGGAGAACCAGGATGGACGCATGGCCTCCATCTCTGGCCCTCCAGAGATCATCGGTCAATGCGACCAAAGCGGTTTCAGTGCTGTAACCGGGTCTGAAGCCGGACTGGAAGGGGTCAAGATAGCTAGCTTCCTCCAAGGCCCGTTGAAGCTGGAAGGCCACCACCTTCTCGACAACCTTCCCAATAAAGGGGAGGTTGGAGACAGGACGATAGTTGTTTAAAATGGCTGGATCCAAGGATGTTTTCTTCAGGAGGGGTCTCACCACCGCCGTCTTAAGTGCGGCGGGGAAGTGCCCCTCCTGAAGGGAGGCAGTCACGACCGCCTGGATCCAGCCATGTGTCACCTCCCTGCTGTTGGCAACCAGCCAGGAGGGACACGGGTCCAGAATACAGGTGGAGGCACTTACAGCTCGAATGGCCTTGTCCACATCCCCAGAGGCAACATCCTGGAACTCAACCCAGAGATGGTTTGCCAAGTAATCCCCCTGTGTCTCGGCTGGATCTACGGCGGTGGAGTCCAAGTCCGAACGAAACCGAGCAACTTTGTCCGCCAAGAATTGGGCATAGTCCTCAGCCCTACCCTGCAAGGGGTCTCCCGCATCCCTCCTATTAAGAAGGGAGCGGGTGATCCTAAACAGGGCGGCTGGGCGTGACTCGGTGGACGCTACCAAGGCGGAGATATGCGTTCTTTTGGCAACTCTTAGTGCCCGGATGTAATCCTTGGTGCAGGTAGTCAAAAGTGCTCGGTTCTCCTCGGACTTATCGGACCTCCACAGGTGCTCTAGGCGTCTCCTCCGGCGCTTCTTCTCCCGGAGTTCCTCGGTGAACCAAGGAGGTCTCCGGGATCCGCTGACCCGGAGGGGCCGTAGTGGCGCAATCCGGTCAAGAGACTCCGCCGCCGCCGAATGCCAGGCGGCAACCAGAGTCTCCGCCGAACTGTGGGCGAGAGTGTCGGGAATTACCCCAAGCTCCGTCTGGAACCTCAAAGGGTCCATAAGTCGCCTGGGGCGGAACCACCTGGTCGGTTCCTCCTCCCTACGGTGGGGGTTTGGCCTCCGGAAGTCAAGCCTCAGTAGGCAGTAGTCTGACACGACAGGGGTATGATCTCATTACCCCTCAGACCAAGATCACGCATCCACTGCTCCGAGAGGAATACGAGGTCGAGCATGTGACCCGCTGTATGAGTTGGGCCCCGAATTACCTGGGTCAGGCCCATGGCTGTCATGGAAGCCATGAACTCCTGCGCCCCATCAGAGCGTTCACCGAGCGATGGCAAGTTAAAGTCCCCCAGAACTATAAGCCTGGGGAGCTCAACTGCCAGCTCGGCTACCAACTCGAGGAGCGAGGGGAGGGATGCTGCAACACAGTTGGGAGGCAGGTACGTTAGCAGTAAACCCACTTGACCCTTGAGGTCCAACTTTATCAGCAGGGACTCACACCCGGCAAGCTCCGGAGCAGGGACCCTACGAGGTAACAGAGACTCCCAGATAATAATAGCCACACCGCCACCCCTTCCCTGGGCTCTCGGCTGATGAAGCACCTGAAATCCCTCTGGGCACATCTCTACAAGGGGGACTCCTCCTTCTGTGCCCAGCCAGGTTTCAGTAATACATGCCAGGTCTGCCCTCTCGTCAACAATTAAGTCCCGGACGAGGGGAGCTTTGTGAACAACAGACCTGGCATTTAGCAACAGCAGCCTGAGACCAGGGTCCTGACTACTTGCGCCATCTGGTCTTGGAGTGGGACTCATAGGGCCGGAAGGAGGGATCTCTGTAATGTAGCGAACCCTCCTTCCCCGGTAATGGCTTGCCCTAAAGTCCCCGCCATATCTGCCCCTCCCTGTTATGACCGCAATGCTCCGACCCTCTCCCGTGGCCATAGTCCCCCCCGACCACCCCGGTGACCCCCGCAAACCCCGGCAGGTCCTCCGAGTCAATCATACCCAAGCTCTCACACAAGCAGTCCTCACGAGTAATTAAAAAACACAGATTACAACAATAATAATAATAAAAGTGAGATCATTCACGCCATCCCAGACAATCCCATGCACTCAACATACCAGTTTAAAAAATTAAAATTTAAAAATTAAAAGTTGCGCAAGTTGGCAAGTCCGTACTAAGCTTGTGATAGTCCAAGGCGTCCTCCACCCTCCCCTAGGGGGGGAGGGGGGGAGAGGTACTCCACTCCTCTCCCTTCCTATGGCAATTAATTGGCAAGATGGTTAAAGGCCCAGTTCCAATCCACTGAAAATACATAGAGGGGGGAGGATGGTGCCTCCCTCCCTCTGGTAGGATTGAAAAGTCCCAGGAGTCTAGATGATTTAGGGGCCTGCCAAAGATGTTAAGTCCGGACTGCCAAACGTGTAGTAAAAGGCAGAGTCTGAGTGGCTGCAGTAGTGACACTGGGGCAGAGAGAGGTGACACTGATTGAACAGATGTAGTTCGTTCATACATATAAAAATCCGTATAAAAATCCGAGGGCTGCAGTTGCAGTAGTGGCCACTGGGGGGAGTCCAAGCTGCCAGCTCGTTGTCTCTCCGGAGTAATGGCGTCTAATACAAAATGATAGCAATAGTGGTGACTAATGCGATACTCCTGAAGTAGTAGCAGCAGTGGATGGCACTGGTCACCACAGGAGGCCTGTCGTTGGGTTCCTTGAGTCCCAGTCTGAGCAGAAAGATGGTCAGGCAACGTGGGGCCTCGTAGGGACAGCGGCAAAAGCGAAAGAAAACGCCACGCCAGGAGGGAAGGGGGGGAGTCCACAGGGCTATGGTGGGGGCAAGAAGCCAGTCCCCCAGTCCCGATAGGCATCTCTCCTGGGCTCCCCACCCCCTCTTCGGGGCACACACCAACGCCTCGGCACTGCTCAGTCAAAGGAAAAGTCCAACACTTCCCAGGGCAACGGGGCCGAAACCGCCGCCTCTCGCACAAAGCCGTCTCTGCCGCCGCCGCCAGCCAGCTGTGTAAGTAGGTCAATGAAAGAAACGGGGGAGGCAACGCCGTCCAGGAGCCGCTCAAATGCAGCCCCCTCCTCAAATAGTTACCTCCCTGAAGAGCCCAAACGTCCGTGCAGATTATCTGGATCCCTTTCAGTCAGGTTTCAGGCCTGGTTACAGCACCGAAACTGCTTTGGTCACGTTGATCAATGATCTCTGGCGGGCCAGGGATAGAGGACATTCCTCTATCCTAGTGCTTCTTGACCTCTCAGTGGCCTTCTATACTATTGACCATGGTATTCTTGTGCGACGGTTGCGGGAGGTGGGAGTGGGAGGCACCGTCTTAAGGTGATTCTCCTCCTACCTCTCGGACAGGTCGCAGTCGGTGTTGGTTGGGGGGCAGAGATCGACCCCTAGACCCCTCAAATATGGGGTGCTGCAGGGTTCGGTCCTGTCCCCCCTCCTATTTAATATCTACATGAAGCCGCTGGGTGAGATCATACGCCCGCACGGGATCAAATATCACCAATATGCGGACAATACTCAATTGTATCTGTGCGCCCCGTGCCAACTCAGCGAAGCAGTGGAAGTGATGTGCCAGTGCCTGGAGGCTGTCAGGGTCTGGATGGGAGCGAACAAGCTTGCACTCAATCCAGACAAGACCGAGTGGCTATTGATGTTGCCTCCCAAAGATAGTCCAGACATTCCATCTCTGAGCCGGGGGAGTGAAATTATGCACCCTTCTGAGAGTGCCCGCAATTTGGGTGTCCTCCTGGACCCACAGCTGACATTAGAACATCATTTGTCAGCTGTGACCAGGGGGGCTTTTGCCCAGGTTCGCCTGGTACACCAGTTGTGGCCCTATCTGGACCGGGAGGCACTTCAAATGGTCACTCATGCCCTCGTCACCTCAACACTAGATTACTGTAACGCGCTCTACATGGCGCTGCCCCTGAAGAGTGTTTGAAGACTGCAGCTGGTCCAGAATGCAGCTGCGCGAGCGATAATGGGTGTCCCCAGGTACACCCATGTTACACCTATCCTCCGCGAGCTGCACTGGCTTCCCATTGGCCTCCGGATGCACTTCAAGGTGCTAGTTGTTACTTTTAAAGCCCAACATGGTTTAGGACCTGGCTACCTGAGAATTGAATTGAATTGAATTTATTGCACTTATATGCCGCCCTTTTCCCCGAAGGGGACTCAGGGTGGCTCACAATCCAAGTCAGGGAAGGGGATACAGATAAGGGATAAAAAAGATGAACAAAACAATACACAATTTAAAAGCACACAACAACCATACCATTCGAGGAGGGGGGCAAAAGCTCTTTAGCCCCAGGCCTGTCAGAACAGCCAGGTTTTAATGGCTTTACGGAAGGCCTGGAGGGTGGTGAGGGTTCGAATCTCCACAGGGAGCTCGTTCCAGAGGGTCGGAGCAGCCATAGAGAAGGCTCTCATCCGGGTAGTCGCCAGCCGGCATTGGCCAGCGGATGGAATTCGGAGGAGGCCTAATCTATGGGATCTAATCAGTCTATTGGAGGTAATTGGCAGCAGGCGGTCTCTCAAGTACCCAGATCCAATACCATGAAGGGCTTTATAAGTGACAACTAGTGCCTTGAAGCGTATCCGAAGACCAATAGGCAGCCAGTGCAGCTCGCGGAGGATAGGTGTTACGTGGGTGAACCGAGGTGCACCCACCATCGCTCGCGCGGCTGCATTCTGGACCAGCTGAAGTCTCCGAATGCTCTTCAAGGGCTGCCCCATGTAGAGCACATTGCAGTAGTCCAGTCTAGAGGTCACAAGGGCACGAGTGACTGTTGTGAGGGCCTCCTGGTTCAGGTAGGGACGCAACTGGTGCACCAGGCGAACCTAGGCAAATGCCCCCCTGGTCACAGCCGACAAGTGGTGTTCGAAAGTCAGCTGTGGGTCCAGGAGGACTCCCAAATTGCGGACCCTGTCTGAGGGGTGTACTGTTTGACCCCCCAGCCTGAGAGATGGAAAACTTGGCCAATTAGTAGGAGGGAAACACACCAGCCACTCGGTCTTATCCGGGTTGAGTACAAGCTTGTTAACCCCCATCCAGACCCTAACAGCCTTGAGGCACTGGCACATCACGTCAACCACTTCACAGAGTTGGCACGGGGCGGACAGATACAACTGTGTATCATCCGCATACTGATGGTATTTTATCCCGTGCCGTCGAATGATCTCACCAGCGGCTTCATGTAGATATTAAACAGGAGGGGGGACAGGACTGAACCCTGCGGCACCCCATGATTCAGGGGGCTAGGGGTTGATCTCTGCCCTCCGACCAACACCGACTGTGAACTGTCCGAGAGGTAAGAGGAGAACCACCGTAGAACAATGCCTCCCACCCCCACCTCCCACAGTTATCGCAGAAGGATACCATGGTCGATGGTATCAAAGGCTGCTGAGAGGTCAAGGAGCACTAGGACGGAGGCATGACCTCCATCCCTGGCTCTCCAGAGATCATCGGTCAGAGCGACCAAAGCGGTTTCCATGCTGTAACCAGGCCTAAATCCCGACTGGAAGGGATCTAGATAATCGGTTTCCTCCAAGGACCACCGGAGCTGAAAGGCCACCACTTTCTCAACAACCTTCCCCACGAAGGGAAGGTTGGAGACTGGAGGATAGTTGTTTAAAACGGCTGGATCCAAAGATGGCTTCTTCAGAAGGGGTCTCACCACCGCCGCCTTTAAAGCGGGGGGAAAGAACCCCTCCCGAAGGAGGCGGTAATAACCGCCTGGATCCAGCCCCGTGTCACCTCCCTGCTGTTAGCAACCAGCCAGGAGGGGCACGGGTCCAGCACACATGTGGAGGCACTTACGGCTCCCATGGCCTTGTCCACGTCCTCAGGGGTAACAGCTTGAAAATCAATCCAGTGATGTCCATCCAGATTCTCCCCTGGTGCCTCGGCTGGCTCTGTGCAATTGGAGTCCAGGTCCGTCCGAAGCCAAGCAACTTTATCCGCGAGGAATTGGACGTAGTCCTCAGCTCTGCCTTGCAAAGGATCGCTCGTATCCCTCCTGTTTAGGAGGGAACGGGTTATCCTGAACAAGGCGGCTGGGCGCGACTCAGTGGAAGCTATCAGAGAGGCAATATGTGTTCTTTTGTCGTCCTGATTGCCCGAAGGTAGACTCTGATGCTGGATGTTAAAAGCGCTCGGTCTGACTCAGACTGACTGGATCTCCATCGTTGCTCTAGGCGTCTCTTTCGGCGCTTCATCTCCCGGAGTTCCTCAGTAAACCAAGGAGCCCTCTGTTGAGATCCATTGCTATTTCTGTATATAGGACAGCTAAGGCTGTCTGGAAAATATAGGCCAGAGATGGATACTAACAAAAACATTCTTGCTAGCAATACGTAAGTCTCTCTATTAATTAGTGTGCCTTTCTGTACCAGCATCTATCTAGCAGTTAGCATTTCAAAGGCAGGAATGCGAGCTGCTCACTTTCCCCCCTCCCTATTCCTTATCTCACTTCTCCTGCCCGGGGAAGAAGCAGCCCCCCTGCCACTCACCCCCTCTTTTGCCCAGAGACGAAGCTTTTTGCCACGCTGTATATTTATCATTGGATTATTTAGTCATGTGCCTGTTGATGTAATATTGTATACACCTTTTCTTTGTTTGGAACTAATAAAAAAGCTCCCGGGCATTGCTCGGGGCCAGAGTTCATCACAAGAAGGATTTGTCCGGTGTTTTTCTTCCCATTCGGCTACAAGCATGAGCGGCCCATCAGAAGTGTGTAAAAGCCGCAACTGGTGACCTCCGACGTGATCTTGCTGATCAACGTCCCAATTTGGAGTCCTCTTGCTCATCGGCGAAGGAACGCCTCTTGCATACCAGGACCGGCCGTCGCAGACGGAGCATCCTCCCTGACTCGTGAGTAATGGGGGCAGAATTCTCTAAGCCTCAGGTTGCACACCTTTTCGAACTTAGAGAATTGTCCAAATCCTCAATATTAATCTTAAAAAACAATGGGAACTCTTTCCCCATCCCTTCAAAAAAAAGACCTTACTGATCTTCTCAAATACATCTATAAACATTGTCCCTCATACCCTGAAAAGGCTCAATTCGAACAGCCATTTGGGAAAAATTAGGGAAGTATTTTCACCAGCCCCCAAGGGCACCAGCGAAAATACTCTCCACTTGGCAGATTGTCATGGAATGCTTAAAAGTTCATGAAAAGGCCATGATGGGGGGACCGGACCCCCCCCCTGCCATATTTGGAAACCTCTTCACTAAATTTACACTCTGAATCCAAGGCCTCTTCCTCCCTTGTGTGCAAATCTCTGTCCCCCACTGCCCCTGAGGCTCCTCAGCATTCAGGAATGCCACTGGCTTCTTCTGTGACACCCTTTTGTGAGGGTGGCATAGCTGCAGCTGTAAAGGAAGGTTTTCAAAAAGGGGAAGTCCCTTTAGAGGATGTTTCTGCCTGTTTTCCAATTGAAATGATCCCGGACCCAAACAATCCGGGCCAAATTATTCCAAATTATGTCCCCATCCCTTACAAGGTTCTCAGAGACCTTAAGTCTGCTGTCTCCTCGTATGGGATCACCTCTCCTTATGCACAAGGGATGTTTGAAACCACAGCTAATACTTACACTATGACTTTAGTAGACTGGAAACTGTTGTGTGGTATGTTGATGACCCCTTCCCAATTTTCTATTTGGTCATCTCAATATGCTTGTGAAATTCAAAAAGCCATTCACAGGGGTTTACCTGCTCTTGTGACCGATGCTCATTTGTATGGCACAGGTGCCTTTCTCACGGCTCAACAGCAGGCTACTTCTCCGGCAGCTGCTTTTACCATAATTTCTCAAGCAGCTCTGGCAGCCCTGAAAAAGGTGGATGATGTCACCTCCACCCCCCCTTAAATCTTTTTCAAAAATTATACAGGGCTCAAATCAGGCATACTCTGACTTTATCGATGACCTGCAAAAGGCATTGGCACGTCAAATTGAAAATGTTGATGCTCGAAATGAATTGCTTATGAAATTGGCTTATGAACATGCTAATCCGGATTGTCAAAAGTTTTGCACCCTCTCGTGAGTAACCTGATGCCACCATTGCTGACTACCTGCAGGCTTGTCGGGTGGTTGGCACTAACGCCTATAACATGGAAACTTTGGCCATGGCCATCCAGGGAATTTCCCGCAATAATCCTAAATCAGGCAATTGTTTTAATTGTGGGAAGCCTGGCCATTTTCGCTCTCTGTGCCGTGCACCAGGGGGTGGGGCTGCTGCTGCAAGCTCTCGCCCACCGAAGCCAAAAACAGTCTGTCCTCGTTGCAAAAGGGGATTTCACTGGGCAAATCAATGTCGCACAAACCCCATGCCCCAAACCTGACCCCCCCATCGGGAAACTAGTCTTGGGGCATTCGGCCAGCCCCACACAAAGGCTGAGGCTGCTATACATGTCTCCCATCTCCCTTCTTATTTCAATCTCTTGGCAAGTGAACCTATAGATGCTCCAATGCCTGGTTCTTCCTATTTCCTTCCAGTGATCCCGGCCACTTCTATTCCATTACCCTCTACAATGCCTCTTTTGGTCTTTCCACATCGTGATTTCATGTCTCAGGGAGTCCTTGCCACTCCCTTTCTTACTGACTCTTCTGATTTCTCTTCTGTTGCTTTGATTTTTATTCCTAATGTCCCAATGCATGTTCCCGAGGGATCCCTGGTAGCCACAGCCATTCCGGTACCCCTCGAGACAGACCCAAATGATTACAGCCATGAAGCCATGGCTATAGAAAAAACCATGAAACATGCCCGTCCCTCAGCTAAATTTCAAATTAAGGGCCACTCCTTTCTTGGTATTTTAGATACCGGAGCGGACGTTTCGGTCATTCGTGAGGAGGAGTGGCCACCTGATTGGCCTACTGAAGCGTCTCCCGCAGTCCGCGGCGTAGGCGGCATCCAAACGGCAAAAATCAGTAAGCATTGGCTACCAGTTATTTCTACTGATTCTCTTGCTGTAGCTCACATCAAACCTGTCATTTTGCCCCTCCATATTAATTTGTGGGGCCGTGATCTTATGCACCAATTTAATGCCAAACTAATCTTGCAGTAACTGCTTTCTATTTTGCTTGTCATGTCTTCTTCTGCCTTGCTTTCTGATCCTTTGCGATTAACTTTAAAAACTGAAACCCCTGTCTGGGTTGATCAGTGGCCATTAACTCAGGAAAAGCTCAAGGCTTTAACAGAACTAGTGAAGGAACAATTACAAAAGGACATATTGAACCCTCCCTGAGCCCCTATAACACTCCTGTGTTTGTCATAAAAAAGAAATCTGGTAAATGGCGTTTTTTGCATGATTTGAGGGCTGTTAATAAAATTCTCCACCCATGGGAGCGCTGCAGTGCGGCCTCCCCAATCCAAATTTGATTCCCCAAGGGTGGGATCTCATGATTATTGATTTAAAAGATGCCTTTTTTTCTATACCACTCCATGAAAAGATCGCAAACTGTTTGCTTTACTGTCCCAGAATTAACAACTCCAAACCTGCTTCTCGCTTTCAATGGACAGTCCTGCCTCAGGGAATGCTCACAGCCCCACCTTGTGTCAATATTTTGTAGACAAAACTTTGCAGCCGTATCGGACGGCACATCCTCACTTTTTAATTTACCACTATATGGATGACATCTTGGTGGCAGCATGTGGGCCCCCAGGCACGGTTTTAGCAACATTACCTTTTTTGACTAATCTTCTCCATAAAATGGCCTGCACATAGCTCCAGAAAAGGTTCAAACAGCACAACCTTTTTCATATCTGGGTCATAAGCTTTTGGCCTCTCATGCTGCACCTGCAATGCCAAAATTGGACTTGCCACACACTCCCACATTAGTACAGTTACAGCAATATTTGGGCTCCATTAATTGGGCACGCCCATATATGGGGCTCACAACCCCCTCAATTGGCTCCATTGTTTTCTGCATTAACAATGGGCAAAAACCCTGCAGATGTTATTAAATTAGATGAAACACATCAGCCAGTTTTAAAAGAGGTAAATGAGGCCCTTTCACAAATTTGGGTGGATCGTTTTCAGGATAACACCCCCTTAGCTTTCATCATATGTAACACTCTTGGACTCCCAACAGGAGCCGTGGTACAAAAAACTTCAAAATTATTAATTATTGAATGGGTACATTTGTCTCACACCCCAAAATCCACAATTTCTCAGAAACCTGCACTTTTTGCAGCTCTAATTACAAAAGCCCGTGTCAGAACAAAATTGTGGCAGGAATTGAACCTTCACGTCTTTGTCCCTTGTTCTTTATCAACTTGGGAGACCTTACTTGCTAATTCGGAAAACCTTCAATTTGCACTCGCTGACTGGCCGGTGAGGATTTCTTGCCATGCACCCCCTGACCCAAGATTGGCTCTGTTGAAAACTGTTCCCCTGCAATGGCACACTCCATATTCCCCCCTCCCACTTCCTCAGGCCATGACTATTTTTGCTGACGGAAGCAAAACCTATGGTGCTTGTGCCTGGCAGGAGAATGGTCAGTGGTGCACAAAAATCACCCCCCCGCAGACTTCTGCACAGCGTGCGGAGCTTGCTGCCTCTGTTCTGGCTTTTCAACTTTTCCAATATACCCTTTAACTTGATTTTTGATAGCCTCTATGTAACTCAGATTGTGAAAATCAATTTATGAGGCCTATCTTTCTCCCTCATTGGAACCATAATTACTCTCGCTCTTTTTATCTTTGCAGAAGTTAATTTCTGCCCGCACCCACTTTTTTCATGTTTCCCACATTCGAAGCCATCAGCCCTTCCCTGGGCCTCTCCAGGAAGGCAATGATGTGGCCGACACTGCGGCAGCGGCTGCTGCCAACTCTTCTTCTCTTTTAACTTTGACAGCTCCCACTCCTTGGGAGAGTCATTCTTACTTTCATCAGAACAAGAAAGCGCTCATGAAACCAATTTGGCATTACTGCAAATGAGGCTTCTGCTATTATTCAGCAGTGCCCTTCTTGTAGCCAGCATGCAAACTCTCTCCCTATGGGGGTAAACCCCAGGGGGACAGGGTGTTGCCAAATCTGGCAAATGGATATTATCAATATCCTCAATTTGCCCCTTGGAAATATTTACATGTTTCCATTGACACGTATTCAGGCTACATTATGGCATCCCCCCAAAGGGGCGAAGCCACCAAACATGTTATTAATCATTGTATTCGGACCTTTGCAATCGCTGGGACGCCCAAAAGAATTAAAAACAGACAATGGCCCTGCTTACACAAGTGCAGCCTTCGCTGCCTTTTGTAACCAATGGGGCATTGTACATAAATTTGGCATTCCTTATAACAGCCAGGGTCAGGCGTTGGCTGAGCGCGCCACCAGACATTAAAACATGCCCTGGACAGATATATGGCAATAGGGGAAAAATGCCCCCTGGCCTCCCAGCAGTGCAAGACACGCTTAACCTCTGCCTTTATACCCTGAATTTTTTAAATCTTACCGGCAGCCCACCATCCTCAGCAGCGACTCGTCATTTTGCAGCTCCACCTACTGCAGACACCCCCCGTCCACCTGTCTACTATCGCTGCCTGCCTGACCTGACGTGGCGAGGACCTGCTGACCTGATCACTTGGGGACGGGGCTACGCTGCCATTCAACTAAAAGACAAGGTGCTCTGGGTGCCAGGAAGACACGTAAGACCTTTTCTTCCTAAATCACCACCACACACTTCAGGGATGGCGATCGTCCGTCAGTCCCCAAATGAGGTACAGCTTGTGGAGGTTGCCTCCTGGCCTGACCTGGAGAACAGGCCAGGACACCCTCCACCATATGAGACCACAGAGGCTGTTTCCTGCCCCGACCAGGAAAACAGGGAAGGACACCCTCCACCGTATTCGCCACCAGAAGGATGTCCCTTATTTCGAAGAAGACCTCCAGGTTATCCCCTGTCGCGGTGGCAGGAGTGTATGAAACCTTTTAGTTTTAGAACTTTCTCATATCATTATGTTATTTTTTCACTGTGTGGCATAGTTTTAGTATTGCTTGCACTTTTTATACGCTGTGAAATTTCCCATCGTGCCTCTTACAAGTTACAGGAACCATTACATGTGCCTACTAGATCTCTCACACACAGGGTGAAAAGGTCAGCTGCTTCTCACAGTCTGCACACTCGAATGACATACAACCTGTGGATGCGTTTGGCAGAACAGGCAAACGTATCCAATTTTTGCCTAAGCGAAGCTGTGGACCTGAACATGTTATTAGGGATTGTTTAATACCAGTTTGCACACCTCTTTCTGTTATTTTAAAAGACACCCCAGCTAGCAATGTTTAAAAAAAGGAAGGAAGTTAATTACGGTGACTCTATGGTGTGGGGCCCTTTCACAAGACGGCTCCCAGCTGATGCCATGTCTCTCACCACACCCTTGTAGCTAGTGGACCCAACGTTACATGTGCACGCATTCAAAATTGTACTGCTTCTCTCACACAATCCTGTATGCCCACGGGAATCTTTCCTGCCAACTGTTCCACCTACGAGAACATTTCCTACAACCGGGCTCACGTTCTGCTTCCTGCTGGTTGGTTTTTCACATGTGGTCAAAAAACTTTTAATTACATACCTGCTAATCTATCAGATACACGTTGCTGTCTGAGTCGCCTCACTGCGGTTCTACCAACCAAACAGGACCTCACTTCACGACCACAGAGGTCAGTAGTCCTTGATGAAACATGTGACAGCTCAATTAATCTTTTTAACGAGGCTGAATATCTTTCCCTTGCTACCTTTATAGTTGGTGTTCCGGCATTAGCAATGCATAACACAGGACAGCCCATCGCATTGCCTGTTCCCTTGCAAAAACTATAAACATCACATCTGCAGCCATAGCTGCCTTGAATATGGAACAGGCAGAGATCAGACATGCTGTCTTAGACAACCGTGCTGCCATTGATTTTCTGTTACTGGTACATCATCTAGGCTGTGATCTGTCAAAAACATGTGTTGTTTAACCTGTCAGAACACCTCTCAATTGGTTAAGCATCAATCAGGTTCCTTAAAGGAGTTGGCTTCCCAATTCGAGCAAGACGTCCTGCCAGCCTGGTGGGATGGTCTGTGTCCTGGCTACCGGATGGCTTCCTGGTTAAGAAGCATTTTTTCCTCCATTATATGTATTATAGTAGTGCTCGTGTCACTTTGGCTGCTGGCATTCAATGCCTACCCTCCCTCTTTCAGCTATTCAAAGGCCTTTTTTCCTCAAGCTAGGAAGAACGTGCTTATCCACGAACTAAGTCCCTTCTGGACGCTGAGGACGACCAATGATTGGACAACAATTTGTTTGTAAAGGGTGTTTGCTATAACCAGTGATGATGAAGAATCTGCATTTTGATATGTTTGCTTCTCTCCTTCTCATTTTTAAAACAAAAATTAGGAGATGTTGAGATCCATTGCTATTTCTGTATATGGACAGCTAAGGCTGTCTGGAAAATATAGGCCAGAGATGGATACTAACAAAAACATTCTTGCTAGCAATACGTAAGTCTCTCTATTAATTAGTGTGCCTTTCTGTACCAGCATCTATCTAGCAGTTAGCATTTCAAAGGCAGGAATGCGAGCTGCTCACTTTCCCCCCTCCCTATTCCTTATCTCACTTCTCCTGCCCGGGGAAGAAGCAGCCCCCTGCCACTCACCCCCTCTTTTGCCCAGAGACGAAGCTTTTTGCCACGCTGTATATTTATCATTGGTATTTAGTCATGTGCCTGTTGATGTAATATTGTATACACCTTTTCTTTGTTTGGAACTAATAAAAAAGCTCCCGGGCATTGCTCGGGGCCAGAGTTCATCACAAGAAGGATTTGTCCGGTGTTTTTCTTCCCATTCGGCTACAAGCATGAGCGGCCCATCAGAAGTGTGTAAAAGCCGCAGCCCTCCTGGATCCACTGCCTCGGAGCGGCCGTAAAGGCGCAATCCAGTTAAGAGCCCTGCCGCTGCTGAATTCCAGGCAGCTACCAGAGTCTCCGCCGGACTGCGGGCGAGGGTATCAGGAATAACTCCAAGCTCCGTCTGAAAGCCCAAAGGGTCCATAAGGGCCTGGGGTGGAACCACCTAATCAGTTCCTCCTCCCTACAGTGGGGGTTTGGTCTCCGAAAGTCAAGCCTCAGTAGGTAGTGGTCCGACCATGACAGGGGTAAGATCTCGCTACCCCTCAAACCAAGATCACAACTCCACTGCTCCGAGAGGAATACGCGGTTGAGCGTGTGACCCGCCCAGTGAGTCGGGCCCCGAATTACTTGGGTCAAGCCCATGGCTGTCATGGAAGCCATGAACTCCTGCGCTCCATCAGAGTGTTCACCGAGCGAAGGCAAATTGAAATCCCCCAGAACCATAAGCCTGGGGAGCTCAATTGCCAGCTCAGCTACTGACTCGAGGAGCGAGGGGAGGGCTGCTGCAACGCTGTTGGGAGGCAGGTATGTTAACAGCAAGCCCACTTGACCCTTGAGGTCCAACTTCACCAGCAAGGACTCACACCCGACAAGCTCCGGAGCAGGGATCCTACGAGGTACTAGAGACTCTCGAATAACAATAGCCACACCCCCACCCTTCTTTGGTGTCGCGCTGATGAAGCACCTGAAAACCCTCTGGGCAAATTTCAGTGAGAGGGACTCCTCCCTCCGGGCCCAGCCAGGTTTCAGTAATACATGCCAGGTCTGCCCTCACATCTAAAATTAGGTCCCGGACGAGGGGAGCCTTGTGAACTACAGACCTGGCATTTAGCACCAGCAGCCTGAGACCAGGGTCCTGATTACTCATGCCATCTGGCCCTGGAGTGGGACTCATAGGGCCGGAGGGAGGGATCTCTGTAACGTAGCGAGCCCTCCTTCCCTGGTAATGGCCAGCCATAAAGTCCCTGCCATATCTGCCCCTCCCTGTTACGACCGTAATACTCCGGCCCACCGTGTCCGTAGTCCCTCCACCCACCCCCATAGCCCCCACATTTCCCGACAGGCCCTTCGAATCAGTCATCCTGAGATTGGAATAGGCCCAGATCCCCCCAACACTTCTGCGAAGTGAGACCGCCTCCTGCCACATACCTCCCAACAGCCAACAAGATCACACAGGTTTGGCCTCCTCCGAGTGCCATCAACCGGACAATGTCGGCTGGCGGCCCCTCGGGGGAGGGCCTTCTCTGTTGCTGCGCTGGCCCTGTGGATTGAACTATCCATAGAAATCCGGACCCTTACCACTCTCCCGGCCTTTCATAAAGCCATTAAGACCTGGCTGTTCCGGCAGGCCTGGGGCTGTTGATTATATCCAGCCCCACTGGACTGGTTGTATGGTGTGTCAATTTTAATACTGTATTTCTTATTTTATAATTTTTAATTAAGCTTTTTTATCTTGCTTGTGAGCTGCCCAGAGTCCCAATGGGAGTGGGCAGCATACAAATTCATTAAACTCAAACTCAAACAAGGCTCCAAACTTGTCTTGGCTAAAGCCAGAATAATCCTCTTAACCGTTGCCCAAGAAATTATTGATACAGCTGATCCTGTGTCAACCTCCATCTGACAGGGTCTGCCCTCCAAGACCATCTGGTCCACTTCAGCTTCTTCCCCATCCTCATTTACAGCAAAACAGGAATCCCTTTTCCTGAAACTCTGGCCCCTGGTAAATTTGGATTTTTTTCTGTAGCCCTGACTGGTGCTAGGGAAACTGCCTTCCTGCGCATTTGCGCAAGGAGCGGCCGCTGCAGACCCTTGCTAAATGACCCCTTTTTCCACAATGGGGACAAATGGTATTTTTAAACTGGCACTCCGTTCTATCGTGCCTACCTCCACACCCTGGGCAGGTAATTTGGGGCAAAACCTTACCCTGTCGACCTCTGGCCTGTTCCGCCTTCAGGCAATGTACTTTATCATTTCCAATAGCCCTTCATCAGGGAAAATGTCTTCATGATGCACCTCATTGGCTTTTTCTCCGGTTTGTGGTCTACAGAACCTCTGGATCTCTTTTGTGGATATTGTTGACAGCTCTACTGCTCTGGCTTCATATAAGGCTGTTTGTAAATCTAACTCAGGTTTGGCCAGTAGATGGCACTGAATATGGAGGTTCCTAACCCCCCCCCCCACAAGCTGATCTGTAATGGACTCATCCAAATCTTTAAAATGACAATGGAGGGCCGCAGCTCTTAAGGCAGCCACATATTCATTAATTGTCTCTCCCTCATGCTGAAACCTTCTGTAAAAGGCAAACCGACATGCAGTGCGAGAAAGTGATGGGGCATAATGATTTTTTAACTTTGTCATCAAAATATCCCATGTCACATTGTGGATGGAGTGCGGAGCCACTAGCGATTACGCAAGGTTAAACATCTCCGTGCTACACAGATTTAAAAAACACGATTCTTTCTCTGTTCAGTTAGGTTGGTGTTCTGCCCCCCCCCTTCTTCGCTCGTTAACAGACGACAGGCAGACAGACTTAAAAAGAAATAACTTTATCATTCCTCGGCTCAAACTGGCTGCGAGTCCAAAATAAACATAAATAAAGTCTCTGGCAAGAAGATAACAGAATGCAAAACAAATCTCTTATGGAAAAACCAGGTGTACAAAAAGAAAGCAAAGCACTTCTCCAAGTGTTTCTTCGAATCAGGGTTACAGAAAGCAATTCACTTCTCCAAGTGTCTCTCACAAACAAACCACGACCGATGATCAATGAACATTGACTCCTGCAACCAGGGTGTGGCACCATCCGTCCTTTTATCACCAGAAGACGCCACTAACGAGCCCCAGCTGCATTGTTAATCTTGCATCCCGACTCAACTCACAGAAAACTACTGCTGAGTCACAACAGGTTAGTAAAGCCATTGGCTTCTAAAAAAACACTCAAATCAGGAAATATGAGTCCCAAGTCTGCGTGGCCGGGTTAAAACTGGCTAATGTATTCATTGAAGCCATTCTGAGGTAATTATTCTCCCTTTGACTTAACCCCAAAACGGTCTTCATAGTAGAAGTGATTCGCTCGATGTCTCATCAAGGGATTCCCTGAGGGACTTCAGCTCTAGTGACTTCACTCTTTGATTAGTGACTTTCTCAGCTCTGCCTGGGCTCAGCCTCAGAGGCATCCCACCTTCATCGCCAATGTTCTAGCTGGGAGAACGCGGTCAGACAAACAGAGGCGAGCCAGGACTTGAAGTCAGCTAACAGTTTATTTCTAACAGGTTGCCAAACGTGGCACTTCACATTTTGCGCGTTTTAGCTAACTGGCAACAGCTGAGCCCTGTTTCACAGCTCTTTATATACCCCAGCTGTCAAACAGGTAACCAATCAGAAACAAGGACACGCCCCTCTAGCCAAACAGACCAGAGAGGAAACTGTAGTACACAACAGTGTATTTTTTAAAAAGACAGGAATGGTGTGAAGACTATAAAGAGGTTCAGGTTATTTGGCACCCTTATGAGAGGAATGGTTATGCTGTAAATTTGTAGGTGGTTTGTGGCAGAGAAAATAGATATTTCTAACTGTCAAAGCTATAGAAAATGTTATGGTTAAAGTAAAAGTAAGGTGACCAGATTTTCATATTGGTAAAGAGAGACATCTTTGACTGGAGGGGGGGAGGGCTTGATTAAAAATTTTATACGGAGCAACAAAAATTTTCATATAACACAAAAATAGTATTGTAATATATTTTTTTATTTCAACATAACTACAATTTACAAATATAAATTGTAACTCTTGCCAAACATCAACATTTTGATCACGTGACCATGAGGATGCTGCAACGGTCACTAAGTGTGAAAATGGTCGCTAAGTGTGAAAAATGGTCATCAGTCACTTTTTTCAATGCCATTGCAACTTTGGTCACTATACCACCTTTCTTGCACAGTTCTTAAGTGAATAACTGCAGCTGACAAGTTAATAACATAAGTGAATTTGGTTTCCCAAATTGCCTTTGTCAAAAGGGAATTAAAATGACCCAAGGACACTGAAACCATCATAAATACGAATCTGTTGCCAAACATCAAAATTTGATCGCGTGACCATGAGGATAAATACGAAGGAACACTCGCAACTTCTCTAGCCAAGTATTTCCTGAAGCTCTATGGTACTGGGTCATCTTTTCTTATAAAAGTAAGTAAAATGGGTGGGTGGGGTCCATTTTGTTGCTTTAACATTTTAATATCTTCAATAAAAGTACTGAGACAGAGAGAGGGATTAGACAGGGTGTCTTTTGTCTTGCCCGGTTAGGATTTCTTAAGCAAATCCACTGGACTTTCAACATGAAGCCAGAAAATTGGGACTTTTTTTAAAACGCCCCGGGACACGGGACAAGTTGTTATAAATCGTGACTGTCTCGCCAAAATCAGGATGTCTGGTCACCTTAGGTAAAAGTTCCCCTAGCTCACATATGTGCTAGTTGTTCCCAATGCTAGGAGGCAGTGCTCATCTCCATTTCAAAGCTGAAGAGCCAGTGCTGCCTGAAGACATCTCCATGGTCATGTGGTTAGCATGACTAAACACTGGAGGTGCACAAAATGCTGTTACCTTCTTATCAATTTCCTATGTTTCTACTTGCATTTTTACATGCTTTCGAACTGCTAGGTTGGCAGAAGCTGGGATAAGTAATGGGTGCTCACTTTGTTACACGGTGCTAGGGATTTAAACTGCAGAACTGCGACTTTCTGAACAACAAGCTCAGCGTCTTAGCCACTGAGCCACCACACTGTGGATAGGAGACCATAAAAGAAAGGAAGGATCCCATTTCAGGATGATGATCACTTTCTCTATGTCCTGCAACTCAGGATTTTTTTAAAAAAAATCAGTTAGGGCAAGCCTGGTTTCACCCATTTTTCTTCTCCCTATAAAATCTGTAGTCATGTTCACAAGCATTTCTTCTGGATATAAACTTTTGTGCACTATTCTAAGCAGATTTCCCTTACTGCCATGTGTTCCCCCAGCCCCCCCCTTGACTTAATGTTTATAATTGCTGCTTTTTTTTCCACCATGCTGAAATATCCCTGTTTGACTTGCAATTGTCCTCATGTAAAAAGGTAAAAGGTAAACATTCCCCTTGCACATATGTGCTAGTTGTTCCAGACTCTAGGGGCGGTGCTCATCTTTGTTTCAAAGCCAAAGAGCAAGCACTGTCCGAAGATGTCTCCGTGGTTATTAGGTACTCAGCTTAATCTGAATTAACTGAGGCGATCTATTCGGAAACAACATCTTTATTTATCAACTACAACACGCTAGTCAGAACAGAACAGAGAACTCCGGTTTAAGAGCTATTTATAGTGCGGCTGTGAAACCGGCAACCAATCAGAACAACGTTAGCTCCCGCTGATGACGCCTACATGAACCAGCCAATCCTGACACCCGCTGGTGATGATTGACTCCTTGCGGTTGCCTTGGTTCAGACACAAGTGGTCATGTGGCCAGCATGATTCAACACCAAAGGCGCACAGAACACTGTTGCCTTCCCACCAAAGGTAGTTCCTCTTTTTCAAAAAATGCATGTACACAGGTCTTAATCAGCTAGATCTCTAGAAAACTGCAAACCAACACATGTCTGCATGCTTTGTCACTATAATTGTATTCTCTTTTCCCCACCAATATTGAATTTACAGTTTTCTAATTTCTTGTGGGTGAGCAGTGGAAGTGCTTTGTCCCTGAGGGACTAAACATTTCCTATTTCATGCCTCCGTCTATCTGTTTTACTGGATAGTAAAAGGTATTTATACAAACTAAGAAGTACTCTGTTCTTTATTAGTACTTCACATTTCCAAAGGCTAAGCTTTGACATTTACTTTGAACTAATCTTACTGAATTTCACAGAAGCAATATTGATTAGCTTATCGGAGGGCTTAGGGCAGCAACCACAGACCACGGTTCACAAGAAGCATGATGTTTTGCAATTTTTATACATTGAGGGCGTCGATCCTTTGCTTCTGCCCTATAAAACATGCATTTGCTTGGATCTTGCTCTCTACACACTACAAGATCTTGTCTTTTTTCAGTGGCTTTGTCATATAAATGTACATTAACCTCTGCTTCTAATAAAAGCAGGACAAGAGAGGGTAACTTGTGATCAGAACTCCACATTTTCATTTTTAATTATTATTTTTTCAGCCTCCAACAGTCACGAAAAGAGACCCTGAAACTTGATAGCATGAGCAAAATATTTCAGCCTTTGTGTGTGTGTGTGAGTGTGTGTGTGTGAGAGAGAGAGAGAGGGAGGGGGGACATGGGAAATGTTGATGGCTGGATTTGGCCCCGCACACTGTTTGTGGTTCTACTTTGTTCCTTTTTAAAAAACAAAGCAAGGGGACATTTGTCAAAAATATGGGGTTTTCCTGGCAAATACCAATTTTATAATCTAGCTGTGTTCTGGAGACTGCAGAACAGATGTTGGGACAGCATACTGCTTACTTCTGAGTTTGTTCCAATATTTCAGGGGATACACAAAGAAGAGGGAGTCAAGTTATTTTCCAAAGCACCTGACACAGGGGTGGGTTTCAACCGGTTCGCGGCGGTCCCCGCGATCCGGTTGGTCGCCGAACCCGGAAGTAAGTAACTTCCGGGAACGGCGAAGGCCCCCCCTGCGCCCGCGCGCGCGCCCGCCCTTACCCGGTTTTGCCAAATTCTGCGCTTCCACGCATGCGCAGGACGCATACAGCACCTGCATGATCCTCCAGGAGAAACCCACCCCTGACCTGACAGGACAAGAAGCAATGGATGGAAACTAATCAAAGAGAGAAGCCAACCTAGAACTAAGAACTAAAAAGAAATTTCCTGACAGAACAATTAATCAATGGAACAACTTGCCTCCAGAAATTGTGAATGCTCCAACATTGAAAGTTTGGACTGGAAGGGATTGGACAAACATTTGTCTAGAATGGTATAGGGTTTCCTGCCTATGCAGGGGTTGGGCTAGAAGACTCCAAGGTCCCTTCTGACTATATTCTATTCTATTCTATTCTATTCTATTCTATTCTAATTATTATTGCAAATGGCATGTTTCCCCCAATGCTTTATTTCTGGGTAAAACAAATATGCTATATCCATAAATGATTCCCCCAAAGAAGAGCCGATCAGCACAAGTTTTATTAAAGGTAAATTCATACCGGAGTAAACACCTGCTGGACCACAGATCCATCAAGCTACAGAAATGTAAGCTGTGTTCTGTCATGGCATTTCTGCGCCAAGAGGCTAGTTTGTAAAGTTTTACAACTATCATGCTGTTCAATTCCACAACAGGTTTCGTGAGAAACTATCTTAACAGTCTGTGAAATGTCTTTCTTATGAACTCCTCAGCATCTCTGTACCTGGCATTATCACCACATGCATTTATAGTTACCTCTTGTTACACTGTGCAACTTGCTATTTTTACGATGAAGTTCATCTAGTGGGGAAATGTCCCATGATATGCTTTTGGTTCAGAGCAAATACATTATATGTCCCATGATATGCTTTTTCAAGGGGCAACTCAACTTTCTGGTTTTTCTTTGAAGATGTTTTGCTTCTATTCAAGAAACTTCTTCAGCTCAGACTGGATGATGGGGAATGGAAGGATTTACATCCCCTGCAGGCATCTGCTATTTGCATTCTTTTAGTGAATCATTAAGGCCAGCTGGAGATTTATCTGTGTCATCAGGAACACTGAGTGGTGTAATGGTGTGGGATGACCCAGATAACCCTCCAGGTGGCCTTAACAATTTGCTAAAAGAATGCCCAGCTGTCTGCAAGTATAAATCCTTCCATTCTCTACCATCCAGCCAGAAGCGAAACATCTTCAGAGAAAAATCAGAAAGTCCAGGTGCCTTTTGAAAAAGTACCTTTGGGACAACCATAACCTGGATGACTGAGGATCCCCATAGACATATACAGTATATGGTCACGATTAAGACTGGTAACCTAAGATTCACTTTATCTTATCAGGCATGATGAGAAAGTTTTAATTGAACAAATCATTGATGGACAGCAGAGGGTCATCAGCTTCTTGGTGATGATCAAGGCATAGAGAACGTGATGATGTGGAACATGGTAGGACTAAATAGTGAAGAGTATAAATTAACAATTAAAAGGAAAATAAAAAGTACTGTACACAAAATCAAGGGAAAGAAAAGACTGTAATTTATTGTAATTGAATGGAAGTGGTCTGATCTGATGGAGTAAAAATATTTCCTAAAGTTAAGAAATAAAAAAAAAAAAATATCTCAGATGTGCGCATGCTGGGAAAAAAGCAGTGGGAAATATGTCTTGGTCTATTGGCAAGAATGAATGAAAGGAACAAATTGGCTGTGGAGAAAAACATTCCACGACTATTATTACTTTTTTCTCCTCCTCTCCTCCTCCTCCTCCTCCTCCTCTCCTCCTCCTCCTCCTCCTCCTCCTCCTCCCCTCTTTCCTTCTTTCTTCTTCTTCTTCCTCTACCCCTTCTCCTTCCTTGCCTGCTGCTGCTCCTTCTCCTGAAAGTTGAAGAATGTGAGTATTCTTAAGAAAGAACATGTCTGAAGCAATGATTACTGAAGCAGTTTTAGTAACTATAGCAGCAAGGAGGAATACCTGATGGGGGTAGGCAAAGCCTAGTGCTGCAATGGTGAACCTGATACTTGTGCCAAAAGTGGCAGCAGAGCCCTCTCTGTGGGCACGTGTGCCGTTGCCAACTGCTCTTCATGCGTGCCGACCAGGAGGTCTTCACAGCATGAAAACGGCCCCCAAAACTGCCGTTTTCCTAAGGTGACCAGATTTTCAGATTGGTAAAGAGGGACACCTTTGACCGGGAGGGGGGGAGGGACTTGATTAAAAATTTTATACGGAGCAACAAAAATTTTCATATATAGTATTGTAATTTTTTTTATTTCAACATAACTACAATTTACAAATATAAATTGTAACTCTTGCCAAACATCAACATTTGATCACGTGACCATGAGGATGCTGCAAAGGTCGCTAAGTGTGAAAATGGTTGCTAAGTGTGAAAAATGGTCATCAGTCACTTTTTTCAATGCCATTGCAACTTTGGTCACTATACCACCTTTCTTGCACAGTTCTTAAGTGAATAACTGCAGCTGATAAGTTAATAACATAAGTGAATTTGGTTTCCCAAATTGCCTTTGTCAAAAGGGAATTAAAATGACCCAAGGACACTGAAACCATCATAAATACGAATCTGTTGCCAAACATCAAAATTTGATCATGTGACCATGAGGCTGCAACGGTCGCTAAGTGTGAAAATGGTCACTAAGTGTGAAAAATGGTCATCAGTCACTATTTTCAATGCCATTGTAACGTTGGTCCCTATGCACCTTTCTTGCCACAGTTCTTAGTGAATAACTGCAGCTGGTATTTTGTATTTTGGATAGAATCTTTTTTAAATAGTCTAAGACAATTTAAAAAAAGAATCCACACAGAATAAATTGAAGTAAAACATTTCAAAGTATTGTGCATAGATTTTTTAAAAATGATTTCACTTCAATTTATTTTAGATAGAATCTGTTTTTAAATAGTCTAAGACATTTTAAAAATAATCCACACAGAATAAAACTTTTTAAAAAATCCTATGCACAATAAATACAATATTATTTTAAAATACATTAAAAATAAAGAAAAAAAACTCAGATTACTTACCAGCAGGCACAAGTGAGCACTCCAAGTCAATCCAGATGATATAGATGTTAATACAAAGAACTGAGCAAATTAAAATGGGAAATTAGTCAGGGGAATATTTTTCAAAGAAACTTTGCCACCATTTTTTTCCACACGAGCCGACCTCCAACCTCCGTGCCCCTCCCCTCCGGAAAATCCAGGAAGTAACACTCGCAGCTCTATGGTACTTGGTCATTTTTTCTTATAAAATGAGGTAAAAGGGGCGGGGGGGATCCGTTTTGTGCTTTAACGTTTTAATTATCTTCAATGAAAGTACTGAGATAGATATAGAGGTTAGTTAGAGTGTCTTTTGTCTTGCCCCGGTTAGGATTTCTTAGCAAATCCACTGGGCTTTCAACGTAAAGCCAGAAAATCGGACTTTTTAAAAACGCCCCGGGACACGGGACAAATTGTTATAAAGCGTGACTGTCCCGCTGAAATCGGGACGTCTGGTCACCTTACGTTTTCCAGGCTGTTTGGGGGGCTTTTTGGGGTTGTTTTCAGGCTGTTTTTCGGGGAAAAATGACCAAAAAGCAGTCTGAAAATGGCCCGAAAAACAGCCTAAAACGGTCAAAAAACAAGCATGTGGACACTGGTTAGCTAGTCTTCAGGTTTCTGGTGCTCTGGCATGCACACTTGCACGCACATTCTGGTTTGGGCACTCGGTGCCGAAAAGGTTAGCCATCGCTGACCTAGTGCATAAGACTGTCCATATTCACCACTTTCCGGATAGTCTTTGCAAATAATCTCTGAGTAGCATTAACAAAGTCCTGATGTAAGCATATTATTGCATGCTAAGATTATATTCTTCTATTTACATTGTACCAACCAGGTGATCCTTGGATATACACAGACTTTCAGTTTCTTTGAGATTTCATTTAATAAGTGTCGCAATGCCATCAATTATATTTACAATCCAACAGCCATCAGGTCTCTGGTCAGATACATGATCAAAGTTCTCCTTCCAGGGGGAGCTTAACTCAACTGGATATTGACTGACAGGAGAGACAACTAATCTTCAAAGTTTTTTAGATAAAAATCCAATTTTTAAAAAGATGCAAAGTCTTTGTTGGCCGAGTACTTAGAAGTTTAGCAATTGGGAAGTATTGAATCAGGAATAAATTAAACCTATGTAGTTGCTTTTTCTTGTAGCTGCATTTTGCACGGAATAGGATTTCTTTACTGCTCTTTACACAACGAAAACTGTAAGTAATTTCAGATGCTGGGAGTGAGAAATCTACTAATAGATGAATAGCTTCACCGACAATTGCCTTTACTTATTGTTTGTACAGCAAAGCAGATCTATAATGCCATTTTCCTCTCTCTGTAAAGCTTTCTTGCCTTTCATTGCAGTCATTTACTGTAGTTTTTTTTTAGCTGGGCTCAAATCACCTTGCTTTATTGACTTTATCAGCTTAAAAGTGCCAACAGAGCCTCATTGTTATTGGGTTACATTTAACTCTATGATGTCCAAGGACTCTCTTAAATGTATATCCTTTGGACCATTATCAACATCTTCTTATAAGGGAAAACAGGCTGCTCATCTCTGTCTAGGCCAGGCAAGCACAAAGAGATTTTTCCCCCCCTCCTAATGCTACTAAAGTGATTTTCAAAAGGAAATAAAGTGCAATTCAACCACCAATTGCACTGTAAGCTCTAAGAAATTCTTCTTAGCCCATATCTAGTTTTCTTATCTGGAAGATGAAATTTGAATGTTTGTTGCTTAAAACTAGGATGATCAGCTTAATTCATCTCAGCAGCCATTTCTTTCCACATCTATCATGCCGCATAACCTTATAACCCATCCTGGAGACAGCAGGTCCCTATGGAGCAATTTGCTGCCTGGAGAGTTTTGATCCCTTAAAAGATGCACCAATGACCCTGTTTTTTGCTATCAAGCAAAAACAGCCTCAAGGTAGCTCAAACTTGTTAGGTCTTATCACCTGTTACCTTGGAAGGAAATCAGGTAGTGTCTCTGAGGGGAAGAATGGCCGCACAAGCAAGTTTCAACTATAGGGGCAGCAATTCCAATGCAGAGCTTTTCTGCTGGCTCATGACGCTCATCAGATGAACTAATTCTACTTAATGTAAGGCTACATTAAAGACTCCGCAGGTCTGAAAGTACAAATCGTCTTGCTGTCTGTTTTTAAACCAGCCTGATAAGTTAGAGCAATTCTTCCTAATGTCTTTTCTCTGCCTATTTTTCAATTGTGGCTCACCTCCTTTTATCTAGGCAGCATCTTAGACTCGCCCGTCTCCTTGCCATCTTTCCAAGGACATTCTCACATTCCATACAAACAATGCTGATGGCTGATTTTGCAGAGTCTATTTAGACCAATCTCCAGGTCAGCTCAATTTATGAAAGCCTCCTAAACCCAGTAACCAGAGAATAGAGTTAGGCATAGGAGTTAGTTGGAGTGTAAATGGCTCTGCCTCAATGCAGGTGAAATCTAGAGCAACCCGCCGAAAACAGGGCTTTCAGCAGCAGCCAGGATTTGAGAGGGATGGGCTTTTGCAGTGTTGACACTACTAGGGAATAGAAGAACAAAAGTTAAATCTAAAAGAGAATTTGACTTAATACAGTAATTCAAAACAGAGGAAAATAGTTCAACCTTGAACTATCAGCATATTTTTGAAGCATGAACTCAGAAGTTGATTTTAGAGTATCTGCCTCTACAGAAGTGTCTAAAAGATTATTGGAAGAGGAACACATTTTATCAGGCATGACTATGAGTGATCTGAAAGTGGATTTAAAATGACAGGATGCAATATATGGTACACTCTAGAAAAAGACATGCACTGGACATGCAGAAGAAACAGATGGTGTTTTAAATAATTAAGATGGATATACAAAAATACAAACAGAGACTACTCTAAATAATTTTCCTATACTTAATTTGCAAAAGAGGCTCGTTAAAAGCTTGAAGAATTTTGTGAAAAGGGAGAAAGAAAAACATGAAAGGAAATCAAGTTCTAACTTTTCTCTTGGGGGGGCGGATGTTCAGATCCCTCTATGTCAGGGGTGAAATGCTACCAGTTTGGACCAGTTCACACAAATGCTACTGGTTCGGGCGAACTGTATGTCCTGCAATCAGCTGTGACACACAATTTAATATTAGCTGAAAGCAAGATTTCCTGTTTTCTAGCTAATCTAAAATCGCATGGTTTAGTGGATTCCCCCCACTTGTTCTACTATATCTTTGCAGGCACACCCACCTGCCTGGACATCATCATGTCCTTTTTTGACGCTCTGTGCATGCGCAGAAGATCCTGAGCATGCAGGGAGGTGGTGCGGGCACTCACTTTTGCGAACGGGTAGCAAAGGTAAGTTGATTTCACCCTTGCCCTATGTATTAGGAGAACCCAAATAATTGCAATTTGTTTAGCAAGTTATGGCCAAAGAAATGATGACTTAGTACACCTATGAAATTGAGATTGGTAAGTGATAATAAGGAGAATAATTAATGAGTTTTTTTCATTGCCTGTTATTTGCAAGCATGGATTCAATTTTTGTTGTATTGATACAATACCCATTGATTCAGATTAAGAGCCACTTTTTCTAGCCCTGCAAGATGAAGGAACACCTTTTCATAGATTCTGATGTGTCAGAAAATCCCAGAGGTAATCAATGTAATTGAATATCTGCTTGAAGGAATTAGTTATCTGTGTTCATAATTACAATAATCATTTTTAATATAATCTATATCTTTTCTGTTAGCCCAGGTGTAAGCACAATGTTCAGCATTTTAGAATTTTTCAGGAAATATAACTATATATTTAACTATACTTCCTGAAAAATATAACTAAGCATTTTTCTTTTTTGTTCTAGCTTTTACTACTATTTATTCCTTGATTCTTTCTGAACACTCTTGTGATCAACTCCAATGCTTGCATTCAGCATTCATCTAAGAAGTCTAGGATGAATAAATTAAATTACCCAGGTTTAGAATGACCTGTTAATAAAACATGTGGACTTTGGAAATCTATATTAAGATGGTGCAGTACTTAAGATTCAAAGGTTAAAAGTGCTTTGAAGGGGCAGGAATGGAACATAACACCTTTTGGCAACTCCAAAGAGCAGAGGCATCTTCAGGGGCATTGCCCCCTATGCTTTTTAACACCTTGGCACTTTCAATCCAAAGCACTGTGCAATATTTAAATATAATGACACTAATGCACAGAATGCCAACACTTGCATTAAACAAAAATCAATCTCCCAAGAAGTGAACTGCAATTATATTAGTTCACAATGTAATACGTATGATAAATCCTCAATTATCATTCAGAAGACATTCGGTACAGCTGACTGAGGGGGATGGGGAAAAAACTTGACAACCTATTTTTTCAATGCCAACCAGGTATTGCACTCTTGATATATTTACTAGACATTTCTATGCTCATGGAGCATTTATTCTAATTAGGAATGTATGTCTGTGATATGTCAGAAACCAAAGGAGGCTACAGGATGGTTTCTAGCATTATTAAGAGCCAGGAAATGTAAACAAATCAGAAGGTATAGAGGAAGGGAAGAACATCTCCATAAAAAGCCTTCAGATCAGAAGAGAAATATGGAGTCCTACCTAGACTTAGGAAACTCCACTCTCTCAACCACTTAAATAATTTTGTTCCAAATCAGTGACTCCTGGGGCAGTTGCCCAAAAAGAGAGTCTTCTCTAGTTTTGATTTGCCCTCAACAACTGGAAATTCATGCATCTGTTCAGGTAATGAAATGTATGGCAAGATATTATTTTGAAAGTTATTAGCCTGTTCAGGTAGTGCTAAGATTGGATTAATCATGATCATGGCTGATAAAACAGCTTGTCTTAATTGACTGGGACTACCCAAGCAATGCTTATGTAGCAAGCCATATATAAGAGTAAGACTGTCCAGACTTATTTTGTCCTGGACTACCATTATTTTAGCTTGATTTCTTATTTCAGTTCCAATTCAGAGCTTTGGTTTGCCTTATTTGCTTCTTGATTACTTCACATTTGATCCTACAGATTCAAACCATATTCTCAAATTTAGGATCATGGACATTCAGCACAGAAAGAATGAACTCTAGTTGAAGTCTCAGATCTCAGTTGTAGTTTGCAAAATGTCTTATTCTGCACACATGCCGACTCTGATCTTGCTTCTGCTGTGAGCATTCAGATAAACAAGCTGAAATCTAATATCCAGTAAATAGTAGACATTTGATTCTGCATTTCTTGGAGCTACATTCTGATATATTTGCTGCAATTCTAAAAGTTTCATCAGTCCTAAAGGAAAACTACTGCCACCTTGTGCCTCAGTTTGAAGTTATTTTTTAAAAAAATATGTTCCCCCAGAGAATGGTTGAAATAATAGTTTGGAAAGTGATATCAATTCTAAATCTTTTGGGGTTTGGCTCATATGTTATTACATTCAAATGAAGTAACAGAGTTGATGCAGATACTTATCTATTCTACACTGACACTGTAGCAAAACTTTGCCTCTTTCATTAGCATTATTTTTCCCAAAATGTTACATCTGCCATCTATTCAAGAGAGTCTTTATCAACACAATATCTTGCAGGGATGTTGAACTTCAACTCCTAAAATTCATAGCCCAGATCCTGGCTGGAATTATGGAAATGGAAATCTAACAAATCTAAGAACATCACCCTAGAAATTTGCCAAAACTCATCTTGCTTGTTAACAAAAGTATCCATCTGTTTGAGATTGCCAGGATGAATGGCTGGTTAATGATAATATATATTCCTTTTACATTTTTTTTTTTTGCAATTTAAGTAACAGTTGGAAGGGACTTGGAGGTCATCTAGTCCAATCCCCTGCTGATCATGAAACTTCTTGGACTCCTTGCTATGGAGAAATATCCCAAATTTGTTCGTTCGTGTTCGTTCGTTCGTTCGTTCGTCGTACTACGTACATACATACATACATACATACATACATACTACATACATATATAATATATATATATATATATATATATACACACCACACACACCACACATACACATCCCCCCTCCCCGAATTCTCCTATGCAAAAAGAGAGGGGCAGACAGACAAAGAGAGAGATCAATTTTGGGGCAAATTATTATGACAGCATCTCTTCGTGGATTGATACACAAGCCACTTGAATGCCAAGAAGATTAATGCAAGCAATCTGCGCAATAAATTGTGGTGTTGTTAGTTGCAAAGTCATGTCTGACATCACAACCCCATGGATAATGTTCCTCCAGGACTTCCTGTCCTATATACCATCCTTTAGAGTCTACTTAAGCTCAACCTACTGCTTGGGTGACTACATTCAGCCACCTCATTCTCTGTCATCCCCTTCTTCTTTTGCCCTCAATCTTTCCCAGCATTAGGCTTAGTGTGAAAAACTGGCCCTGTGGCCAAACCAGAAGTTCAGGAATATACTTCCGGTTTGCTCGTAGGACCAGTTTTAGCCCTCCGGAGACTTCAGGAGACTTCCTGAAGGCTCCGGAGGGCAAAAATGACCTTACGAGCAAACCGGAAGTCACTTCCAGGTTGCCATAGGGCCAGTTTTAGCTGTCCGGAGCTTCAGGGGGCTTCTGGAAGCTTCCTGAAGGCTCCAGGGAGCAAAGAATGACCCTACAAGCTCGTAGGGCCAGTTTTAGCCCTCTGGAGCCTTTAGGGGCCTTCAGGAGGCTTCCCTGAAGGCTCTGGAGGGCTAAAACCATCCTTACAAGAAAACCGGGAGTCCGTTCCTAAACTTCCGGTTTGCCCTTAGGGCTAGTTTTCCGCACTCCGGAGGAGACTCCAAAATGGGGAGGCTGTTTTCACCCTCCCCAGGCTCCCATAAAGCCTCTGGGGAGGGTGAAAAAAGCACACCAAAAATGGGGTGGAGCCTGGTCTTGCATGCATGCATGTTGGGGTCATGTGCATAGCATGGGTATGGCATGCATGCCCCCCCTGCGCTCCCCCACTTTTGGGGCCACAAACAGTTTGCCATCACTGCACTATATAATCCAAGACCCTACTATGGAAAGGAACCATTTAGACAGAGTGGGAAATAATATACCTTTATGATTCGTGGACTCAATTCTGGGAGTTGAAGTTCCACAAGTCATAAAAGGTCCATCATTCTCCACCCCTGATTTAGACAATCATGTTACTCCCCAGCTCAGTGCAGGAATCCAGATTAAAACATCCCAAGCAAGTTGGATATCTAGCCTCCCACTTATACACATCCATATCCATTCTTTGTGTAACAGTTCCATCTCTTCTTCCTGTTAGAAACTTTTCCTAACCTTGCATTAGAACCTTCCTTCCTGTAATTTTAATCAATATTTCATGTTCTGCACTGAACAAGAAAGGATAAAACCTTAGCTTTTCTTTTTTGGGGGTGACATCTTTTCAGATGGCTTTCATAACCCCCTCAGTCATCTTGTCACACAGGTTGTGCACTTTTAATCTCCTTTCATGGTGTATAGCCTCTTGATCCTTCTCTGAATCAGATCTAGTTTTTCAGAATTCCTCTTGAAATTTTATGTGCTCTATTGGAAGTCAGGTCTGACAACAGCAGTACAGAGTGGAACGATTTTCCACAGTTTGGAAATTATAATCCTGTTGATGCTGCCTAAAATTGCATTGTCTTTTTTTTGCAGCAATATGACATATTTAGGGTGCCATCAAACTATTATTTCAAGACATCTTCTGAAGTACTCTCACCAAGTCATTCCCCACCTGTCTTTTCTTTCCTAAGTGAAGAACCTTGCACTTATCTTGTTAAATGTTTCAGTTAGTTTCAACTTATTACTTCAAGATATATATTTTTATTTTTTAACTCCTGAGAATACCATGGAGAGTCAAGAAAACAAACCATTGAACAACTCAACCCAGTCTTCCCTCAACCAGGTTCAAATTATCCTACTTTGAACACATTGTGGAAGAAGAGGATGGCCAGCAGCAAAGTGGATGGACTGAGTTACAACATGAAAAGGACACCACTGGAACATGTGAAGAAAGTCTGGGTGTTTGTAAGTGTTGACACTGTCTTGCTGGCACATGACCAATCTGTCTTCTAAGGAATGAGCTATTCCATTTTAAATTTGATAAGCATTTCCCCACTTCTTCATCCAAATAATTAATGGAAATATATCTGGAAATAATAATTATTTTTGGCCATGTTGTGCAAGTGAGTTCAGATCATCAAAGAACACAGTGGGTAGACATCATCAAAGTTGACCCCAGCCAGACCACAGAATAACTAAAAGAAGTAGTGGAAGATCACCGTCAATATATTAGATAATAGAAGATTCAGGACTGATCTTGGTGGCATTCCACTGACATCTCTTTGATCAAATGAAGTGCCACTGAAGAGCATTCTCAGAATATGATATCCATCTAATTGTCATGCCAATCCGGCTGACATTTAACTAGCTTATTAGTCACCATGCCATGGGTTATTTTGTCAAGTGTTTTGTTGAAGACAAGCTATTTCAAATCTACAGCATTCTCATACTCTGTAAAGGAGCTAATTTTAAAAAAATCAGGGTTGTGAAATTTGGTCACTGTAGAATGCCTAGTTCTAGTCTTCCTGTGGACTTGGTGTCCTGATCTGATCTATTTCATAGGACAGTGATGGCGAACCTATGGCATGCGTGCCACAGGTGGCACACAGAGCCATTTGTCAGGGCACGCGAGGCGCTGACCTGTTAGCTGGCCAGCACGCATGTGCTGGCCAGCTGGGTTTACCCTTTTTTAAAGCCATTTTCACCCTCCCTAGGCTCCAGAGGCTTTATAGGAGCCTAGGGAGGGCAAAAGGAACCCTCCATGGAGGCCCTCCGGAGGCTTCAAGAGCTTCCCTGAAGCCTCCGGAGCACAAAAAACCCTATGGGCAAACCCGAAGTGCAGGGACAGATTTCCTGTTTGCTTGGAGGGTCATTTTGACTGCTCTGGAGGCTTCAGGGAAGCCTCCTGAAGGTCCCTGAAGCCTTCGGAGCGCTCAAAACAACCCTCTGAGCAAACTGGAAGTGACTTCTGGTTTGCTCAGAGGGTCATTTTGACTGCTTTGGAGGCTTGGGGGGGGGGGGGAGAGTGAAAAAGCATGCAAAAATGGGGGGTCACTCCTGTAGTGCGCACACTGGGGGTCACGCATTGCATTATGGGTGTGGTACGCCAGCACACGACCACCCCCTGCGCTCCCCCACTTATGGCACGCAAGCCAAAAAGGTTCGCCATCGCTGTCATAGGAGGATTAATCAGATCATCAGCTAGTTCCTTCAGGATCCTAAGATGGGATTCATCTGATCCTGCCAATTTTAATTGAAAGAGAATTTCCCTGATGAGGTTTCTGTTCTGGTTCTAAGAAAGAGAAACTGTTCTGACCCAGATCCCAAACACGACAAACACTCTGAAGTAAACTCAGATTCCTTTAATTTGGGAGGAGGAGCCTATGTCGCTACGAAATGGTCACCCGATCTTGATGCTCTGAGATCGCCACCAATACTTTTATCGCTGGGTGGTCCAATCAAACCTAAACCGTCCCGTAGAGATGGTGAACAGGTAGACTACGTTCTGCTGATCACAGGGACATTGCAAAGTCCCTGATTGATGCAGGAGAAGGTCTCTCAGCTGGCATTAAAAGTTCAGCCCACAGGCTGACGAAGTAGGGATGGCTCCAAAATGGAAGGAAACGGAAGAGAAAGTGTTTACAGCTGGTGAGGAATTTTTATCTGTTTTAAAAGAGCCTTCCTATAAAAAAACTTAAAGGTAATTTAAATCTAAGAATAAAGAAATAAGCGGTGGAATTAAGCTTTGGATAGTTTTGGTCGGTGTGTTATCTTAATTTTTAAACGTTATTTTCATGGATGGAATTTATGCAAATGAATGGATCAAGTTTTCTTCTTCTATAATTTTTACTATTATTTTCACAACCTACGGACTAAATTTCTCCTTATTCTTCACTACATGTGTCTTTTACTCTTTCTTCTCTATTTCATGTAAGAATTTGACTTTTTTAACTTGGAATATTAAAGATGCAAAGAGAACAAAGAGAATTGCAACAATTGTAACAACAAAGGGAGAGGTAACACTGCTACTCGAAGACTGGAAACTTGAGTATTGAAAACAAAATACTTTTACTTTCACTACTGATTATCCTGGTCTGGAACTTTAAAGTCTCACAGTTTGTTTATAGAAATGATAAGAAGTAAAGCACCATTTGTTTATACAAATGTTCCTTTGAAGTATATCCTTAACCAGAGATCTTATGGTGAACCTAGGTGTAACCTTGTAAAAATCTTCCAAGTCAGAGCAGCAGTGTTTTAACAGTTGGAAACAATGGCTTATTTCTAACAACAGAGAGAAACTGTCAGCTTGCAAGAGATAATGTTTGCAATAAAAAAAAATCAAATACATTTGAGAAAATGTTTGAAAAATTAGAGCACCTAACAAAAAAAATATGATGAAAAGGATGGAGATGCTTATCAAATGGGAAAATAGAGGGTAGAGTCCCAAGCAATAAAGAGAAAAATGACTACAAAGAAATCAAATCTGCTGATATCTATGGTGAATGGTTTCTGTCTGGAAATAGAATATGGAAAGGGGAACTAGATGGATGGCAACCCTACCCTAGATGGCAAGACACAGAAGAAAAAACAACTTATGGATTTAAAGGGAGAAAAATTATTAGTAACACCATCAATAACAACACTGACAATTAAAGACAAGCTGATTAAGGAAAAAGAAGAAGGACGTGGAAATTACATGAGAGAATTAATAAACAATGAGTTGCGAAGAAGAGTCCATACAAACTTGATTAAGGAGACGATTAGAGGACTGATGCCACAAATGGCAGAAGACATGAGACTGTTTCGCTCATGGATAGATACAGTCTGATAGATGGAAGTGTTTAATTTAAAACTAGTTGGAATTAGTGAAATTTAGTGACAATAGACATGGTTAATAAACAATTGAAAGTGATAATAATGTATACATATGTATTGGTATAACAAGTAGTAATTGGATATGAATATTGAATGGTACCTATGAAAGGAAGATGAGAAATGGTTTGGTTACATATAAAAATTAATAAAAAGAACTAAATTATGACAATTAATATAGCCAAATAAAGGAGAGATAATGATAACAATGTATATAGGTATAGGTACAACATGGGGAAATTGGATGTAAATTGTAAACAGTGATTTGGAAAGGAAGATTAGAAACCTTTTTTACTAAATTTTATTGATGTTTAGCTAGAATAAGCCATAAGGAATACTGTTATTGTGATACTAGAAATAGCAAATGAGATGCCAGTATGTGGTTATGTCTTGAATTTTGGTATGTTTTATGATGAAAGACGTTTAAACAATTATAGTCAAACAAGAATGGGGATAGGATGATGGTAATGTACAAATATTTAAATACCAGAATTAATATGAATCATGGGTGACTGTGAAAGAAACACATAATTTTTTTTGTAACCAACTGATACACTTTCTACAGTATGTAAATAAAGATGATTTTTGTGTTGTGTCTGTTTTGAAAAATAAAAATAAAAAAACTTTTAATAAAAAAAGATTCCTTTAATTTGGAGTGACAAAAATCCCAGCAAAAAGTTTCTCTCTCAATGCAGGCTAACAAGGCCTTTTGGCTGGAAGATGTATAGTTGTCTGCCACATCCATTCATCTCCGCCCCCGCCTTTTATCCCCAGAGCTAGGATGGGGCTTCGTTATCAGTGGTGGCTCTTTCTTCCCAAGGATCAGCCCATGGATTTCTACTGCTCTTCTCTCATCTGCCTTCTGTGCATCGGCTCATCAGGCACTGGATCCAACTGTTCCTTCTTTCATCAGACACCTCCAGACCTGAGGGCTGTTGACTCTCCATCTGAGGGCTGATGGACGGCCCAGGCTCTGCCTCTGTCTCTATTTCTGACAACTCCACTCCCTCTTCCCCCTCGGACATTTCAGGTTCCCTTGATGGTGAACCTGACTCCATGCCACCACCTCCTCTGATTCTCGGCTACTAGAGGGGCTGGTAGCCAACAGGCCATAACAGAAACTAGCAGAAAATCACCTCCACAAAGGGTGCAAGAAAGAGTTTTTCATCAATGGAGTCCATTCTTGGTAAATTTTTACCACTTTTATATTTTATGACTGCACTTGTGGTATTTAAAGCGAAAAATCACTCCCTGAAAGTTGAATTGTGCGTGTTGATCATTTCTCATGAAAACTCAGACCAGCACTCTTTTGCCCTGCGTGGTGGCAATGTCCCTTTGATGGACATTTAGTTTAACTAAGGAACAAGATTCTGCCAAGTTTCACAATTCCACTTAATTAAATGTCATGATATGTATACATTTGGAGTTATACACTTGGAAGGAGAAATAGAAGAGAGTGACCAAATAAAGCCATTGATCAAACGCACAATTTTAATTATTGCTACTTCGCCATAAAATACCAGGTATTTTAAAGTTGAAAGAACGCTTGACTCATTCTTTATGGTGTAATTAACTGTCTGCCTTCCATCAATGAGTTCAATTCATGTGAAGGACATCAAGTGTTTTCAATCTTTGTCTCCTTTCCAATTAATTAGTCATTTTTCCACTACAGTTTACAAGTTGCTGTTGTGCTCTTGCTTGTCCCTCATCACATGCAGAAATATAACCTTTCCAGGATGGATAATAGCATGTGAAAATGCATTTCTGCCCCCCTCCCCCACACCATTTCTTAGTGGTTAAGGTGCTGGCCTAGAAATTAGGTGACAGTGAGTTTCTAGTCCTATCTTAGGCATGACAGCCAGGGTAGTGACTTTGGGCTGTCACTCTTTCCTCAACCCAAGTCACCTCATAGGTTGTTGGGGAGAAAATAGGAGGAGGAAGGAATAGTGACTATGTCAGCTGCCTTGCTATACTTAAAGTAATAAAGGCATGATAAAACAATAAAAAAAAATAAGCACTGTCCTTGCCACATAATCACTCGGTGGGAAGAATATCCATCTCGTTCAGTTCCAATCCAGGAGAAAGGCACTGGAGACAAAATGGAAGCTGGTGGCTGATTGGAAAGAGGGTCATTTATTGATGACAGAACCACATGTTTGTGGTTTGGGTGCAGCTGACCACATGGAGTTGAGAGTTGGGGTTTTTATACCTTGGTCTTGGATTTTGCACTTGAGCTTCCTGTTCCTGTGGAAGAACATGTATTCAATTGGCTATTGTCAGACTCCCATGGGGCCATGTAGGGGTCCTAGCTGGCTCTATAAGCAAAAGAAGAAATGCAAACGCTAGGGTGTTTGAGCTGCCAGGTTTGGTTGAAGTTTGGGGTGATGCAATGAAGAGGCTTGTGTTCTGAAAGGGTGTTGGGCAAATCCTATTCTGGTTTAATGGCTTTTTCCTGTGTTGGATCTTGAGTGATGGCTGCTTCCAATCCTATCCATTCTGCCTTTCTTGTCTTCAATGGATTACCAAATCTGCATTTCTAAAAGCTGGCCTCAGTATCTGCTGGGGGCAGGGAGATTGGGTCTGCTTTCTGTCTTTTAAGAGCATGCTTCTTCTCCATTTCTTCTTTAGGAAATATAATACTCACCTTTTTAATATGTCCCAAAATATTTCATTCCTTGGGGTGGGGGAAAGCTTCCCACAAGTCGAAACATGACTAATAGATTAAGATGTTGATAACCAATTGCTTCTGGCTAAGTATCACTCTTTAACATAGTTATAAAAGCCAGAAATTTTCAATGCAGCAGGACTTCAGACAGTGCAAAAAGAAATGAGAGGCTGAAGGCTGAACTCTTATCTGTATTGCCTTCCAATAGGTCAATTTAGCCTGCTTTATTGTCTATTTGATTAAACAAAACAAAACAATGGACAACCATTTTGCTACCTTATTCAATGATGTGATTGTGAGGTTACAGATGGACTGGAGACTGTGTGAATTGCAAAAAATGGACCTCATGCAGCTTATTACCTATGTGGTGCTGGCTCCTGACTTAAGGAGCAACACTCATTTACTATGATGAAGCTCAATACACGGGGGATAGATTGCTAAGCCATTAGAAACACTTAATGAAAAACATTAGGGAGAAGAGAAAAGATAGACAATTTAGAATATCATAAAATTAACAACCCCCCACCCCCCATGAAATTGTCTTTTAATGTTACCTTGAAATGTGCAGCATGCTGGCTGGGGAATTCAGGGAGTTGAAGTTTACGCGCTTAAAGTTCTCTAGGCTGAGAAACACTGATCTAAGGGTACCATATTTGAACTGGTAAAATCTAGATAGCACTAGCTGGCAGCAAAGGTATATAGAATATTTGGATTATTTATATGTGTGGAAGAAAGCAGGGATCTTTGCACAATATTTAACTCTGCCATTTTCAGAGTACAAATTTAATTCTCTCTTTTTTACATTTGGTGCATATTTTCTCACTTTTGTGGAGCAGAATTATATTTGCAATGAATGTAGCCACTTGTACGTATTCAGATAGAATACAGTATGGCATGCACATTTTTTTCTTGCTCACTACTCTAAAAGATATTCAAACTAATTGCACTTTACTTGGTAATGTAGAGTGTTAGAGATATTTCTTAAGTGCTTTTTTGCATTTTGCACTCCAAAATATTTTTATTTATTTATTTTATTAGGATTTATAGGGCCGCCCCTTTTCCCTGAGGGGACTCAGGTGGCTTACAATCATTAGGGAGGGGGGTGCAATTCAAAATAAACAATATGTAGCAAAATAAAATATAAAAACACAACTTGCATTCAACATTCAACACTTGGGTGGGGCAAATTAGAGGCTTAGCCCAGGCCTGTTGGGATAGCCAGGTCTTGAGGGCTGCGCGGAAGCCTGGGACGGTGGTGAGGTGCGTATCTCGACTGGGAGATCGTTCCACAGGTCGGAGCTGCAACAGAAAAGGCTCTCCTCCGTGTAGTCGCCAAGTCGACATTGACTGGCTGATGAATTCGGAGGAGGCCCAGTCTGTGCGATCTTATCGGTCGGAGGGAGGTAATCGGCAGAAGCTGTCTCTCAAGTACTCAGATCCACTACCATGAAGGGCTTTAAAGATGGTCAACAGCACCCTGAGCGCACCCGGAGATCAACAGGTAGCCAGTGCAGCTCACGGAGGATGGGTGTTTATGTGGGCGAACCGCGGTGCGCCCACTATCACTAGCGATAAATATATTTTGGTGGGAAAGACCTGTTTAATTCTAAACATATAAGACATGTTGCAATTCTGATTATTAGATTTCCTTGGCTGACTATTGAAGAAATATTAACACTTTTTAACACTTAATATCAAATTGGATGAATATCAACTCTTGGCAGTATATAATTCAGCTAAAGATTATCCGAAACAAATAATTGTTTTAACTATCTGTTAGTAAATCACATAATAGTTGGACAAATTTTGAATCTAACTTTGGCTTTCTTTTTAAAATCCGTCACCCAAAGTAAGACTCTTGGATGCAGACTTTCAACATTACATTTCTGTATTTCACCAACATGATTGGATATTGTTAATTTAATTAATAAATGAGAGTCAGTTTGGTCTTGTGGTTAAGATCCCAGGCTAGAATCCACGATGAGATCTAGTCGCACCTTAGCCATGAAAACCAGCTCTCAACTGGTCTAGACCAGCCTGTGCAATAACAAAAGCACTCAGGAACCTCTTTTTGCGAGTAAACCTCTGAGCTTTATTCATGCTACAGACTAGGACCTTAGCACTCAAAGAGTTCGAAGAGACAAATAAAGCCAGAGCTGGGAGCATCTGCCTTCTTATAGGGTCTCTGTAGCCACCATCGGGTGTTGCTTCCTCTCATAGCTAATTGCCTGTCAGTCAGTTCCAGCAACCACCACCTGGCGTCACTCTCTCTCGCTCTTTAGTCAGATCAAACAGCCCGCCCGACTGCACAGCATGATGTCATCGCCGGTCAACGCCTCTGTGCCTCTGCCTGCCCAGAGCCAATCCCTTGCAGCTGCTTAAATCTCTGTGTACTCTGCAGACTCCTTTGCAATGGAAGCACTGTTCTGGAGGCCACCCGCAATCATCCCCCGCCCAGGTAATGTCGAGCCTCCGACTGGGGCTTGACACCAGCTGCGTGTCTTTGGGCCAGTCACTCTCTCTCAGCCCACTCACCTCACAGGGTTAGTGTTGTGGGAAAATAGGAGGGGGGAAGGTTCGGTGGATATGTTTGTTGCCTTGACTTAGGTAGATAAACAAATAAAAATATGGTATTCCATGACTTCTTCCAACATTATTATACTTTCTTTTTTCTGTATATAGAAATTGTTTCCATCTTTTTATTTCTTGATATCTCATTTCTTAATTAAAGGTGGTTCAGTGACTTAATGACACTGGTGATAGTCTTTGCAATAGCAGTTTGAGTTTTAATACTATGTGGCAGAGTGAGGTTTTGTCACTCGCCTCAGCTTCTACCCACCTAGCAGTTTGAAGGCCTGTTGCAGGTAAATAGATAAATAGGTACCACATGAGCTGGTGCTTCATGTGGGCAGTTATAATCCTGCCAGCACTGAATCTTCCTAGTTATAATGCCCTTGTGAAGCAGCTTCACAAAGTAGAGGGCCTCAGGTGATATTGCAGAAACACTGCTCATCTTTCTTTCAGGTTTGGAGTTAGCTCGCCCTCCTGTAGCACACCTTGGGAAGCCGCAAGCATGAACCAAACAGGGCTGGCACATAGGCAGCCAAACTACTACTCTGCATTAGCACTGTAATCTTCCTAGGTAATGTATCATTGCCATATGCTAATACATAAATAAATTTCTTGACTGCAAGTTAGACCTGTGACATAGATGCTGTTACAATTTCAGTTCATGCTTTGGTGAGCTTTTAAATCTTATTTCACAAACTTTTATGTATGTATCTTTCCTGAAAATAAATATTTTTATTAACCAGATGGTTAATAGAGAGAAGGTAGGTTTTTTTCATAATAAGAGAGACTCAGTGGCAACATTCTCCTTAGTATGAGACACCGCCAAAACATTTATTCAAGGTCAAATTATAGCTTATGCTTCTGATGAAAAGAAAAGCAATTAGTTAAACCTCTAAAGGATACATTCAATTTTAGAAACTCTTTATGCATTCCATCCATTTCTAATCATAGAGATCCTGTTTCTTTTAATTATGAAGTAAACAAGCTTCATGTCTCCAAAACCATTTTTATTACAACCCACAAGGAAACAAAACTGGAAATGGAGAGAACCAGCTACTGAAATAAACTATTCTCTTTCAGAAGAGTAAGCACTGCAGTATTTTACCATCAATTGTGTTTTGGATACATCATCCCCATCCAGAAAATTATTTTCTTTAGGGTACAGAATAGAGAAGGGATCATCAGCTGTACTATTTTTCCATCACCATCCTGCTACTGTTATGAATATAAAACAGTTAAAACTGGAATAACCAAAGGGTCACCTCCCTTAACATTGTCCATATTAATCCACAGTATTGTTTTCAGTGGTTTTAAAAGCTATGTGTCTTTTAATGAAGGTAGACATAGAGATATAATCTAAATTATTATTATTAAGTCTTCTTTCATTTTTATCTTTGTCTCTTTCCTTGCCTTTTTGCAGTTAACTGTCCTCTTTCTGAAATTAACTTACTTTAAAGTTTTTTTGACATTTAATAAACATCAACCTAGAAATGTTCCTAGAAACTAAACTGAGTAGTGTATATGTCTATGTTTTCTATGTATGTTTGTCTGTGTATGTGTGTGAATGTGCTTGCCCTGATCTAGATATATGGATTGAGTGGGAATCAACTAAACTGGAAGAAGCCAATAAAAGTTATCCAATAATTTCAAGATAGTGGGAGAAATTTAACATAACTTTGTCAGAGTTTTTAATTTTCTTTTGTAAACTGTATAATTCCAATTCTTTATCAATGTATCATGGGTTAGGTTTTTGTTTACAGAATGTAAGATTACTATGATACATTCATTACAAAGCCAGGCAACAAATCCAATTTCACTTGTTTTATTTTAAGAAATGGCCACCACATTTCAAACTATGAAACTAGGAAAATTGTCTTAACTGATAAGAGTTTAAGTTAATGTAAGCAAAATCATGGTGAAATTTCATCTTCTATTTTGTTAGAAGTACCTGGTGAAACTTTTTGAACTAAATTCATACTATGTAAATTTTACAAGTATTACAGTTATTACCAAGCTAGAAAAAGATTTTTTCCTTAATTTCTAGTTATATGCCTATCATTGGTATAAACATGGATGTCTTGATTTGGTAGCTATTCTGTCTCATCTAGTACAATATGATAATAACTGATAGTAATTTGGAACATAGCTCAAGTTAGATTTAAATGGGACCACAGAGTTCCAACAACATTAGGTAAAGGTAAAGGTTTCCCTCGCACATATATGATGGTCATTCCTGACTCTAGTGGGCGGTGCTCATCTCTGTTTCAAAGCTGAAGAGGCAGCATTGTCTGAAAATGTCTCCATGGTCATGTGGTCAGCATGACTAAATGTTGAAGGTGCACTGTTACTTTCCCACCAAAGGTGGTCCCCTATTTTTCTATTTGCACTTTTTACATGCTTTCGAACTGCTAAGTTGGCAGAAGCTGGGACAAATAATGGGAGCTCACCCTGTTATGCGGCACTAGGGATTGAAACTGTCGAACTGCCAACCTTTTGATCAACAAGCTCAGTGTCTGAGCCACCATGTCCCTCAAACAACATTAGATTGTTAATTAATGTGCTTCTCCTAATCCAGATGTACTGCTAGCTATCAGCCTTGGCTGGCTTCAAAAAAACAAAGGCTGAACCAATTCATGGATGTTATAGGAAATAGTTAGCCTTGATGGTGGTGTGACTGTCTTTAAAGGCCATTTGCAGGAGGACAAGTGGACTTCCTTGTTCGATTGATTGGCCACTATGAGAACAGCCTGCTGGACTAGATGGATCAAAGGTCTGATTCAGCAGGCTACTGCTTATGTTACTTCGTTTCTATGATAGACAATCCAACAGTTATAACACCTTTGGCCTGTGAAAAAGAAACTTTTAATATAGTTTCTTGTAAGTTTTTGAGATAGCTTTTGATGTATTTCAGATTTTCAAAAGTTTTATCTACTTGGATTGATGTGATGTCCTTTTCCCCTTTGTTTTCAAATCAGCTAAGTGCCTTTCTAATGTTTCTTGCCTGTTTTATTCTGCTGAAAATGTTAGATTGTAAAATGAACAAGCACTAAATTTTCTATTTGCATGATCTGTGTTTTACATACAGAGTAGACCTTTCCGTGCCAAACATTTTGGTAATACATACATTTGGTATCCTGTCTGCTTCATCTATTAGATCAATTAATTCAAGTAAATAAGGCCTAATTATATATGATCATAGCATTGTCAACAAACAGAGGGGTTAGGTGTAGGGCACATGGTGGCTCAAAAATTCTGGGAGTTGAAGTCCACAGGTCATAAAGGGACCATAGTTGCCCATCCCTGGGTTTGGCCTTCCCTACTGCATGATTCCTCAAAGGTGTTAATGGTTTGATAAATAAAGGTGTCAGAGTTTGTTGCAGAAAAATCACATCCAGAAAGCACACAGAGATAACTGATTCAGCAGGATTCATTAACTTCTTCATATACATAATAACACATCAGTAAATGTACAATACCAACAGCAGATTCTTCCAATGTGGTAAAGAGGAGAGATTGGTTTCCAGTTTCAATTCAGAGAGCAGACTAGATTAGTTCTCTTGCACAGACTCAGAGCTACATAGGTAAGCCATGCCCAGGCTCCAAGCCATCTGGCATGGCTCTCAGTCACCAGATAGTTCCCATTGGCTGACCCAGCCACCAGGCCTATACATTGGCTGACCTTGTTACCATGTCTCTGCCAGTTCATGAACATTCTGACAAAAGGGGCAGATTTCATTCCACTCTTTATTGCCAGAGCTTCAAGGTGCTCCCACATCTGGATTCAAGCAAGCTTCTTCCTAAGACTCATCCTTGCAAGGCATGGCTTCTCCATCCCTCCGGGCTTGCCAACATTTTCTTCCCTTGATGCATTGTGTGAACCCTCAGGGTCTTTCCTTTAGAAAATATTCAATGTGCTTGCAAAGTTATCAGCCAGAGAGGCTCTGCACCAAGATTTAATTTGATTTTTGTTATTGTTGTTGTTCACATTCTCCTTTATGACCTTTGTGGTAAAAGGCTATGCTTCATTGCAAAGGTTTAGGTTCCAACACACTTAATAAGGGGGGGGGAGTAATAGGAACAGAACTTCCCTCTTATAAGCAGCAAGTGGCATTCTTCTCCAGGCATGATTCACACACACATGTAAAATAAGAAATGATTAAATCCACACATTGTAATTTGAGCACTGCATGACTATCTGGGCAGTGAAATGTTTCATTCGAGGCAGGCTAATGATAAAGCTCTTGCCTCTGGCGATTGTTTTCTAATGGATGCTATTTCTCAATATCCTGTTCCCTTCTATTTAGTATGTATTCTGGAGACTCTTTGTATATTAGACCTCAAGCACCAGACTGAAAAACAGATTTCCTTCCAAAATTCTTGATAATGTGAAATAGCATTAAATACTATTTAATATTTTAAATGGTATTCCTATTATCTCTCTCAGATGTGATCTTGACCTAAACCCTAGCTTGGGAAATAAAACTAATGCTGATATTCTTACAAAATATACATAAGCAGAAATGAAGATTCCTCCCTCCCTCTCCCTCTCCTTTCTTTCTTCTTCTTCCTCCTTACTTCCTTCTTTCCTCCCTTGCTCCCTTGTTCCCTCTCCCTTCTTCCTCCCTCCCTCCCTCCCTTCTCCCTCTCTCTCTTCTTCCTTTCTTCCTCCTTCCTCCCTTCCTTCTTCCCTTCTCCCTCCCTTCTTCCTTCCTTCCTCCATCACTCCCTTCCTCCCTCCCTTCTCCCTTCTTCCTCCCTCCCTTCCTTGCTCCTTTCTTCCCCCCTTCTCCCTTCCTCCATCCCTCCCTTCCTAATATTTAGTCAGCTCATGGAGGTACACATCCCTAATGCTTCCAAATCCTATAATTCTCACAATAACCCTGTGAAGTGGGTTGGGCGGACATAAAGTGACTAGCCCAAAGTTACCCAATCAGTTTTCTAAGGGAGGGCTTATGAAGTGGTTTCTAACCCATCTATTTAGCTATTAAACCTAAATGGCTCTCACATTTGAAAACATATTCCTTTTTATTGCATCTATACTGATTATTAATATTGAAAAATTGATTCCTAGATCAAATGTTCTTTTTAGAATGATTCTTATCTCCTGTTGTCACATTTACATAGAAAAGACATATAGATAATATGTGTGACTGTATGACAATTCTTCAAGATGCAATCAGGGAAGATATTACAATCTGAGTCTCAAGGGAGTACTTATATACCTACAATAACCTACAACCACATTGAAATATATCCTTTCATATGTCCAGTGAACATGTACTGATAAGGGCATATCTGAATTACAGCTTCCCATTATGCTGTTACCCATGATTAGGATGTGGCAATGTTCTCACAGGTTAAATGCAATTTAAAAGTATTAATGAGTGTGATTAACCTTGAACAAACACAGGAGAAATTATTGCTCTTTTGGACAAACCAAATGTGCTGATCTCAAGAAGACACTGGCGTGTTTCACTTCCCACTTGGATAAGTGCCAGAAAGTTACAGGAAAGTAGAAGCACAGGAGCACGGGTACCTTCTAAAGGTGAAAGTCAGTAGAAAGGTTTAGTAAAAAAAAAAAGAGAGAGAGAGAGGGGGGGAGGGAGGGAGGGAGGGAGCTACAGAATCATTCCTTTCAGCTAGACAAAATGCAGAATAACCCAAACAGAGCAAGAACCCCAAGCTTAGCATGCAACAATTGGCAGCAGCGAGACTGGGGTGAATAACATGACTTCCAAGCACAACCAAATCAAGCTCTGCAGAAGAACTCTCACCCCAAGGAGTTATGGACAGTGTCAACCAAGCCTGCATCCTGCATTTGTTTAGCCAATGAACTGCCAACCAGCACCAATGAAAGGAAACAAAATATGCACCGATTCCTCATTCAGAAGCAAAATAGCTTAAGGAGAATCAGAAAAAGTGGGGCGAAAAGAAATCCTAAAATCTAAAGATTGCGGTATTTTATAGGGGAAAACTGATTGCATTGATTGATGGTGGAACTAAAACCCTTTATAAAGTTGGAAAGCTTTAAACATGTGATGGTGAACCTATGGCACACATGCCAGAGGTGGCACACAATGCCCTCTCTGTGGGTACGCGAGTCATCACCCCAGTTCAGCTCCGCCATGCATGTGTGCATTGGGTCTCTGCTACGCATGCAGGGGGTGCATGTGGGGGATGTGCACGCATGCAAGGGGGTTGGGATGCATGCGAGGATGCGTGTGGGGAGAGCACACATCCGCGGGGTGCTGTGGGGGGCATGTGCACAGACAGGGTGCATGCACAGGAGTCACACACATTGCATTTGGGGGGTTTGGGTGCACACTTGGGCATTCATGCACACTTTGGGCACATGACCTGGAAAGGGTTAGCCATCACTGCTTTAAGCTAAGCTAGGGAATAATAGATGATGCAAGATTTCAAAATGATTAGCAACAAGGTCACTGCCAGATTAAGTATTGTATTATAAGGAGAGACCAAGGTTAAGGCATGGAACAAAGAAAGTTGTATTTATGAAAAAAAATATGGATGAACCTAAGGCCAGGAGTTTCCAAGAAGAGAATGGCCTGCCCTCTGCTTTCTGCTTTTCTCTGCTCTCCCCATCTTACCCCAATCTAAAGTTTAATAGATGTTCATTCCTGAAATTTCAGGGCAAGAAAAGTCAGGAGGGCTAGAAAAAGAAAGATGATCATTTCCCGACAATGTTTTTGTCTGCTCCACTGAATATCCTACCAAGTCATGGGAAACTAAAATCTTGGTGAGGTTCATCAGGCAGTATATCTCCTCCAATTAAGTCAGACCTGACAACATGGACAAGCTTATAAGAAAAAGAAGAGTAGGAAAACACTTGTGCGTGCATACACATGCACAGCAAAACTCAGAAGGATAACAAGAGAATCGTGAAAGGGGTTCTGTGTTTTTTATTTGCACTGGATTTCAAGAGCCACAACTGCTAATGAAAAGTGCTTGTAAAGCTGGCAGAAAGTAAAATTTGTGCCAGGGCAGTGACAAGAAGCTGCTAATGAGGAGAATAAAAATATTCCACGGAATCACTTTGGGATTGATCTTGTTACTATGTTTTGCTTTGTGGAGCTGCATTAATTTATTTGAAGCATGTGGTTTATCTGAAACCACAGCGAAGCTGATGTTTTCATTTGAACAGCTATGGCTCTAGAGATCTTGTGTGATTCCATTTTCCTGTAAATAGGAAGCTATGCCTCATTGCACTTTTGTTCCTGGAGATTGTCTGATTCTCTGTGTGCCGGCTGGAACTTATTTTCCATCCTACAATCAACCCGCCATAGCAGAAGGCCACCACACCCACGGCTACTAGAAAAAGTTACTCAAAATGATTGCTATTATATCATTTCATCATCACAGTTCACAGGGGATTTTAAAAGCAAGAGAGAAATGACTGGGGATATTTTGGAGGGAGGGGGAGAGAGAGGGGATAAATAAGTTAAAGATAGATGATACGGTAGATGACAGATGGCTGGATGGATAGATGGAGGGAGGGAGGGAGAAAGAGAGAGAGGGGGAGAGATGATAGATAGAAGATAGATGAGATATAGATGAAATATATAGATGCATGATAAAGATAGATTAAAGATAGATTATTAGATAGATAGATAGATAGATAGATAGATAGATAGATAGATAGATAGATAGATATAGAGATAGATAGAGAGAGAGAGAGAGAGCCTTTTTGGGGAGAGGTCTTACTATTACTGAGGTGTAGGAGGCGGTGAGTGTGGTCACCTCATGGCTGCTGCTGTATTGCAATATTTTCACGGGAGGGCTTATTTAGCACATACTCTCAAAAGCCCAATTGGGCTTATTATCCAGGGAGGTCTTATTTTCAGGGAAACAAGATAGAAGATAGATAGATAGATAGATAGATAGATAGATAGATAGATAGATAGATAGATAGATAGATAGATATAGATAGAGTCCCCTCAGGGAAAAGGGTGGCCTATAAATGTTTAATAAAATAAATAAAAATAAATAAATAAATAAATAGATAATATGATAAAGAGATTAAATATAGAAGATATTGTATATAGATAGATACAAGATAGAGAGATAGATAGATAGGTAGATAGATAGGTAGGTAGGTAGGTAGGTAGGTAGGTAGGTAGGTAGGTAGATAGATAGATAGATAGATAGATAGATAGATAGATAGATAGATAGAGAGATAGATGATAGACAGACAGACAGATAGATAGATAGATAACATAATAAAGACTGATTAAAGATAGAAGATATTGTGGATACATAGATAAAAGATAGAGACAGAGTGAGACAGAGATAGACGCACACAGAGAGAGAGAGAGAGAGAGATGATAGATGGATGGATGGATGGATGGATGGATGGATGGATGGATGGATGGATAGATAGATAGATAGATAGATAGATAGATAGATAGATAGATAGATGATAGATAATTACAATCAACTTTCCTCTTATTCTTCTGAAGATTTTTCCCAACCAGGCTTTTTTTCAGACCACAAACTGAAGGCAAATAAATACAGTATTTGGGGGTATAGTTTGAATGGAACACTGCACATATGACAGAGTGGGACTCTGACCTGTGGCTCTGATGCACTGATTAGATGATGTATATTGGACTCTCTAGAGGCTCAGTAGCAGCTTTAGGAGAATTGTATGAGATGAGAAGAACTGTATGTAAATATCCCAAGATGCCCTTTCATTTTCAGCCTACATTAGAGTGGGGCTTGGGGGGGGGTGCATTGTATAATGCCCCTGTATCTATCTAATCTGTTCTATTTTTAATTAATTCAGCAAAAATTAAGAAATAAGCTCTATGTCTTTCACCAGGTAATCACAGCAAGCAATGTTGTTGAAGCTGGATGTTGTCGACACTTGATTAACCAGGCAGATTTCCATTCTAAAACTATGATGTACTTAATTTTTATTTGCACAAATTTAATTCATGAAGAAGGTGGTAGGAGGTTTGTGGACCATAGTGCTGGGCAAAAAATGTCTTACCTGCTCTAATCGAGCATGATGAGACGGGGAAGTGCCCTAACTGGATTTGGAATCCTGCCCTTGAGAAATTGCTGGTGAAATTCTCCATACAATTTTTCTGTCAAAGAAATGTCATTTTTGAACATTCATAGAGGAAAATCTTTTCTCTCTGGACCCAAATGGCTTGTGATTCTATTTCACTATCCACTCTCCCAGCATACTTTCATTCAATGCTCAGCAGAAAGAGACTTATGAGCATACAGCTGTTCATTGTCTTTGGAAATTCTGATTGATCTAGTTCATGTGTAGCTAAGCATCTGTGGGAAGAGTCTGCTATTAACTTAAAAGGAAAGTTTCTTTCAGGTCAGTCTTTACTCCACGTGATTTCCCAAAACAGCCATGTAGTTTTGTTCTATTCAAAAGTAGCTTGCCATAATATCTAGAAGTATATCACCAGGGGTTTGATTGGTTAGATGAACAATTATTTTAGCATTTAGGGGATTTTAATAGTTTCAGATGTGGCTATGCTCTTCTTTTGGTAGAAAGGCACTGAAATAATGGCTAAATTATATAAAATCTCAGTGTATATGTGAGAATATGTGTCTTGTTTGAGAGTGATCCCATCATTGCTACTTGTTCATGTGTCTAAAGGATCATAACTTCCACAGAGGTGGTATTCAGCCAGTTCTGACAGGTTCTGAGGAGCAGTAGCGGAAATTTTGAGTAGTTCAGAGAACCAGCAAATAGGCTGGCCCTGCCACCGCTGCCTCCCAGGATTGTATTTTGGCTTGGAGTCAGGCAAGTTGAATGCTACAAATCAATTCTTCATTTTGGGATTTCTCCTGATGTGGATGAAATAGGAGAGAATGATACAAGAGATTTGAATGCACAAACATAATTAATTTTTATGGCATGTTGTATAAAATAAAATAAAATGGAAATGGAATGAGAGCAGAGATACAAGAAGGTGAAATAGTCAGCCTGGATGTATAATAGCCACAAAAAGTAAAGGAGGAAAAGAAGATAAAACGCAAAAGGCTATTTTCCCCATTTATTTTGGGGAATAGCATTATATATTTTAATGTCAGCATGTCACCCCAAGATGTCTATATTTTGATCACATAGTTATCCAATTGAAAGAAAACTCAGTGTGCTATCCTTAAGAGAGGAGAGGTGCCAACTGCAAAGTTTTGTAGTCTTTAATCTTGTCCCTAAATATTTAACAAGAATTGGTTGATACACAAGCCAACCAGAAATAAGAAATCAAAACTAGTCATTCACTGCTAATCTTGTTCCTTTGTTTAGACAAAAGATACATATTTTGGGATAATATTCTTTTTTAAAAGTAAAATTATTATTTTCAAGTATCTTATCCTGAGCAATTTCTGAGCAGCACTGATTAGATGAGTTAAAGTAATAACATCTGATTTCTTTAATCAACAAGGTTTTAAAGTTATGCCTTCAGAGCAAGCACTAAAGTGATACAGTGGTACCTGGATACTCAACTACTTTGAAACTTGCAAATTTGTTTCAGGGTGCATTGTGAAAATGTCCCAGTATTCAGCCTTTGTTTAGTACTTGATATGCATCTATAGAAAGAGGGGGACCATTGTGGGCAACAAACAGGAAGTCGGCCATGTTGGGAAGGTCACTGCAAAAAAATACAATACAATACAATACAATACAATACAATACAATACAATACAATACAATACAATACAATACAATAGCAGAGTTGGAAGGGGCCTTGGAGGTCTTCTAGTCCAACCCCCTGCCTAGGCAGGAAACCCTATACCGTTTCAAACAAATGGTTATCCAACATCTTCTTAAAGATTTCCAGTGTTGGGGCATTCACAACTTCTGGAGGCAAGCTGTTCCACTGATTAATTATTCTAACTTTCAGGAAATTTCTTCTCAGTTCTAAGTTGCTTCTCTCCTTGATTAGTTTCCACCCATTGCTTCTTGTTCTACCCTCAGGTGCCTTGGAAAATAGCTTGACTCCCTCTTCTTTGTGGCAACCCCTGAGATATTGGAACACTGCTATCATGTCTCCCCTAGTCCTTCTTTTCATTAAACTAGACGTATCCAGTTCCTGCAACCGTTCTTCATATGTTTTAGTCACCAAACCCTTAATCATCTTTGTTGCCCTTCAAAAGGAGGGGGACAGCCACAGAGGGTGGTCAGAAAGTCATCCATGCTGGGAAAGTCACTGCGAAAGGAGGGGGACAGCCACAGAGGGTGGACAGGAAGTCAATCATGTTGGGAAGGTCTGACATAAGAAAAGGGACAGTCAGAAAGTTCTTCCCAGATGAAACAAAGGGTTACAGGTAAATCACATGGGTTTTTTGGGGACTTATATATTTTAGTACCTGTGACACTTCCCAGAATGAATTAATGTGGAATACCAAAATACCACTGTATACCGAAATACCTTCATAGGCATCATAGAATGAAAAGCATCTGTCTTTTTCTTTCAGTCCAAGAAATTGATGTTGCGGTGACCAATGGTGAATTTAAAGTGGTCTCAGCATAAGACATACCTGTAATCTGCTGAATGCAAGATTCTCCCTTAAACTTTCCATTAAAATTTTATTTTAATTGAGCAATAAAAAGATTATGGCTTGATAAATGTTCAGTGCAACAGATATCAGATGCAACAAAGTTCCCATTGATTTTTAAATAATACAGTTTGCACCATTTACCCAATAACATCAGTATGGATGACATATTCTCTGATTTAATGAACTCTAGACAACTGGTCCATTAAATCAAAGCAACACTGCATTTCCTTCAGGATCCAAGTCTCATAAAGGTTCAGAGCTGGAACACAGCAGGATTAGGTCCATTTGCTCTGCCTTAGGTAAATGAAAATCTTTTTCTAAATTATCACATCCCATCTCAGAATGCACACCTTCATTTATATAACTGGCTCACATGTAGTTATCTGGCAAAACCTTGCAGGAATTTTTTTCTTAGGACACAGAAAGTAGAATACTGAGTCTGTATTACATTTAAAGAGAAATTTAAAGAGACAAATAAGACACTGTTAAATCTTTTTTTTAAAAAATCATAGCACCAGAGGTGGGTTCCTACCGGTTCGGACTGGTTCGGCTGAACCGGTAGTGGTTTGCCAGCGTGGGTTGCCAGAACTGGGAGTGACCCAGGCTTGCCACAACCCTGAACCGGTTCCCTGGTCGGTGCGGCATGTTTTTTTTTAATGACCTATTTATGGGCAATTGCACATGCATCGAACCAGCAATAACGCCAGCAGCTTGGGTGTCCTGGCTCCATCCAAGCTGCTTCTTGCCACCGTCGCACTTCACTGCCTTGCCCCCCCCCAGCCTCCTCTGATGAAGAATCCTGCTGCCCCGGCCTGCAGCCAGCCCAGCACCGAGCAGGGAGGAGGAGGAGGAGGAGCAGGGAGGAGGAGGAGGAGGAGGAGGAGGAGGAGGAGGAGGAGGAGGAGAGCGGTGAGTCGTTGTGCTGGCCAGCCGGCCAGGCGGGGAGCAGGTCGGGCGGGGGGTGGGCTGGCTGGCTGGCTGGCTTGGGAGGGAGGATCATGGCCGCTCAGGTGGCCCCCGCCACTGCCGACAGCAGCTTGGGTGTCCCATCTCCGTCCAAGCTGCTTCTCGCCGACGTCGCGCTCCACCGCCTTGCCCCCCCCACCTCCTCTGATGAACAATCTTCCACTTTCTTCAGCTCGGACGGTGCCGGGACACCCAAGCTGCTATCGGCAGCAGCGGGGGCCACCTGAGCGGCCATGATCCCCCCTCCCCAGCCATCCAGCCCACCCACCCCCACCTGACCTACTCCCCGTGTCTCGCATCTATGGTGGACACAGCGCCGGAGGGGCCAAAAGCCTCTTTCTTTGCCTGCTGTCAAGAAAGAGGCTTTTGGCCGCTCCGGCGCTATGTCTGACATGCCTCACCAGCCATAAACCACACCGCACGTCACTGCTGTATACAGTATCTTACTCTTTACCCAGGATAAAGGTAATGCACTAATTCACATCCATACATGATATGAAAAACATTGTCCTCAAGAAATTTAACTATATGAGGGATGGAATTCTTAGAAAACTTCAAATGGTTTCTTATCCTTTTTTAGGATGCTGTTCCAATCCCAGACGTCTGAACCAAGAAGTCATAATTATTCTAAGAATGAAAAGGACATAACGTTGGGCCATAGTGCCCAATTTCGCAATACCTCAAGAAACAGATGTCCCAGTAACGTGTAACTAGGAGGCAAGACAATATGAATTATGATGATAAAACAATAATTTTAAACTTAAAAGTTAGCAGGAAAGTGTTTATTACAGTGGCCTTTTTCAGGCCTATCATTACAGACTAAAAGTTGACATTGAATCATTATGGGAAATAGGCAAGTTGGAGTCTACCCAATAAAGACCCCCAAATATTCAGATTATTAGAGATGACTTGGTGAACATTTGTGTCTCACTGACGGGACTATCAGGACAGACATCAGCTTCAGCTACTTTAGTAACTTTAGGAAAGTCACAATATTTTTTTTCCATTCTTTTAAAGTTGCAGAAAAAGTTGGATATTTCTTCAGAGCCTATGAAGCCCCAGAGGTTCTCCAGTTCAAATTGACAAAATTGCAGTGTTTTCTGCCAATATCAAAGAGCTGCCAAGGGTGTTTCCACGGCTATTAAAAGTGACATTTAGATTGGAAATATTATTTATTTAAAATATCTCTTGATTTCAACATTCAGTCAAAATGCTTTAAAAATGTTTGAAAGCCTCAAATTACAAATGTTAATTTATTTTATGATTGGTTGGTTTCTTTTGTCCAGGTTTTATCCCATTTGTTACAACTAGTGGTCAAAACAATAAATAAAAAATAATTGATTACTATCAGTATTGGAATAGGTTTTGGATGATGTCTATGTTTTGTGGGTATGTGTGTTAAAGTATAATGTTTATGTGAATATTAGTTCTCTGCAAGAATTCTGGAATAAAAGGATATATTCCATATTAACAAATCAATTGCTAAGGGTCTTAAATAAAATTAAAGGTATTAAGTAGGTTTCTTATAATCTTAAAATGAGATTAATTTGCTTTAATATTAATAAACTTGTTAGTATTGTATTATGAAAATATGTACAGTTTCAAAGTCAATCTATTTTAGAGTTAGAATAAAAATAAATTGGAGTTTGATCACCCTTTGAAGAAGTATGGATTTCTAAAGGACTAATATGACACTAGAAGGCCAGTTTGGTGTAGTGGAGGTAAAAATAAGAGGGGGGAAATAGTAAAAACAGATGTTACGATGATACAACACAAAGCAGAAGGCTTAGAATTGAAGGATGATAGTAGAAGTTATGTTTTAGTAAAACTAAAAATGAAATGTAATTATTAGGAATAATACTGTTATGTTTATTTGTATTGAACTGTATGACACCCAGGAATCAAAGCATTCATGCAATTAGATGTATTAAAAAAAACTTTTAAAAAAAGAATACTAGTTGATTGACAGCAACTCATTCTATAAAAACCAAACAAATATGGAAGGAATGCAATGAAATTCTATACAATAAAGAGGTCAACATCTAAAGTAGCATGAAAGATAATTCCTTATTTACAAAAACCTCTGATACTTTAAGTGGGAATCAGATCACCATTCTGGTTATTACCAAGTCGAAACATTGCAAATTAACTTCCATACTGAAATGGAGATGCCACATGTGAGTTAGAAAGACTATAAACTCTCTCCTTATTTATTCAACCCATGTGCTGAATATATTTTGAGGGTGAATGGATTGGCAGAAAATAACCCTGGTTTTAAAACTGGAGTAAGAAACATCAGTAATCCACTTTATGCAGATGACACTATCCTGACAGCTGAACATGCAAATAATCTGCTCATGAAAGTCAAAGAGCACAATGGAAAAATGGCATTATGATTAAAGAAGACCAAACTAATGACAACAGATACAGCAACCACCTTAGAATTGACAGTGAAGTTATGATAGATTCAGCTTTTAGGATTGATTACTAACAATAAAACAATAGTCAGAAATATGCCACAGAGAAGCACTTGGTAGGGTATTGATAAAATGTTGAAAAATATATTGCAGCTTAATGATCAGATATATTGAGGCAGTGGTTTTTCCTATGAAACTTTATGGAATTGAAAGTTGGACTCTGAAAAAACAGGGTAAAAAGAATACTGATACTTTAGAATTTTGTGTTGGAGGACACTTCAACACAACACATGGATAGCCATGATAAACAAATGAAACACAGATGGATCCTGAGTTCTTTGTCAAAATTCAGATTATATGACACATTTTGGAAAGACTTGGCTTCCTTGAGAAGTCAGTAATGATCAGAAAGATGAAAGAAAAATGGCAGGGACTCAGTGATGAACATACCATTGGAAGACTGGAAACATCAGGTTGGGGGCAGATAATGTCTATTAAAGTGGTCACCAAGATCTGAGATTGACTTGATGACACATAATAATGATAGTATTACTGGAATTGTCAGATATCAGATATTAATATGGCCAGTGAGTTTTCTTTGTTCACCAAAACATACTTTGTATATTCTTTTTTTTTTGATGCAACAAATAAGTGTGAGGAATATAAGAAAGCATCTGGTTGCTGTTTTATAAACAGCTGGAAGGAAATAGCTAATTTAATTAACAATATTAAGCAAGGAGAAACGGAAAGAGAAGAAAAATTAGTCATGATTTGCCATCATGGCTTTAGTTTTTCAGAAATTACATTTAGAATAAACAGCTGGGAAACTGATCATTACTCCCAATGTTCTAAATTAGAAGCCTTTTGGATTTGCCTTTCTTAAGACTGATAATAGAGTCCAATAAGGACTATATATCAAACAGGCACATACAAAGCTTCCATTGTGAATAAATTTCAGCTTCTGGAGGGATTGGAAGACAAGAAAAAACCAACTTGTAATCACTGATCAAAACCAAAATAATGCAGAACAAAAGCCACCAGTAAGTTGAAATGCCAGGAAATACCATTGGTTAATTGAGTTTATATCTGTTCCTGTCTTGGAATTCTCAGGGCAGGTAATAAATTATTGTGAAATAAAATAACTTAATCTTAAACTAATAAATCACACATGCTTCATCCCTATTTACCAAGTGCCAGGCAAGTAAACAAACAATAAGTTTTCTATTGCATTTAAATTACACTTGGACCGGAGTTACAGCAAACCACCAGAGAAGGCTATTCATTTCACCAGGAAGCAATTTTGGAACGTCTTTCTTGTACTGACCTTGGAAAGAGTTTGAAGGACCAAAGGAAAGGAATGATTGACAATTGCTCTCTAGCAAAGGTCTTTTCATATCACATTTATACCTGATCCTTCCCTCTGGATATGCCAGGAAGATCTCCTGCATTCCAATCATGTGCTCTACCACTGGCTCATTTGCTGAACTATCATCCATCATGGTAATGCAAAGAGAAGATAAGTCAAAGGGGAAGGACTCCTGCACTCATTGCTGCCTTTTTCTATATCATGAGAAGACATTTCCATATTTAAATACCACTGTGTTCAATCACAGCATTTCTAGCATCCAGCTGGGTCAAACCATAGAATCCCTTTAGCAATGTGCATTCCATTTTGCAGAGCTGGGTAATTCAGAATAGACTTTCATTTTTCATTTAAATTCAATGACTCAATTGTATGTATGCTTACAGTCTGGTAGTTGAATATAGCCAATAGCAATAGCGCTTATATACCCCTTTACAGTGCTTTACAGCCCTCTCTAAGTGGTTTACAGAGTCAACATATCCCCCCTCCCAAAAAATGGCTCCTTATTTTACCAACCTTGGAAGGATGGAAGGATGAGTCCACCTTGAGCTTGGTGAGATTTGAACAGCCAAATTGCAGGCAGTCGGCAGGAAGCAGAAGTAACCTGCAATACTGCATTCTAACCACAGTGCCACCGTAGCTCACTTCCAATGCTACCAATACTATCAAATAAACTTTCAAATGTTCTTCAAAAGGAATTGAAAACTAGGTTGGGTATGGTCTCTTTCACTGTCTGCATTAGCAGAGCACAACTCCAGTCTGGCAGATATATTTATAGATTTAAGGTGGGAGGCATGGAATTGGGGCATTCATGCACTTACTTTTGTTATGTCACCTACTACAAGGGCCCTTTGAATGCCTCTTCAACTAATTCATCTAGTTGCTAAAGTAAGTTACATAGAAACTAGTATTTTCAGTGCAGGTTGTTCTGCTTTTTGTTCTCTGACAGGCAGACCCCAATGCAGCCTTTTCAAGAAAAGGGCCCGACCTCACAATATGTACATTTTAGTTCAATGATCATACCCTGAATGTAGCTTTTAGTACAGTGCCTCCCTTTCTGCATTTTTTAAAAAAACAAGGATTTCTTTTGATCTTAGCATCTTGCAGGTATTATTTACCCCTATGAAATGTGACTAGAACAAAATAGAAAAACAGTGGTGTGGGCTGGAGAGAAATAAAGAACTACTGGTACATTTAATTTTTTCTCCTCATTTCATACACATATACACACATATACACCAGTGATGGGATTCAAAATTGTTTACCACCAGTTCTATGGGCGTGGCTTGGTGGGCATTGAATGGCTTGGTGGGCGTAGCTTGGGGGGCATGGCTTGGGTGTGGCAGGGGAAGGATACTGTAAAATCTCCATTCCCTCCCCACTCCAGGGGAAGGATACTGCAAAATCCCCATTTCCTCCTGATCAGCTGGGACTTGGGAGGCAGAGAATAGATAGGGGTAGAGGTGATATTTACCAGTCTTCAAAGTACTCAAAATTTCTGCTACCCGTTCTCCGGAACTGGTCAGAATCTGCTGAATACCCCCCCCCCCTTTCCTCTCTCTCTCTCTCACACACACACAAAAACAAAGAAAAAGATGCATATACACTAAGGTGATCAGATTTTCAGATTGGTAAAGAGGGACACTTTTGACCGGGGCAGGTGGGGGGGGGGGGGGGCTTGATTAAAAATTTTATACGGAGTAACAAAAATTTTCATATAACGCAAAAGTAGTATTGTATTTTTTTTTATTTCAACATAACTACAATTTACAAATATAAATTGTAACTCTTGCCAAGCATCAACATTTGATCATGTGACCATGAGGATGCTGCAATGGTCGCTAAGTGTGAAAATGGTCACTAAGTGTGAAAAATGGTCATCAGTCACTTTTTTCAATGCCATTGTAACTTTGGTCACTATACCACCTTTCTTGCCACAGTTCTTAAGTGAATAACTGCAGCTGATAAGTTAGTAACATAAGTGAATCTGGTTTCCCCATTTGACTTTGTCAAAAGGTCACAAAAGGCAATTAAAATGACCCCAGGACACTGAAACCATCATAAATACGAATCTGTTGCCAAACATCAAAATTTTGATCGCGTGACCATGAGGATGCTGCAACGGTCGCTAAGTGTGAAAATGGTCGCTAAGTGTGAAAAATTGTCATCAGTCACTTTTTTCAATGCCATTGTAACTTTGGCCACTAAGCCCATTATACCACCTTTCTTGCCACAGTTCTTAAGTGAATAACTGCAGCTGGTCATGTCCCCCCTCCTATTTAACATCTACATGAAGCCGCTGGGTGAGATCATACAGTGGCACGGGATTAAATACCATCAATACGTGGACGACACACAATTGTATCTGTCCGCCCCGTGCCAACTCAGTGAAGCGGTAGAAGTGATGTGCCAGTGCCTGGAGGCTGTTAGGGTCTGGATGGAAACAAACAAGCTTGCACTCCCGACAAGACTGAATGGCTATTGATGCTCCCTCCCAAAGATTGGCAAACTATTCCATCACTCAGGCTGGGGGGTGAAATTATACGCCCCTCAGAGAGAGTTCACAATTTGGGAGTCCTCCTGGATCCACAGCTGACTTTAGATCACCATTTGTCGGCTGTGACCAGGGGGGGTCTTTGCCCAGGTCCACCTGGTGCACCAATTGCGACCCTACCTGGACCGGGAGGCACTTCAGATAGTCACTCACGCCCTCGTCACCTCAAGACTGGATTACTGTAATGCGTTCTACATGGGGCAGCCCTTGAAAAGTGTTCGAAGACTTCAGCTAGTCCAGAATGCAGCCGTGCGAGCAATTATGGGTGCACCCAGGTACAACCACGTTACACCTATCCTCCGCGAGCTGCACTGGCTGCCCATTGGTCTCCGGACACGCTTCAAGGTGCTAGTCGTTACTTATAAAGCCCTGCATGGCATCGGACCTGGGTAACTGAGAGACCGCCTCCTGCCAATTACCTCCCAAAGACCGATTTGATCGCACAGGCTTGGCCTTCTCCAGGTTCCATCTGCCAGGCCAATGTCGGCTGGCAACTCCCCGGGGGAGAGCCTTCTCTGTTGCTGCTCCGGCCCTCTGGAATGAGCTCCCCATGGAGTCCGGACCCTTACCACCCTCCCGGCCTTCCGTAAAGCTACCAAGTCCTGGTTGTTCCGACAGGCTGGGGGCTGTTGAGATATCCAGCCCCGTTTCAATTGTGAATGTTGTGTATTTTTAATTTTTCTGTATTGTCTTATTTATTCCCCTTTCCCTATTTTATTGTGAGCCACTCGGAGTCCTTCAGGAGTGGGCGGCATACAAAACTAATAAACAACAACAACAACAACAGCTGATAAGTTAGTAGCATAAGTGAATCTGGTTTCCCCATTTGACTTTGTCAGTGACCCCAGGACACTGAAACCATCATAAATACGAATCTGTTGCCAAACATCAAAATTTTGATTGAGTGACCATGAGGATGCTGCAACAGTCGCTAAGTGTGAAAATGGTCGCTAAGGGTGAAAAATGGTCATCAGTCACTTTTTTCAATGCCATTGTAACTTTGGTCACTATACCACCTTTCTTGCCACAGTTCTTAAGTGAATAACTGCAGCTGGTATTTTGTATTTTGGATAGAATCTTTTTTTAAATAGTCTAAGACAATTTAAAAAAAGAATCCACACAGAATAAATTGAAGTAAAACATTTCAAAGTATTGTGTATAGAATTTTTAAAAATGGTTTCACTTCCATTTATTTTGGAAAGAATCTTTTTTTAAATAATCTAAGACAATTTAAAAAAAGAATCCACACAGAATAAAACTTTTAAAAAATCCTATGCACAATAAATAAAATATTATTTTAAAATACATTAAAAAATAAAAGAAAAAAACCCAGTTCACTTACCAGCAGGCACAAGTGAGCACTCCAAGTCAATCCAGAATGATATAGATGTTAATACAAAGAACTGAGCAAATTAAAATGGTGAAATTAGTCAGGGAAATATTTTTCAAAGAAACTTTGCCACCATTTTTTTCCACACGAGTCGACCTCCAACCTCTGTGCCCCTCCCCTCCGGAAAGTCCAGGAAGTAACACTTGCGGCTTCTCTAGCCAAGCATTTCCTGGAGCTCTATGGTACTTAGTCATTTTTTTCTTATAAAATGAGGTAAAAGGGGAGCAGGGGGTCCATTTTGTTGCTTTAACATTTTAATTATATCTTCAATGAAAGTACTGAGACAGAGAGAGAGGTTAGTTAGACAGAGTGTCTTTTGTCTTGCCCCGGTTAGGATTTTTTAAGCAAATCCACTGGGCTTTCAACATGAAGCCAGAAAATCGGGACTTTTTAAAAATGCCCCGGGACACGGGACAAATTGTTATAAAGCGTGACTGTCCCGCTGAAATCGGGACGTCTGGTCACCTTAATATACATACATTCACACAAATGTTATGATGAACACATGGCTGTTCCAGAAACATAGAATTTGGCAGTTTTAATATTACTGTAAGTTGAGCTTGACATTTACATATTAACATTTAGGTACATAATGAAATACAGTAGAGAAGAAAGTCAGATTGACAGATGTAATACAAGTTAGACAACTTAGCAGACTAAAATTATATGTTGCTTTGGATGTCTCATTAGCTGCAACAAGACATGTAAGATTTCTGAATGATGATCTGAAAATGTACTTGGGGAAAGAAAAATATTTCAGATAGAATAAATGATCAGGAAGCTAAATTGTAAGTCATTCTTCTTCTTTCATAACTTTGGGGACAAATGTCTGAATTGCTCACATTTTTTATGCACTTAGTGGACTTGTCTATGCTCCTAGCTGCTTTCTCTTTCCCTTTAATTGGCTTCTGGTTTCAGTTATTTTCTAAAATATTATTCCTAGAGGCTCCTTTCCATTTCAGTTGAATTCAGTTGAATTTCCATCATCTTTCGCCACTTATCCATGCGTTTCCCCATTTATCAAAGAGCATCTCAAAAGTACAGGTAGTCCTTGATTTACAACCATTAGTTTAGTGACTCTTCGAAGTTACAACAGCACTGAAAAAAATACATATGGCTGGTTTCCACACTTACGACCGTTACAGTATCCCACGAGCAAAATTCAGGCACTTGGCAACTGGCATGTATTTATGACCCTTGCAGGGTCCTGGGGTCATGCGATTGTCATTTGTGGCTTTCCTACGTCAGCTTCCAACAAGAACGTTAACAGGGGGAAGCCAGATTCACTTAACAACTGCACAATTCATTAAACAACTGTGGCAAAATGTGATAAAATGGGGTTCACTCCAATGGTGGGATTCAAATTTTTTTACTATCAGCTCTGTGGGCTTGGTGGGCATGGCAGGGGAAGGATACTGCAAAATCCCCATTCCCTCCCCCCATCACTAATCTGCTTTCCAGGTCCATTCCCCTATGCAGGGCAACAGAAGAAGACCCAGCCATCAGCTGGGACGTTGATCAGCTGGGACTCGGGAGGCAGTGAATAGATGGGGTGGAGCCAGCCAGAGGTGGTATTTGCCAGTTCCCCAAACTACTCAAAATTTCTACTACCGGTTCGCCACAACCGGTCAGAACTGGCTGAATAGCCCCTCTGGTTCACTCACTTAACAACTATCTTGCTTAACAATGGAAAGTTTGGGCTCAGTTGTGGTTGTTAAGCAGTGGTGGGTTTCAGCTCCCATTGCAACTGGTATGCTGCAACGGGAGCCAGGCATGCACCATGGGCACGCCTGCACACCCACTGCCTGCGACACTCCAGCTGCTCGGCGAAGCGTTGCGCAGATGGCCCGTTTCCTTCAAATACAGGTAAGGAATGAGGGCAGGCGGGCAGGCCCTTCAAACCACCATTCCGATACACTGGCTGCTGCTTCCAGCAGGCACTGGTATGCACGTGCTGGGGCATACTGCCTGCAACCCACCACTGTTGTTAAATCAAGGACTACCTGGATACATGGATCAAAAACATATCTTGGTTCTAGGGCTAAAACAGGAGAAGAAACATTTGAGAAGAAACATTCTGGACATTATTCAGTATGCTTAAGTGACATTGTGTGATTGTCCTTTGTCACACTTTCTTGTGAACTTACTGATGAACTGAAATTGTCCATGTTTTGAACAATTTGATAAAGATAGGTTAGACCGAGACCAACACAAAATAAATGTATCAACAGTACAATTTTTCGAAGAACAATAATGTCAAACTTATCCTGAGATGAGGAGCTGATGTTGCAACGATACAACGTGCGATCTCGGAGCTCCAAGATCGCAGTCGATACTTTTGCCGCTGGACAGTCCTTTTGGGCCTAAACCGTCCCAAAGAGACGATGACAGGGAAGAATATGTCTTGCTGATCTCAGGGACATTGCAAAGTCCCTGATTGATCCAAGAGAATCTCTTCTTGCCGGCGACAGAAGCGCAGCCATAAGCTGCTGAAGTTGGGACAACTCTGGAATGGGAGGAAAGCAGAAAGAGAAGTGTGTCCATCTGGTGAAGAAACTTTATTGTTATAAAAAATACTGCCCCCCAAAAAATCAGAGCTAAGTTAAACTGCAAAGAAAAGAAAAATAAGCAGCGAAATGAAGCTATATTGGACAGTGTGTTATCCTTTTTTTTTAATGGATGGAAGTTTTGCAAGTATTTCCTACTTTTTAAAGTGAAAGTATTGGTTTTTCTTCTTCTATTTCTTTTTTTTCCTATGGATTAAATCTTTTTTTTTATTTTTATGATATTGGTTTGGAGGGGTTTTTTTCTCTTTATTTTGCTCCTTATTTTGTTTCTTTTAAGCCTGGAATATAAAGAAGATATAAAAGGAATATAAAGAGGGTAGTAACATCAGAGGGAAAAGAAGTTACACTGCCACTTGGCGGTTGGAGGCTGAGTCCTGGAAATATTGCTTTCTCTTTTTTCTCTTTGATTATTTTGACTTAGCTTGTTTATAGAAGAGATAAGGAGAACAGCATGGTTTGTTTACACAGGTGCTCATTGGATGTTTATTTGGCAGCTGGAGAGAAGTGAAAACAAAATTTTATTTTGAAACTAGAGTGGCAGTGTTTACTAGTTGGAAGTATGGCATATCATCAAAAAGAAACCATAACATTACAACAGATTATGTCTGAAATTCCAAAATTACTAGAAACAACAGAGAGAACTGAGAAGAGATTGGAAAATATAGTCTGTAATGCAGTAAAATTTGATGGAAAAATTGAAGATATCTAGCAAATGGAAAAAGTGGAGCTTAGAGTCCTAAAAACTCAAGGGAAAAATGAACAAAGAGGCAAGGTAATTGTGGATACTGACAGTGAACTGAGGGTGGTTGGAGATTGAAAGAGTGTAATATGGAAAGGGAAGATATATGGAAAGGAGCTCTACTCCAGATTTCAAAGTTTAGAAGAAGAAAAAAAGAAAAGAATTGATGGAGCCAAGGAGAGAAACTTTGATAAAAGCACTACTGATAACCAAAGATAAGCTGATTAAAGAAGCAGATGGAGGGTCTCGAGATTTTACAAGATATGCAAAAAGCAACAAGTTGCGAATCGACACAAATTGGATTCAGTAAATAACCAGAAGACTAATTCCACAAATGACAAAAGACATAAGACTGCACTACTACCGGAAAGACACAGGTTGAGATATGAACATTAATAATAAAATATTAGTTAAATTTAGTTAAAATTAGAGCATTATATTAAAAATGAAGTGATAATGGATATAGTTAGATAAATAATTGATGATGATAACAATGTACACATGTATTGGTTTGACAAGAGGACATTTGGTATAAATTCTAAATGGTGATCATGAAAGAAAGTTTAGAAACTTTGTTATGTATAAAAGCTTATAATATTAAAAAAAATAGTTAAACTAAGACCACAAAATAAAATATAAAAATGAAATGATGTTGTTGTTAAATAAATGATTGATAATGATAATAATGTAATATTTGTATTGACATGACAAAAGGGAAATTGGATATAAATTGTAAACAGTGATTAAGGAGGTCTAGGAACTTTGTTATTAAACATAATTTTTTTATTTAGAAAGTGTCATAAAGATGTAATGTTGCTGGATGATATTGAGAATAGATAACAGAATGCCATCATGTGGTTTTGCTTTAAATTTTGGAATATTTTATATAAAGGGACGTAAAAACAATTATAGTCATATGAAGATTGAGGTATGATGATAGTAATATATATAAATATATTTGATTTAAAACATATAACTTGATATGAATTGTAGGTGATGACTGTGGAAAGGGGTGCATGAAAGCTCTTTGTAACCAATTGACACACTCTTTATAATTTGTAATGTAAGATATTTTTGTGATGTTAGTTGTGTTTTGTCTGTTTGTATTTATTCAAAAATAAAAAAAATATTAAAAAAACATGTCAAATTTATCCTTATCACTGATCAGAACAAACACAGCAAACAAAACACGGAATTTGTGTTTTTTCTTGAATTGGTTTCAACACATTGAGGAAGTTGATTCCCTTGCTTACAAGCATGCCTTGAATCACTGCTTCGGAGTTCCCCTGGGTTAAACCTTCAGTTCAGCCGCGTTATGATCCCTGGGAAAGGCTTTGCTTCAAAACCCTACATCAAAAGAAAGTCACTTCAAACTTTTATATTTACAATGAAATGTTCTGGTTGAATCAATTCTTACTTGTAGTTGTATATCTTCTCATGTGAGGGCAGGATACACAATCAGAGTATTCAAAGCTTCATGTGGCCCTTAAAAACCTGAGTGGAAACTTCCCAAGAGTCCCCCCAAAGGTTGTCAACAAACTCTCATTTTTAACACAGAAGAACCAGAGGGTTATTATATAAAATAGGTGTCCTGTGATTGAACTGCATCTTTCAATTAACACCTGGTAGAGAGCTCCTCTTGTTTAGCCTTGCAAATTGTGAGATAACAAACATTTTGCTATAGTAGCAATCAAATAATTATTTCCTTCTTTTGTGGTAGCAGCTGCCCAGGCACTTAATCCTGATTAAATTCTAACCTTCCTTTTCTAATGCCTAAACTAAGTAATTCTGGGAATGGAAGGGGAAAGAGAGGGCTATTAAACCTGCCACCAAATTGTGAGTCCAATTCTAAAGATCATCCTGATCACTCAGGTTCACTGGGGGGGTTTCTGGAGCAGTAAGTAATGAATGGGGACAATTTAAATAAACACAATCCTGATAGGTTTGGTCCTGGCACTTTTAATTTCCTCCTCCAGTATCCATCCCGCAAATTCTAAATTAGTCCAGTAACACAAGAATTTCAGAGAACACTGGCAATTCAGAATTGTATGAACTGTATTCATTTAGTTTAATTATTACATTTAAATGCAGATTTAATTTCATTTAGATTTTGACTTGGCCCTATCTAATTTTTAGGATGAGAATCCTGGCATGTTATACAAATCTTAAGCCCCCCCCTCCCCAAAAAAGTTGCATATCCCTAATTAAGGGTCACTGTAATGAAAAGTTTATAGGCATTAATTTTATAGTAACACTATCTGAAATTTTTATTTATTTGGTAGTTTATTTATAGAAATTATATGGCTGCCTATCTCATAAATTAACTCTTAGTGGCTCATGATAATGTTCTTTGCGCATTATTGCCATATGTTTTTTTTAAACTTGCTTTATCTAAGCTCAGAATTTTTGTCTGAGTTCTCATGTGACTAATAGAGCATTTGAATTCCATGTTTTCTATTAAGTTATATTGTCCTTCTAAGCCTTGAGAAAGAGAGATGTACACCAAAAGTTCTTTCAAACACTTCTCAGGATTATATTATTATATTTGAATATTATTATATTCAAATGCTGTGATGTGTCTATATCTACAAAGATCAGAACCATACAAGCCATAGTATTCCTTGTGACACTTAATGGAAATGAAAACTGGATTTGAAAAAGTAGGACAGGAAGAGTATTTATACTTTTGAACTTTGGTGTTGGAAATGTAACCAGAAAATGCCAGGAAATCATCATACAAATCACTTAAGACACAAATGACCAGACTCAAATTATCCTTCTTTGGACACCTTACTGGAAGATCCAGCTCTCTTGGAGAAGGCTCAAATTCTCGGAAAGATGGAGAGAAAGAGAGAAAGAGGATGGGGTTGGACTCAGTTTTAGTGGTAATGATTGCACCATTGGAAGATCTGAAAGATTAAGTTAGGAATCGATCATCATGGAGAAAATCTATGTATTTAGTGTCTAGCAGTCAAAAACCACTTGATGGGATATAATCAATCAATCAAAATAAGTGTCCATATTGTTTGTACGCTGCCAGAACAATTAGCTGAGATTGTATACATATCTGTTAATAACAAAATAATACATTTTGAAAATTTTGTATTATTGGCTCATCAATTCTTAGCATTTTATTTTAAGGAAGCCACATCATCACTGTATATTTTGATGGATTAATTTAATCATTATGCCTTTTACCATAACGTGTCTTTGCTCCTCTCTCTTTGCTAAGGATGGGGAGAAACGGTGCTATTGATAGTAAAGACACCTAACCCTATGTTCTGATGCTTCTCCACCCCTTCCTCTTTTTTTCCCACATCAAACAATTGTTATATAGTGTGGGGTTTACATTAGTAGGTACTTTCCATGTGTATTAAAGCTATTTGAAAGCAAAGATGGAATACTCATGGCCCTCTAGATGTTGTTTGTCAATAATGAGGGATGCTGAAAAGTGCAGAATTGTAAGTAATGTGTTGGCCCAACCGTAGATTGGCCCAGCTATCTTGGGACTATCTCACAAATCAGGAGCCCCCAATGCATAAATTAGTAAAGTTTTCATACATTTGTGGAAAACCAAGGCGCATAAACATCAGCAAGCAATAGGCAATAAGCAATGAAGCATTCACATGCCTGGTACAGTATAGTCCAGAAGTCGGGTTCATTACTAAAACATCACAATACTCATCAGCCTTCTGTCCCTGACTGATAAGACTGGTAATTAAGCATGGAAAACCTTCTTCCTAATTTATCTGCAACAGAAAAGGAAGTTAACCCTGAATTCACTGCTGTCCAGTTCCTTGATAAGGCAATCACATATAGCCTTCTTGGAATGTTAGGGCAAGGATGTGAGGCCCAAGAATGGGAAGTCCAGAAGGAAAACATCTAAAGGCAAATTGAAGAATTAATTATTTTTTTTATCAAAATGGAATTTCTCTGACAATAGATCTATTGTTCCCTGGAAAGACTAAGAGTAAGCGAATGTTCTAGGACCTTTCTGTTCCAATAATTTTTGATGGAAAGATTACTATCTTGCTGTCATCAATTGGCCCAAAGAACCCTAACCCATAGAATAGGATTGGAAGAGATCTTGGAGGCCTTCTAGCCCAATCCCCTGGTCAAGCAAGAGACCCTATACCATTCCAGACAAATGGCTGTCCAGTCTGTTCTTAAAAAATCTCTAGTATTGGAACATGCACAACTTCTGGAGGCAAAGTGTTCCACCGATTAATTGTTCTGACTGTCAGGATATTTCTCCTTAGTTCTAGGTTGGATATCTCTTTAATGACCTTCTACCCATTATTTCTTGTCCTACTCTCAGGTGCTTTGGATAATAAGTTGACCTCTTCTTCTCTATTATAGCCCTTCAAATACTGGACAACTGCTATCATACTTACCCCTAGTCCTTCTCTTTGTTAGATTAGACCCGTGATGATGAACCTATGGCACGCATGCAGGAAGTGGCACGCAGAACCATCTCTCCAGGCACACCAGCCATCACCCATTCCTGTTCGTGGTTCTGGCGTGCACATGTGTGCCAGCCAGCTGGTCTTCGCATGCATGGGGGCATCAGAAAACCAGAAGAGTAGCTCCCTGGCATGCATGCGCACCGGGGAACTGCTCCTGCAGTTTCCAGTGTTTCCGCCCATGCTTGCCAGGGAGCTGTTCTTCCAGTTTCTGGTGCTCCACCCCCACCCTCATGTGGGCACACATGCTCCTGTTTCAGCACTCGGTGCTGAAAAAGTTCACCAACACTGGATTAGACATACCTAGTTCCCTCAACCATCCATCGTTTGGTTTAGCCTTCAGACCTCATATCATCTTCGTTGCTCTGCACTGCACATTTTTCTATCTTCACGACTGACTTTATGACTGTTTTCTTTATTTATCAAATTCATATGCCACTCATCTAGCAGTTTGAGGACATTCTGCTCTTCTCCAGGTTAAAGAAAAGTTTACAGTGTTGCAACAGCTATTTCACCACTCAGATTTTTTTCTCCCAATTAGAGCTGACATGCACTTTCTCTTTAAAGTTTTCTGTATCCTGCAATCACATCCGTAAAATAAGTGTTCAGTAAAGAAAGCTACCTTTTTCAGTAGCATGAGCTAATCACTTCATGAGCTTCCTTCCATGATAGCATTTGTATTATTTAATTCCGGCTAGCTTATTTTGTCTTGTGCATTTTTTTTTGCCATGTCAGTTATTCCTTCAAATTTATTCACCAGAGCAGGAATTATTGAAAAAGTAAAGCTTCAAATCATATTCCCAGACCTGCTGTCTCCCAGTCTTGGATTCTTCATCATTTTATTTTTAAACAAGAAGCCTTCCCTTCTGTTAAAAAACACTGCCATCTTCTGGCTTGCCACAAAACTCAGAAAACTGATGTCAGACAGAAGTGCCACTACATTTAATGAATGTGCTCGATCATAAAAGTCAATTGTGCTTTGAACTTGTATGGAAATTGCCCATGATCGTAAATGAGATTGCAGCTGAAAAGACCATCACAAGCTTACACAACATGGGTTAAGTTTTAAAGCAACATTATTAAAGTCAGAACTCTGTGCAATTTAAGAGAGAGAGAATTTTCTGCAAGAGTCAAAAGCAAGCTATTAAACAGCAACATTAACCAGCGTAAAAGACAAAAAAATGAATTTAGAGGGCAGGGAGCTTAACGAAAAGGGCATGGAGGCATAAACTAGACTGCCAAATTACAAAGGAAACATGCCCCATTGCCAACACAGTAACATATCATTGTTATAATACAGAGTTATCTTTTTGGTTGTCTTTTTAAGTGAATCTATGACTAAGACGTTGCCTAGAATACCACCTCCTACAGCTTTGCCAGCTGATAGTCCTTGCCTTAGGAAGTTGACATCTGTTTAGTGGGCATGGACAGTGAAAAAAAACATTAGAGCCGATAGACTAAGGTAATCAGTGGGTAAATGACAACTAAACCAAGACTTGGTGGTCCTTTTTATGTTGGTCTGGCACTCTCTATCCTGTTTAACTCCTTTGAATGTTTTGTAGGTACTGCTGGGGATGAACGTGCTTTTCCTCCTCGTCGTGAGCTAAATTGTGTTTATAAAATAAAGTTACCACACACAGATATTCATTCTGGAATCCTGGAAACGGAAGAGAATTTAGAACAACTTGATGGGTCTGCAGCAGGGCATAACAACCCAGGTAGACAAAGCACGTGCTACAATATCAATAATTTCTGCCCATGATATATGCAATGTTATTTTACAAGTACAAAAGGGACAGATTTTTTTTGCAAGATGACATTATGACACACATTTCATCACTTACATCCCTCCCCCACCCCCAACTTGGACACTTTCTGTGGATGCAGCATTTATCACAAGCGCTTACTAGATGGGTTAGACTAACTTCAAGATGGTCGACCAGCAGCTCATGAGCTGCATAGGGCCTCAGTATTTGCACACACACAAATGGACATGGCTGAAGATTTTGAATGTTTTGTCTGGACAATAGAATTAAGAGCCACGGATGTGACCTGCAAAGTTGCTTAGTTCTTCTATAGTTCTTTTTAAAGCTCCCAAAACTCTGAGGTGAGGGGGGAGGGTTTTGCATGTTTTGTAAACTTTTAAGACAAGAGCATACACACACACACACACACACACACACACACACACACCCCACTTACTTCTGAGTCCTTTCCAGTTGAACAGACATTTGTCAATAATGGACCTTCACATCGAAAACTTAACAGAGTTTCACTCTGCTTTCACAATTCAAGCAAAGGACAAAAGCTATGGCATAGATTTAACCTACATTGGTCTAGCTTTTCAGCTAGCCTTAGCTCCCCCCCCCCCAACATTCTACATATAAGTCAAGCAAAGACTAAAAAGAGGGCCCTGAAAAGTTGATCCCCACTCTCTCTGATCATGGGAGATGAGAAAATGTGTCTTGGCTTATTCAATCTACCATATTTGATGATGGAAACATCTGATATAATCTAACTTCCTGTTATTTCATCCCTTCAGCATGAACACTACTAAATTTCACTTAAACATCCCAGATAAGCAATATCTGCTTAAATCCTTTAATATAGTTTAGAAGCTGAGTTCAAGCAGAAGGGAGAACAGGCCAGATCACATCAATATTTCCTTTTATCATGTAAGTATTAACCAACAATCAACCAAGAGATGGCATTTAGTTTGATGAAGAATCACGTAGCAATGTGTCCATCACATAGAAGAGTACAGTCACTCAGTATTGTACAAGACTGATGGAACAGGCAACTATATAATCCAAAGTTGTCAACAGGCTTCACTCCTTTAAGCTCATAGCAAGGAAGATGCTACCTAAGTAACAATGAAAAATCTGCAGGTAGAAAAATGACCTTAGACGACCCCCTATGATTCAACTATGATTAAGACAAAATGTTTTCTTTGTAGTCACTGTCCAAAAAAGTCAATAACTGATGAGCTAGAATAAAATATAGCTAAGTAAACCAAAATCTAGGTACAGTTCTAAGGCTAAAATTTCTATGGTTAGCAGGGTTGGGAATACTTCAAAAATGATTTTTAAAATGGTTTAGACATTATACAAACTCAGGTACACAATACTTTCTCTGTTATTCATGAATATAGCCTTTTTTTAAAAAAATGTTCTGTGCAACAAGAAAAAAAATGCTACTGCAAAAAATCATACAGAAATCTTCATTTACCAGATTGCAATTCAACAGAATTTGTACGGAACAGACCAATTTTCTTCACTGGTTTAGTGTTATTTGCATAATTACATTGTTCTGACCCCCCCCCTCCAGCCTGTGAGTAACGCAGACACAGGTTTGGCTATTTGCCATTCTGTAATCACAGGAATTACAACTCTGTTTGCTGAAAGCCCAGACAGACACTCTCATGCAAGAAGGGTTGCTAGCAATCTAAACCAAATGGAAATACAAAAGAGATACAAATACAAAACCAGACAAGAGTTCCTCAAGACTGTTATGAACAGTTGTGTCCTGCAAAAGGACCCCTCCCAATTTCTCACTTATATACTCCCTTGGGAGGGGCCGAGCCACAACCACCTGGGCTTGATTATCTTGTATGAGTCTGCCTCCGCAGCTGCTGCTTCCGTTTCTCCACCCTCCTTTGCCTGGCATCAGGAACAAACTGCCTTGAGTCCTCCCCACTGCTCCATGCTTCAGGTGCCTCCTGGTGGCCAACCAGCCTCTCTGGTCCCTGCTCTGAGTCTGAACCCTGCCCAGAGTCCTCCACATCTTCCATAGCAGACTCATAGGGTTCCTCGCTATCCGAGTCCATCAGCAGCTCAACGGATCCTGCTGGGCCACAACACATTGTTATGCAAATGACGCAAATTGCTCCAGGTGAGTCCTTTCCAGTTGAACAGACATTTGTCAACAATGGACCTTCACATCGAAAGCTTAACACAGAGTTTCACTCTACTTTCACAATTCAAGCAAAGGGCAAAAGATATGGCATAGAATAGATCAAACCTACAATGGGTCTACTCTAGCTTTTCAATTAACTCCAGCTTTTTTCCCTTTTGTAGATGAATACTTATTATATATCCATTTCTGTTTTGTTGTAATAAAGTAGGGTAATTCTTTAATTAGGGTATTTAAAGATTAGTACAGGCAAGGCTCTCTTAAGAAAGCTTTTTTTATCCCAAATACAATTGTAATGTTAAGGATAGCATACCTGCCAAGAGTGTGAATTATATGCTGGCGGCTGCTTCTGCTGCTTCTGATTAATACACTCATTAGTCACTTGACCCAGCTGCGGTACAGTTTGCAAATAGGCATTAGACACATTGTCCAAATGTGAAGATATTTAGATCATTAAGTGAAAGACGGCCAAGCTTTCAGGATATTGTTTAAATATTCAGTGGGTGTGAAACCTGGTTTGATTAATCCATACATTGGAGAGGGCAAGTCCCAGCCTTTTCTTATCCACAGTCCTCCAGATGGCCATGATAGCGGGAAGCTAATGGGAGTCCAATTCATCTGGAAAGTATCAGGTTGAGAAAGGCTAATCTAAAGGATGGAAGGCTTCCAACTCCCTCCTTTGTGGAGCAAGATAGAGTTGCTTTCAAAAAACCACACCATTAAAAAAAAACCCAGCATTTTCCCCCATGGAGTGAAACTAATGCAGGATGTAAGCAAGGCTTTCTTTCAATCTTACTTTGAAACATTAATGCTTATTAGCAATAAATCAAGTAAATGGATTTAATACCATAATGCCTACACTGAATGATAATCCCAAGAACTGTGATAAATCTAGAAAACACTTTCACACCTATAAAACTATTCATCACTTTCACATCTTCGCCATCACATCTCTTTTAAGATCATAAAAATGCGACTCATCTTAATCTTCCTTTACTTTCAGCTAAGAACGTGATGTCCTCTGCATTGTTCAAAGAGTTTTGACTGTTGTTTTCATGGTGGATTCTTTCTGTCATGTCTTTTGGTCTGGCACCTTTAGAATATATTTTCTGTGTGAGTTAAACCAATATGGTGTCAATCAATAAGCATTCTTGTGTCATTCTCTTCCCCTTTTTAAACCACCTGTTTTTCCCAACTATGGCATTATTATGTCAGAGATGTTTATTACAGGGTAACTGAGGTAATTGGGTGATGAAACTTCCATGGCAAAGCAGGACATTTTCTTTTAATTTATATGCCAGATGGATGAGTGAACTGAGGGAAGAGGAACAGGTGTATCTCCCTCGACACCTGAAGCAGAGAAAGAGGAAGTGAAGGAAGTTAAGGTAAACCACTCCAAACTCGACTGCAGGAAATACGACTTCAGCAACAGAGTGGTCAATGCCTGGAATGCTCTACCTGACTGTGGTTTCTTCCCCAAACCCCCATAACTTTAACCTTAGATTGTCTACTGCCGACTTCACCCCATTCCTAAGAGGTCTGTAAGGGGCGTCCATAAGCCCACCAACATGCCTACCATCCCTGTCCTAATGTTCCTTTTTATTCGTATCCATTTCATGGATGCAAAATCATGTTTATACTTATATATGTTGTCTAATACATGCTTGGCAAAATAAATAAAATAAAAATAAAATAAATGAGAAGAGGAGGAGGAGGAGGAGGAGGAGGAGGAAGAAGAAGAAGGGAGGAGGAGCAGCAGATGAAAATGAGGTGATTGCCACTTGTGACTTTCCCAGCTGGCTTTTGACAAACAAAATTAATTGGGGAGATGGAAGCTGGATTGACATAATAATCATGGTGACTTGCTCAATGACTACGGGAAAAATATGATCCTAAAATTGGGCATGAGTCAGTTAACTTTACTTAGCAACAGAAGTTCTAGTCTCAATTGTGGACGTAAGTTGAAGACTACCTGTAGACCGAACACTCTTAACCCTCAGAGGATCAGCTGAGGCAGTTGTTCATCTTTTGCCATGTTGTGTTGTCCATTCTATAATCTCTTCAAGAATAACCCTGCTGGTTAACTGCTTGGATTGACTGGATGAAATGCAAGCTTTCTGCTAGCACAATGTTTCTTTAACTTTTTTTCTCTCGGGGCCCCCTCCCTATTTTAAAAATATATGGAACCTCCCTCCCCCACAAAAAAGCTTTTTTTCCCTTGAGTTATGATTATCAATATTTAGAGAAAGCAGACATGGTTGGGGATCCCCATCCCTGCCTCCACAAATGAAACAGCTTTTGAATAGGATCATTTATTTTGCTCAGAAAAATATTGGGATATAATCTCCCTTTTTTAGCCAACCTGACTGGGGAAAGAAATCTATGGAGATTCTCAGTCATCCAGGTCATGTTTGTCCCAAAGGTGCTTTTTCAGCAGGCAACTGAAGTTTCGTGTTTTTCCTTTGAAGACGTTTCGCTTCTCATCCAAGAAGTACTCCAGCTGCTTCTCTGGTCATTTTTCTTTCTACCAAAAATCTGTTGAAATAAAGATGGAAAAATGACATGATAACTTTTGGTCCGTAATAATAAGACCTGTTTATCTGGAAGTACCCACCCAGCAGGGGTTAAATCTAGCAGATTCTGACAGTTCTGGAGAACTGGTAGTGGAAATTTTGAGTAGTTCAGAGAACTGGCAAATGCCACATGGGGTGGGAATGGAGATTTTGCAGTATCCTTCCCCTGCCACACGCACCAAACCACACCTCCACCAAACCACACCCACCAAGCCACACCATGCCCACCAAGCCCCGACCACAGAACCGATAGTAAAAAAAAAATTGAATTTCACCACTGCAACCCAGTCTAGATCAAATCTTATGTCAGCTGATTTGATGTGCAACAAGGAGGTGGTCATGGGGAGGTCAATGCAGAAGCAAATTATTTTATTATCGCCAGATGGGGATTTTTGTTACTGCAAGATCTGATAAAATTGCTTGCTTCTTGTTCTTAGCCTTTCAATATGGGACAGATTTGGGGATGACCACAGCTCAGCTGCTTTCATATGACGGAAGAGGGAAAATGGGACAGTATGGAAATGCCCTCGCCATAGCAATCCTACTTAGACCCCCTTCAAACTAACTTTGGCAACCCAGGTTCTACAACTTGCAATGAATTCGTAGCATAGATTTGCATGAGGTTTTGCATATGTTTTGAAGAATCATTTACGGGTCAGATGCTGTAGAAGATCCATTATTTCAAGCCATCCAGATTGACTGATGGGCTTACAAACTTCTCCAAAAATAGAGTGAGTCACAGCTAGAAGACAAGGAAGGTTAAATTAGTTGACATCCTCCTGTGCTCCTCGGAGAAAGGATGCTTCAGCAAACTGTCAAGATTTAGAATCACAAATTGTGACGAGTGGTGCTTGAAATATCTCTCTAAGCCAGATAGAATGAAGCCGGCATGAAGAATTCACCACTCCAATTAGAGGCTTTTTAGCTTCAGTGACAACTTGAAATGCATTCCCGGGGCTCCCTTTACAAAATTGTAATGGGGTGAGTCCATACACATCCATGTCGTTTCAGACTTTTCTAAAGTTTATCCAAGAGGAAACGTTCAAGGTGATTGTTTCTAAAAGTCATCTCCTAAAGTCAAACTCATTCAAAATACAAATCAGTTTTCAGATATGAATTTGTTTCTAATCATTTATAAGTGGTCTGCCAAACAGCAAGCGCAGAGAAAAGCAAAATGAATTTCAACATGAGTACCTCCTCCTCCTTCCCGTACACATATTAAATCCACCCAGTTGTGGCACACAAAAAAATTACTTATATGAAGATCCTAATCATAAAGGGTCATCAAACATGATTCAAATTTTATTGCTACCATATTGTGGAAAATGAAACTGTTTTGCTTGCGCCATCTACTGTCCAAACAAGGATGCGGATTTAGTTGCTGGTAAATCAGTAGAACTGGTGATTTGCAAAGGGGCTGAAATAAAGCAAGCTCATTCCACTGCTGAAAGAAAAAGGCTGCTGGAAAATTAAGTTGCCTGGATTTGAGAAACTGGACTTTCCAGGAATTTAGCCAAACTTCTTGCCTTTGACAGCCCAAAGAAGTTCACATTATGTGCACCAGGAGAGCAAACGACAAGGCAAATAAATAGTTTATCAAGCATTTCAATCAGGCAGACAGTGTTATAAACCTTTCTAGGGAACAATGAGACAAAGGAAAAATATAGACTGGCATCATTCCCCCCCCCTCAAGCATCAGGCTAAACCTTGATCATCATTGCATCCCCCCCCAAAAAGGGCAGAAGTGCATCAGTGGAAAACATAAAAGCAAAATAAACATAATCAAGTTACCAATGACCAGATTTAAAATCTGTTTTAGTCAATAAACCATTATATTGGTTGTAGAAAACTTCTAGGCCCAGTTCAAAGTGATGACTTACAAATATGGTTAGATGTCATAGCCATATTTTCTTGGAAAAAAATAAAATAAAAACCTGAAAAAGGGGGCAAATAAGGATTTTAAAAATGTAATGGCTTATGTTTATAACTTGCAAAGGGAGAGATTTCGGAGGCCAAAAATGCTGTATTCAATGTATAAGATGCACCCAGATTTTCACCCTCTTTTTTGAGGGAAAAAGGTGTGTCATATACTCCGAAAAATACGGTACGTGTTCTCATAGCAGATGACTGCAAAATGAACAATGTGTGGCCAGGCAGCTGTAATGGCAAACAAAATTTGATGCATCACTAGAGGGATAAACAGCAGGGAAAAAGAGGCCCTAATCCAGAGGTGGGTTGCTCCTGGTTAAGCCCGGATTGGGCGAACCAGTAGTGGCGACAGCGGGAGGCTCCACCCATCCACCCGGGCACTTCTGCACATGCGCAGAAGCATTGCACGGACACGAGCAAACCGGTAGAGCCAGAATTTGCAACCCACCTCTTCCGTAATCCCCCTATACAGGTAGACCTCGATTTACAACAGTTCATTTAGTGATCATTCAAAGTTACAATGGCTCTGAAAATAGCAATAGCAGTAGCAGTTAGACTTATATACCGCTTCATAGGGCTTTCAGCCCTCTCTAAGCGGTTTACAGAGTCAGCATATTGCCCCCACAGTCTGGGTCCTCATTTCACCCACCTCGGAAGGATGGAAGGCTGAGTCAACCTTGAGCCGGTGAGATTTGAACCGCTGAACTGCAGATAACAGTCAGCTGAAGTGGCCTGCAGTACTGCACCCTAACCACTGCGCCACCTCCGCTCGGTGACATGATCGTTTTTCACTTATGACCACTGCAGCATCCCTATGGTCACACAATCAAAATTCAGATGCTTGGCAACTGGTTCATATTAATGATGACTGCAGTGTCCTGCGGACATGTGATCAGCTTTCCTGCGCTTCTGACAAGCAAAGTAGTGGGGAAGCCAGATTCATATTACAACTGTGCTACTAACTTAACAAATACAATGATTCATTTAACAACTGTGGCAAAAAAGGTCGTAAAATGGGAGGGGGAATCATTTAACAAATGTTTCACTTAAGCAACATACATTTTGGGATCAATTGTAGTTGTAACTCAGTTATGGTTTTTAGTCTGACCCCATGATTGAGCGAGTCCACAGATGGGCAACAAAAATGGTGCAAAATCTGAGGGACAAGAGATATCAGCAGAGATTGGATGAACTGACTTTGTACAGCCTGGAGGATAGCAGGTCAGTCATCAGTAACTGAGTTTAATCATGCTTGGGATAAGCACAAGACCATCATCCCCTCCCCAAAAATAAAAAAAATAAAGTATAATAATAATTTTTAGATAGGTGGACAAAAAAAATGCCAAATCAGGTCTAAACATCTGGCTGACAGTGTGATAGACAAAAATAAACTAAAAGGAAAATCTCTCTATTAAAGAAATTAATTCCTCCTCCTCAATTTACCAGGGAGAACTGTGGATTATACAGCCAGTGGGAAGTTATAAACAGCAGACTATATCTGTGGGGCACAGGAAAATATGTTCAAAATTAGTAGGGAATTAATAGAAACAGAGTTAGGAGAGGCAAAAAAAAAGTAGCCTAAAATGTAACAGGATGATCTGTTGGAAATCCTTTGGTTTAACTTCAACTTTTGAAACATTTATCTTAGAAACATTTATTTGTTTGTTTATTTAAACATTTATTCTAGAAATTAAACAAAATAGAAATATACATGCATCTTTGTTTATAGAGAAGTTTCTTTGCCCAACCTCACTTGGGCTCCAAACATATTTTCACAGGCAGGCAGGCAGGCAAACAGGCAGATATCTTGGATGGAGACACAGGGAATTTGTTCATACAAACGCCCTTTACAAGCCCATTGCATTTTGCACCATGCTTATATTTTATACTTGATTTAAACACCGCGCCTTCCGAAATATGTGTTTGAAAACACATTGCAAAGAGAGGATCAATCATACCTCCAAGCCTCTAGGAGACGCTACACGGGAGGCTTTGGCCGTGAGGCCGTGTTGGAACATCTCCGGCTGTCATTTCCGATTACGTCCTCTTTTTTTCCTTCCTTCCTTCCTCTGGCGCACGTGTCCTCTTCGGTCTTCGCTCTTGCGGAAGGATGGCGGCGAATACCGGGAAGCTTCCGATGCGGCTTCTGCGCAAGAAACTGGAAAAGCGCAACCGCAAGATCCGTCAGCGCAATTTGGCCCAGCAAGGAGCCGCCGATCCAAGCCTGGCCGCGGGAGCATCGCCTGCGGGAGAAACGCTGGGTACCGTCTCTTTCTTTCCATTTAGTCCCAGTCTTCCCCATCCCCGGGTAGGAAGCCGGTGGCATGATTGAAATGGCATGTTTTTTTCAGGGAAGACTCGACTGCCTCTTACACAGAAAGAATAGAATAGAATAGAATTCTTTATTGGCCAAGTGTGATTGGACACACAAGTCTTTGGTGCATATGCTCTCAGTGTACATAAAAAGACATGAAAAGATACATTTGTCAAGAATCATAAGGAAGGAGCTCCCGGATTGCGGGTTAGTCATAATATCAGAATTAGCCAGCTTGGGTTAAGTGTGCTTCTCAGCAACGTTTGACATGAAACGCTACCGGTGTAGATGCAAACCCACCCTATCGATCGTTTGCAAAGACGTTGCCTGGATGGGGGAAGGGATGGTATGTTTACATGAGATAAAGAAACCTTGTGGATAATTTTACTTGGGAAAGGAAGGCCAGCTCAGGCATGGATGATGGAGTTTTGATACAGGAGTTCAGTTCAAATTACTAAAAGTTTATGACGTACCAGTAGCACTTAGACTTATGTACCGCTTTACAGCCCTCTCTAAGCAGTTTACAGAGTCAGCATATTGGCCCCAAACAATCTGGGTCTTCATGCCATCTAGGCACAAAAATCTGATCTACTGAGGGTAGTCGCAGTTACAGAGTGGTCAATGCCTGGCACTACCTGACTCTGTTGTTATATCCCCAAACCCCATAATTTTAATCTTAGACTTTAATCTTTTGACCTCACCCCAACACTTAAGAGGTCTGTAAGGGGCGTGCATAACTGCACCAAAGTGCCTACTGTCTTCATTTATTCATACCCATTTGCTGTGTTCATATTTATGTTTATACTTATACCTGTTGTCTTTTGCATGTTTGACTAACTAACTAACTAAATAAAATAAGCCAAATTTGCACTACATAAGTGTCCGTGGAATTCACCAGGGGCTAGACTGGGGTCTGTTATAGGAGTGCAGTGACTTCAGACTGATGACATGACACATTTGCCCCATCCTGGGGATTAGCCTGCTCATTTCCTACATTTGAATTGGGTTGAACCTGGGGCAGCTTCCTTGTGAAGAAAGGTTGCAATATTAGGGCTTTTTAGTCTACGCAAGAGACGAATGAGTGACATGTACAAAATTATGGATTATGTGGGTAAAGTGGACAAAGAGAAGCTGTTTTCCTCTTCCCAAAATGTTAAAACCGGAGATGACCCAATGAAATGGAATCCTAAAAGAATCGTGATCAACAAAGGGTATATTTTTATACGTATATTACTAACCTAAGAATTTACTACCATGAGATATGGTGCTATCCAGCAGCTTGACTGGCCATTGTGAGAATAGCCTGCTGGATCAGATGAGACAAGGGTGTGATCCAGCAAGGTCTTTTTTAGTGGCCCAAACTGAAGTGGTAATAATATTCAATTCAATAAATGCTTTAGCAAGTATGATAGAATACAAAGGTTTAATTGATATTCTTATGTAAACTGTGTGTAGTATATTCATTGATCCTTGTTGCCTGAATGAGATTTCCAGATACATTTTTGGCACTTAACGCTGAGCGCAGCAACAATTGACCTTTTTGTTTATGCCATTAGAAAATGCAGTGGAGAATGTCTCAGAAGTTTCCAACATTTCAGAAACAGCAATGAAAGACCACAAAATGACAGAGGGGGACTTACCTGATGTAACAAAAGCTGAGGAACCTGACGGTAGACAACCTGGGATGAAGAAGAAGAAGAAAAAGAAAAGGAAAATTGAAAATTGTGCAGAAAATGGTATGATAACTCTTATTTTTGCTTCTTTTTAAATGAGTGTTATTTTATTGTCTTGGTTTTTGTTCTCCCCGTGATAGCATTGCTGTAGTCTTTTTATTAATGTATTTTATTTTAAAATTATAATACATACACATGAACGTACCAAACACAAAAGCTATAACAGTTGATGCTGTTTAGCTTAGTAGGTACAGGAAGACATAATTCAGGTATAGTTAATCATTCATGGCATTGAAGACAAAAAATGATTTCTTCTTTTCTGATGATACTCGATTGATGTTCAATATCATCCACTGTAATGGAAAGCAGGGAAATTTAAGACCAGCAGAAAGAAAGACTTTTGTTTGATACTGCATAGGTATAGTGAAATTTGCAGGCAAGAGTTGTAATGGCAACCCATTAGGTTGGCTTTAAAAGACAACTGGATAGATTCATGGAGTATCACACTATTACTGGATGCTAATACTGCTGCCTGCTGGATCATGAACAGCAGCCCTTAAATATTGGTTGCTAGGATGTGATAATGAAAAGGGACTATAAGTAATCCTCAGATTATGACCACAATTGAACCTCTAATTTTTGTTGCTAAACATTGGTTACGTGAGTTTGTCCCATTTTACGACTTTTCTTGCCACTGTTGTTAAGTGAATCATTGCATTTGTTAAGTCAGTAGCACAGTTGTTAAGTGGATCTGACTTTCCTATTGGCCCTGCTTGTCAGAAGGTTGCAAAACCTGATCACATGACTCTTTAACCATCATAAATATGAGCCGGTTGCCAACCATTGGGATTTTGATCATGTGACCAAGGGGATGCTGCAGCGACTGTAAGTGTAAAAACCAGTCTTAAGTAACTTTTTTTAGTGCCATTATAACTTTGGTCACTAAATGAACTGTTGTAAGTCGAGGACTACCTGTATTCCTTTCATATCAGAATCTGGTTGCCACTGTGGGTCACAAAACACTGGATTAGATCCATTAGAGCTCTTTCACAGTAATAATGCATACTGATATTCAATAGTAATGAAACAAATGCTATGCTGAGTGTATGCCCTCAGCTCTACAATAGGTTGAAGTAGATCATTCATAAGGAACAGCTATATTAGCTTTCCTAAATAAAATGGAATCTGTAAGCTTATGTGAAAGAATCTCTCATTTTTCTTGTCCTTCCATTTCTAGCTGGTGAAATGTTTCATAAAATGGACATTTGATCTGATTGGATTCAACAACACAAAACTTAAGTTCCTTTCAAACTGCTATCATCTTGTTTTTTCAATTCCATTCTTTTCCACTTCCAGAATGGAGGCTTTAGGTTGTACAGTGTTTACTTGTTTATTTCATGGCTGCTTAGAGGGTTATATGGTAGTGGTATAAGGAAACAAAACTTTTATGTCTATAAAAAAATTAAAAATCTACATTTTGAGTGGGTTTCACTTTCAATGGAGAGAATAGTATAGCATAGAATAGAATAGAATAACTTTATTGTCACTTTGAATGTACACTAATCGTCATACATTAAAATGAAATTACATTGCATACAGCTCTCGAAGAGTCTCCACCTCTTAATACAAATATAAACATGACAAGATTAATAAATACAAACATACATACAGAATTATGCATGTACCAGAATTATGCATATATTACTGTATATGACGCGGAGAAACAACACAGACTATTTTGGATGTATACATGTACATGGCAAGAGAGATAAATCTTGCTAGTTTACCAAGAGATTACTGCTTCATCTTCAGATAATTATTGATAATGAAAATTGGTTTTGTGATATGTATGCAGGTGGTAAAAAGGCAAAAAATGAGGAAGAAGATCTTAAAACACAAGGGGCTTTACCTGGGAATCTCAAAGAAGAAGAAAATGCTGAGGGTCTGACTGAAGAAGAAGCGTCCGATGATGCTGATGGACCTGTCTTGCCTCTGGGTTTAACAGGTGAGTTTTCTGAATTCTGTTTCTCAGATTTTGTATGTTGACATATCCCCATTACATCATAAATGCATGAAATAAGTCTTTTCAAACACAGTGGAATTTAGAAATAGATGGTATGCAGGATACTGAACCTGGAATCTCTTTATTTTTATTGAGCTTAGAGGCGAAGCCTTTGGTCTTGGTTAAATATTTATTCATTTTAAATGTTAGTTCACTGGCTTGTGGGTAACATAAAACTTGTACTAAGAACATCCTTTCGTACTGTTTAGAATATTAACATTAAGAAAAAATGTAGTGATTAACAACTTTGAGTACTTTCTTGTGATAGATGATGGGCTGTAACCTAAACAAATAAATATGAACTCAATGGATTTCAAGGATGATTTAAATAAATGTAGGAATATTTATTGAAAAAACTATGGTGATTTTATTGAGGAATGTGATGTATATGGGAATGCATTGGTGAAAAAAAAAATCTAAGCAGTACACATTTTCCAAAATAGATTGGCTAAATTTGGCTCAGCCTTAAGTGGTTTGATGACCTAATATTTCCTTCCATGTTTATCTTCCTGCTTGATGTTTGTTTGTTTGTAAATTTATAAGTTTATTTATTTACAAATAAGCCAAGGTGGTAAAGATATCAAACAAACCTTTCTGCTCCTATTTTCCCTGCAACAACCACCCTATGAGATGGGTAGAACCGAGAAAGAGTCACTGGCCCATAGTCACTCGGATGCTCTTTCATGGTTAAGGTGGGAATTGAACTCATGGTTTCCAGTCTGATGTCTTAACCACTACACCACATTGGCTCTCAATTGTTTTAAACTAGGCATACTTAAACTCTGTTGTATTTTAATACAACTAACTTCTTTTTATCCAGAGTGATTGATTAGGAGCAATTAAATAAAGCTGACATTGCTTGTCTCTTCAGGTGCTTTTGAGGATACTTCCTTTGAGTCTCTTAATGATCTTGTCAGTGAGAACACGTTGAAAGGGATAGCAGACATGGGATTTACACACATGACAGAAATTCAGCATAAAAGTATTAAACCGCTTTTGGAAGGCAGGTAAGAAATGTCATTTTTAAAGAGAAGGGCAAAAGAAATGAATTTCTGTCACAGATGATTGACAGGCAGAAAACTAGTGATTACAATTGTTGTCTTGGGAGTTATAGTATTCAGTTAATAAGCCTTATTTATTAAGCATTACTTAATTTTAAATTCATATGACGGATGCTACTTTTTAAATAAAAAATGTTAATTTCCAAATCACTTACACATTCCTTTTTTTCTCTTTTCTTTTCGTAATTCTACATGGCAGAGATATTTTAGCAGCTGCAAAAACTGGCAGTGGCAAAACTCTTGCATTTCTCATTCCAGCCATAGAACTTATCTACAAGTTAAAATTTATGCCTAGAAATGGTGAGATTTTTTTTTCCTTGAAATTTCATTTGAAATCTTAAAGATAAATGTGGTGTAGAAGGGCCAAGTAGTCACTTCCAGGGGGGAAAGAGGTCTCTAATTGGATGGCAATTGACTTCTCTAATTTGGTTGCCCCATCTTGGTGGCATCTGCTGTCTAAAATGAGCAGAGAGGCCTGATGTGTATTACTTTCATTGACTGAGTGAGGGCAGAAGTATTACCCTCTTCGAAACCTGCCGGAACTGAGAGAGGAAAGGTGATATTGATCTCTTAGCACTGTTCCTGAGAGGCAGAGCAGGGAATTCTGAGCTCCAAATTTGTAGGTAGGCCCATGTTAAAACTTGTTTCTATCTCTGGGGAGATAGCAATTGGGATGTTTGAGAATACAGTATTATTGTATTTTCTATGTCACGGTCAGGTCGCTTCTTGGTCCAAATGCAGTTGACTGGGCCCTTCTCCTCTGCAGGGCTTGACTCATTCATTTGACCCATCTTAGGCATTTTATGGATCCAAATGATTTTCCTAGGTATTTCCCTGACATGAGTAGAGGTTGAATTTGGCGTTTGATCCATCACTGGCAAGAAGCAGTGTCTCAGGCCCCTGACAAAATTGCTCCTGACTGTTTGGCCAGTCTGGGTGATCCCTTGGTTAATGGAAGATGGGAGGTGAAGTGGCAGAAGCAATGCCTGGTATACAAATGGAGGGCAATGAAGACTAAATCTGACTAAGCACAGCTAATATGCCCAGGTTTGGGCCAACTCTGTGGCAATATGAGAGGCAAAGTGTACGTAATTCTCTCTTGTTGTGTCAGCAAGTTATCACCCAGAAGCCCATCTCTCCTAATTTTCTTTGAATAAAGTGTATCTTGTAGAATTACCAACTGGCCACTCTGACCAATTAGCTGGGCTGAATCAAAGGAGAGTTGATTTTCCATAGTTGGTGTAGCCTGGAGTGGCCTCCCATTGGAGGTTCAATTGGTGCCGGCATTGTCTGCTTTCCAGAATTAGTTGACAATGGAACTCTCTTGAAGGACATTTGGTGTATGGCATCATCTGTTGCTAGCTGGTTTTAAAATCATTATGGGGTTATATTATAGATAGTCCCCAAAGTACGACCCCAATTGAGCCCAAAATTTATATTGTTAAGTGAATTTTGCCCCATTTTACAAGTTTTCTTGCCACGTTTGTTAACTGAAGTTGTTAAATTAGTAACACTGTTGTTACGTGAATCCGGCTTCACCATTGTTTTTGCTTGTCAGAAGGTTGCAAAGGGGGTGATCACATGACCCTAGGGCACTTTAACCATCACAAATATGAACCAGTTGTCAAGCACCCAAATGTGAATCACATGGCCATGGGGGTACTGCAATGGTCATGTGCATGAAAAATGGCCCTAAGTCACATTTTTCAATGTCATCAAATGGACACTAAATGAACTGCTGTAAATTGAGGACTACCTGTATTTTTTGTACAGTTTTTTTTTTTTTTTTTTGCTGCCAAGAGTTTAGATTGTTTAATTACACTAAGATGATAGACAGGAAACAAGATAGGTTTGTCATTATCGATTAGAAACTCTCTAGACATCTCTTATTTCCCTTCTTCGTTTTAGGAACTGGTGTCCTCATCCTCTCACCAACTCGAGAACTTGCCATGCAGACTTACGGTGTTCTCAAAGAACTGATGATGCATCATGTTCACACCTATGGCTTGATAATGGGGGGCAGTAATAGATCAGTTGAGGTACAAAAACTTGGAAATGGCATAAACATCATTGTCGCAACTCCAGGCAGGCTTCTGGACCATTTGCAGGTAAAACAGATAGTATTGCATCATGCACTTCCTCTCTTTTGTCCATGTGTGTGGTTGACACCATTGTTGGATGTGTTTCAGAATACTCCAGGATTTTTGTATAAGAACCTGCAGTGTCTGATAATTGATGAAGCTGATAGAATTCTAGAAGTTGGGTTTGAAGAAGAAATGAAACAGATCATAAAGCTTCTACCAAGTAAGTCAGATATTTATGCTGTCTGTATTCTGTGATACTTAAAAATTTATGCAGTAGTCCTGTTTCCACTTTTGTAAATCCTATTTTTTGTGTCTGCTGTACTAATGCCTACAATTCCCTTTAAGCACTCTACAAGCTATGTAGATCTTAAATGTTTGGTTGATTAATACCTTTTACAGTGCTATATTCATATTTACTAAAGAAAATCCTTCTCCATTCAGTGGAAATTACTCCCAATTTAGGATAACTTGAAAAAATTGAGGATGATCCAAATTTAGGATAGCTTGAAAAAAATTAGGGTGGCTTGAAAAAAAACACATTTATAAAGATTTGGAAGATTTGGATATACCCTGTTTACCTGAAAATAAGACCTTCCCCAGATAATAAGCCCAATCGGGCTTTTGAGTGCATGCGCTAAAATAAGCCCTCCCACAAAAATAAGCCTTCTCTGAAAATCTTGCAACACAGCAGAAGCCATGAGATGACCATGCTTGCCACCTCCTGCTCCTCAAAAGTAATACAGCCTCCCTGAAAATAAGGCCAAGCGCTTATTTTGGAGGTCAAAAGAAAATAAGACCCTGTTTTATTTTCGGGAAAATATGGTGTGTATGTATAACACTGCCATTTTGTTTCTTTTATTTTTTATTGTAAAAGCTTGTAAGGCACTATTTTTTTAAAGGGATTCTAAGGCGTATAATCAGCTGGATTGTTCTAATTTGTTACCTTGTCACAGTATGTTTAATTTCATCCCTTTCCCTGCCAGAGCGTAGGCAAACCATGCTGTTCTCTGCTACACAAACCCGTAAAGTTGAAGATCTGGCAAGGATTTCTCTAAAAAAGGAGCCATTGTATGTTGGGGTTGATGACAACAAAGAGACAGCAACTGTAGAAGGTCTTGAGCAGGTAATTTAAGCACAGATATCTTGGCAAACCATATTGCTCTTAACATTGAATTCAATAGTAATTCTGACATTTAATTCTATTCTTTCTTTGGAATTTTCTTCCTTGGCCCTTTCTTTCCCATTTAGAGATTTGTATCCAAGCACAAGGATATTTTCTCCCCTAACTCTAGCTCTTCACATTCTATTAATTTCTCTTTAAAAATGTTCATGAATTCCTTATCGGGCTTGATAGATAACTGCTGACTACATACTTACATTTCTGGATTTTCACATTCCTTCATTAATAAATTATTGCCTATTGTACAGGTAGTTAAATTAAAACGTATACTTGCATCTTTATTTTGAAGCCATTAGAAATTCGCAGTTTGGGAAGTCATATATTTTAAAAATAATACTTTTCAAACAACTACAGGGATATGTAATATGCCCTTCAGAAAAGAGATTCCTCCTGCTGTTCACTTTCCTAAAGAAGAATCGGAAGAAGAAGTTAATGGTGTTCTTCTCTTCCTGTATGTCCGTGAAGTACCACTATGAACTTCTTAACTACATTGATCTGCCGGTATTGGCTATTCATGTAAGTATTCGCAATATGAATGAATTGATGTACGCACACCTACAATACTGTGCAAAAGTCTTAGGCCGCTGTTAGATTTGTTGGAGCAAATGTATAATGACCATATATTTAATGATGATGTTGCCAGTGGCCAGCTGAGTCTGGTGGCAGACTCAGACCGTGAGGAGGTTGGGGAGGAACATGGGCCAGTCCTGGAGTCTGGGGAAGCCTCTAATGATGAGTTGGAGGCAGAGATGGGTCCAGGGCTGTCTTATAGTTATCACCTGCCTTCGGAGTTGGAGATCAGTAGGGCAGAAGAACAACTGGAGCCTGTTCCTGGTGTGACCATGCACAGAGCTGCCAGAAGGGAACAGTTAAGGAACAAGGGCCGACACGGGAGTGAAGGCACAGGTGGATGGTGAATGGCCCCTCCCATAGAAAAAGAAAGAGGAGCGAAAGGGGAGGGGAGTTTGCAGGAGACAATTAGTTCAACTCATTAGGGTGAAGATCTGTTCCTGACTTCTTGCCAGTAATTGCTGCTACAGTGTGGCATGGAAGATATCGGCCTGGCAGTTCTCCAAGCCTGATAAAGGTCTGTAGTGAAGGAAGACTGTTTGCCAATACTTTGCTGGAGAGAAATTCACTTTAACATAAATAAAAGAAGTTTTATCAAGATGAGGAGTCTGTTTCATGATCTTGGGAAGACTGAGATGTCTCAGTCTCCTTATCAGAATACAACCAGAAAATACAGGAAATTTGTATGCAGTATTCAAAAACGGGGGGGGGGGGGGATCAAAGCTTCCATAGGCCAAAGTGATAAGTACAGGTAGTCCTTGACTTACAACTATTCAAAGTTACAACAGCAGTGAAAAAAGTGATTTACGACCATTGCAGCATGTCCATGGTCCCGTGATTTACATTCAGATGCTTGACAACTGGTTCACATTATTGATGACGGTTGCAGCGTCCCGGGGTCATTTTATCCACTTTTGTAACCTTCTGACAAGCAAAGTCAATGGGGAAGCCAGATTCACTTAACAACTGCACTGATTCGCTTCACAAATGTGGCAAGAAAAGCCGTCAAAGGAGACGAAACTCACATAACCAATTTTTCACTTAGCAACATAAATTCTGGCTCAATTGTGATTGTATGTCGAGGACTACCTGTATGTAATGTGACTTCCTCATACAGCTGAACAACAGCAAACACCCGGTATAAACCGAAATGGGGAACCCTCCATAATGTCATCCTTTAACAGCTTGTGCATCCTACTATTTCATGCCAAAGTGACTGCTGTGCATAAAAAAAAATACACCAGTTTTGTGCAAGACCTGCTTGGCCATTACATACACTACTTGTGTATGTTATACTAGTGTAATTCATTGGAAGTTTGCTAATAAGACCAACTTTCAATCGCATCGTTCCAGTCAAAATGCCAGAGATTACAGAATTTGACAGACATAAAATCATACTTTTACATCAGCAAGGTCACTCTCAGAGGGAAATCAACAAACAACTGGATATTCAAGATATGTGATATTCAAGATCGAAAAATAATTACAGATGTGGTCAGTAAAACTTTGCTACAACAACAAATCTAATGGTGTTTTAAGACTTTTGCATGCTATACTGTATATTAGAGTAATTCAGCATCTGGATTATAATCCAGAGCTTCTCATTTCTAAAATGCTTCTCTTACATTGGATTGGATTCAGAGTTTTCCACCCCACCAGGATACCTTTTATTTGCTAATTTCGTATATGATGCTTGGTGCTGTGTTTTCCCCATTTTCCAGAACAGATTTTCAGGCTACTGCATAGCTGAGGAGGGTAACTGAAATAAATATCTTCCATTGAATCAAAAGCCCCGTCTTCTGATGGAAGGGACTCTGTAGATATTCTCAGTCAGCCAGGTCATGGTTGTCTCAAAAGTGCTTTTTCAGGGGGCAACTGGGAGGGGGGGGGGTGTCTTTTTTTTTATCTTTTGAAGACGTTTCACTTCTCATCCAAGAAGCTTCTTCAGCTCTGGCAGGTCAGTGGGGAATGGAACGATTTGTATTCCAGTGTCCTGTCAGAGCTGAAGAAGCTTCTTGGATGAAAAGCAAAACTTCTTCAAAACAAAAACAAAATACAACAAAGTCCAGTTGCCTCCCGAAAAAGTTTCTTTGGGATGGAAGGGATTGTTTCAGTGGTGGGATTCAGCCAGTTCGCACGTATTTGGGAGAACCAGTTGGTAACTTTCTAAGAAGTTCAGAGAACCGATTGTTGGAAGAAATCTCCTTTTGTTTTTTTCCACTTTACAGGGGCTAATCCTGTAAGTAAGGTAGGAAGGAAACATTCTGGTGTTGTTTCTAGCCTAATCTTTATTGACCTGCTTACAGAAACTGCCTCTCCGGTTAACCCTTATTACATTGTAACAGCTAAGGCGAAGTGTCCATCGACCTGAGTGATCTTGAGTTGGCCACGCCCACCCAGTCACATGACCACCAAGCCCCACCTACCCAGATGGTCATTAGGGCAGAGAACCGGTTATTAAATTATTTGAATCCCACCACTGGACTGTTTCTTCTCCAGAAAACCTTTGTGACCTCCAGCCCTTTCGTTGTAGTAACTTTATAAGCACTTGAACCATCTGACGGTCAACTAATTTGCCAATTTTATTTCTGACCAGCTAAGTGTCAATGTTGACTGATTTGTGTTCTTAGATTTATGAGAGTTTTAGGGCATTATAAATCCAGAGGCTTTTCTTCTGCTCCTGTGTTGCAGTGAAGATCCACTTTTGTGCCTTAGTTGGGTGTCTCAAACTGTCTTTCAAGCTTGAATAATGCAGGCTGCTTTGAGGTTATTGCAAATAGCAAGTGGCCTTTATGAAGGTTGGGGTGCATAACAACAGTGTCAGATTCTCAGCAAGATTTCAGCAGCGGAGTCATAAATTAACCTTTAAATGCCATTTAGAGCATCTTTCTCTTAAAGCTGTCTTTAAAGTGCTTATCTGAAAAACAGGGTTCTGTCAGCAAGGTTGAAGTTGTTTGTTAGAATAGTGTTTGCTGTCAGCAAACTAGTTTAAGTGGCTCCAGTTGGTATATGACATTTGCTTCTACTGCACCATGTGTAGAAGAATGGAAACATCCATTGATTCCATACGTATTAGCATAAAAAGAAAAAAATTATTTTTGTTTGCACTTTTTTAGTTTCATAAATGAACTCTAAGCCATTTTTATTACCTCTGTGGAAGGAATTACAAATATGGTAAAAGAAAGACTGCTAATATACCTTAGAGGTGTGTAAAATGTGGTTTTGCCCTTTTCTCAGACAAGAGCTTGGACATTTTGGGTTGATTCCCCTCCCACTTTAAAACAAACCAAAGCACAAAATTACCACAACAGAACAATGGGAGTTTGTTGTCTTACTCAACCAGTAAATCTCATTAGCAACCTTTTCCTGTTGCCATTGGTTGGTATGGCAGTTTTAGGGTTTTTTTTTTTCAGTTGCTTACCACTTCCTTATCTTGCATGTCTTTTTTTCCTAGGGCAAACAGAAACAGACTAAACGCACAACCACATTTTTCCAGTTCTGCAATGCGGATTCTGGAATACTCTTATGCACAGATGTCGCTGCTCGCGGGCTGGACATTCCAGAGGTTGACTGGATAGTTCAATATGACCCACCAGATGACCCAAAGGTATTGCATATTCTCAAAAGCCATATACTTTAAATATGCATTAATGCAACTTTTACGTGTGATATTAAAATTGGAAATTAGAGTAGTCTGGGATAGTTTATTTTTAATTAATTCCAGCAAAGCTGAATTTAACATGTTCCTATTTTTATTTATTTTATTTATTACTTGCGTATCCCATTTGTATCTTGGACACACTGTTTTAGCTTTGTAAATGGCTTCAGTGTTGGTCCAAGGCAGTGGTGGGTTCTGAATCCCGTTGCAACCAGTACGCTGCAACGGGGCCAGGTGTCCACCACGTGCACATGCGTACCCACCACCCGCGACGCTCCAGCTGCTCGGTGGAGCGTCGCACAGGCTCCGTGTGCGAATGCCCCAATTGGCTCAAATAGAGGTAAGCAGAGCGGATGGGCCCTCTGGCGCATCATATCGGAACGGTACCTGGTGCTCCCAGCAGGCACCGGTACGCCCGTACTGGGGTGTACCGGTCATATCCCACCACTGCTCCAAGGATTGAGCCATTGCAGTTGGGTGCCTGGATAGTCAGCTATGTGGGTAAGTGGCACTGTCTTTAAGGAAAACAAGATAATGAACTCATATTAGTGATAGGTTCTAGGATGCTAGAGTGCCTTAGCCAACTCCTGAATTTAGCTATTGTTGAAACAAATGCTGCCAATCAAAAATAATACCATCAAAATGAGTCTGCTGATTTAAAACCTCCAGGCTGTTTGCTTTATTAGTATGCAATTTATAAAGTATATTAAATACAAATAGGGGACTTGATAAATTGGCATGATCTTCCGTGCTATGCTTTCATGATTATCAACATGAAACCAAAATGTTAGTTTATACTCTTATTACTTCCCACTAATAAAAGGAATATATTCATCGTGTTGGGAGAACAGCCCGTGGAATCAATGGAAGGGGACATGCCCTGCTCATTTTAAGGCCAGAAGAACTGGGATTCCTGCGTTACCTCAAGCAAGCCAGGGTAAGTTTCTATGGAGTACTGTAGCATTGTACTGGTAGCTGCAGGGATTAGTCTCCCCCCCCCCCTCCCCTACTAATATGAGTCTCTTCATGTTTAATATTTAATAATATAACTTCACTAGAAGTTCAAGGCAGCTGGAATAGCAGAACTGTGTAATATGGAATATAAAAGAATGGAGCAGTTTTAATCCAAATTACCTTAGAATAAGAAGTCGTACTAATTGGATGCTGTGGTTGTGAATTCAGGTTTCATATGGTTGCTAGTACCTAGGACAAAGAGGACTTGCTATCTATAACACCAAATGGCCATCTTCTGTCTTTTTTAAAACAGAACCCTCCCTCTATTCAGTACCCTAAATGGGACAATAGTACTGGGGAGGGAAATTAGTGCTTCACTTGTTGAGAATGAGCTGCAGACATTCATGTAAGCGTGTTTTCTCATTCTAAGACAGTTTGCAGGGACATTAAAATATGGGAATGGCACAGTGGTCCTGGAAGAATTGCCATAATTGTCCAGTGATGGATTGGATGTACAATCAAAAATGGCCACGGTTGCTAAAATAGCTGTCCTTAGTGGATGTTTAAAACTGAGTTTTTTTCTGAAACATTTTCTGGTAGAACTTGGTCGACCGTATAAAACATTTGCTATATAACTTCTTTATGGTACTCTAAATTGGCTAGAATAGGAGAATGAGAATTGCAGGGGGAGTGATCTTTGTACAAGCACAATATTGATCCAGTTTGGTTGTGCACTTTGTATTAAAACATGAAGTTTTTTGCAAATGTCTAATGCTTTACATATGAACCTATAAATCAGAGTGATTGGGTTCACACATAGAACATACCACATCACATTTATTTATTTTAAAATTGTTGTTGTTGTTGTTGTTAAATTTCCTGCCCGAAGGAAGCCATTAGATTTTCAATAGATTAGGAGTTTAAAAAATCTAGTTTAGCGACATGTATACATCCAGCCAATGTTTAGATGATCTAAGTTTAGATGTGGTAAAATGTATTATATTCTTAATATCTTGTGTAGATATTACATTCACTATATAGAATTTTTGTTGAGAACTTATCTTTATATTTTTAGGTGCCATTAAGTGAATTTGAATTTTCTTGGTCTAAAATTTCTGACATTCAATCTCAGGTAAATATAGACTATACTATGAATATTTTAAAAACATGCTTTTTTTCATTTGTATAGCTAATAAAATATTCAGAAGCAGTTCAATGATGCCAAAAACAACAAAATATTTGTAGTGGTTTTATTTTGCTATTCTTGTGAAATGTAATAGTACAGATCCAAACATCTGATTAAATCGGGCAGTATGAAATTTCTTGTTAAGAATGAATAAGAATTGACTTATTTTCTAAAATTGCCATCTGTGCAGCTTTGACACAAGATACCCAAATTATGTCCTCTGGTTGTAAGAACTGAGCCTTAAACATGAATGTATGTATAAGCATTTGGATTTGTGATTTTTTTTTTTTTTTTAGAACAATTCTCGGGGATGCAGATTGGTATAGGAGGGATAGATGGGAAAAAAATGAGAGCAAGGCCAATTCTAATTATATTTTTAAAAAGTCCACTTCTAAGATGTTGCATGTACTCATGGAGAAGAATCAAGTTGTGGCAATAAATTGTGATTGTTTTAGTAAGTGTGAAAGATTGAGATGAGAATGTTTAAATTCAAGGAACTAAAGTAAGTTGCTTTATAGTAAGATGGTTGCAATTATCTGTGATGGCTTAAGAGTGTTCTGCAGAATTTTAGGCAAGAATTTCTCCAGCCTCATTTTAGGCAAGAATTTCTCCAGCCTCATCTATCTGGAAGTTGCTCGCATGCAAATCAAGTACTTAATGGTTGAGGAGTGGTCTTTTCCTAACTATGATCTTGGTATAACAAAAATATTATTCTATATCCATAAAAACACAAGATATGTTTCGGTACCATGAATTTTAGAGTGGAGTGCAATGCAAACATGCATGTTTTTCTGTTTGGGTAAATGTTACCTTCGTATAAATTGTTCATGACTATGAAGTAAAAAATACAGTTCTTTATGCCTCTTTATTTATAAATTTTCAGCTGGAAAAATTGATTGAGAAGAACTACTTCCTCCACAAATCAGCCCAAGAAGCATACAAAGCCTATATAAGAGCTTATGATTCCCACTCTTTGAAGCAGATCTACAATGTCCATAACTTGGATTTGATCAAGGTTGCTTTGTCCTTTGGCTTTAAGGTCCCGCCATTTGTAGATCTCAGTATCCTTTCACTACAAGTTAAATTACTTTTCCTCCCTCGTTCTCTCTGTTTCCATTTTTTCCCCTCACTCAATAATGTGCTTGCTTGAGCGGGTTGGTAGCAATTGTTGATGTTAATAAATCATTTAAAAGTTAGTGAGGTACTAGTAAACTATAAGATTTTTTCCCTATCCCGGTTAGATGTGAGGAAAAACAAGCTTTAGATGCACACTTACTCATTTGTGTCATAAAGATAATATCATTTGTTGTGATGCTTCACTGCTGTTATTGTAGAGATCTTACATGTTAACTACTGTATTTTTGTACCTGTTGTGGGCAGGGGCTGCTTAGACATCTAATAACCTTTGATATAAGCTGACAGTCAATGATGGGAGCAAAAATCCAATGTATCTGGAAAGTTCCATAGTTAAGGAAAGCTGGTCTTGAATCAACTACTTCTTTGTCCTCTTTTGAACCACTAATGTGTTGCCAGCAAACTAATGTTGTGCTTAAGTGAAAGACTTGTGACTTGTGTTTGACAGGCCTGTCAAACTGGCGGCCTGTGGGCCAGATGCGTCACATGCAGGCCACACCCACCCTGGCTCCACAAAGGCAAAAAACACCAATGCATCATGATATGTCATGTGACACAATCAAGTTTGACACCCACGCTCTAGAAGTTCATTTCGACATTTAATGATGGTACCAAAATTAACTGAGCTGTCTGTAGGAAAACCAGTGGGAAAACTAAGACCAATACTAAGCAGCCAAGTCTATCTATAGGTAGGAATGAATTGCAAATTTATTGTAGAAATTAAGAGCACCTTCCACTTCTGGTGACATGTTTTTTAAACTCTTAGCTTTTATCCAGTGCACTTTTTTTTTTTTTTTTTTTTTTTTTGGAGCCTATGTTCCTTAACATACTCTTCAGATGTAAACAGTAGCCATGGAAAGAGACTGCAAAAAAGAGGCGGAGGAGGCGGCTTTGGCTACCAGAAGGCAAAGAATGTTCAGAAATCCAAAATCTTCAAGCATATTAACAAGAAAAAATCCGACAGCAGACAATTTTCCCGCTGAATTGCTTTATTCCGTGTTTACAGAAATGGCCGTATTATTTTTCAACCAATGTACAATCTTATTCATTTGGGGACAGAATTATATTTACAGATTGTATATACAGATTTCAAATTAAAGCTCAATATTTCAACATGATCTGGTCCATTCTAATCATCATCTTAATGTGGAAGAATCCTGTATGTTGTTTCCCCAGCTGTTCCATGAATAGTTGTACAATGGGATCTAATCCTGTACTCCAGATGATATAAGCTAATTCATAGCTTCTTTGCAGTGCAGGTACCAGTGTAATCAAAGCTTTCTGGTTGCCTAGAAATCTCCCAAAAGCAGATCTCATGATCACAGTGTATAGTATATTATTTGGTTCTTTTTACTTTTCTTCTATAAACTGTTTGAAATATTGGGCATATTCTGGAATTTGACTATAAACTATGTAGTGGTTTTTAAAAAATGATTTTTCTACTGTAAAGATTTTTATTGGGATGATCTTACTTCTAAGTCAAAGTTTGGCTACTAGGATTATACTTACACCTGAAACGTTTTGTCTTCTTAGATCTAGTGATGCCTTCAGAATGACGTTTTGTAAATAGTAAAGGAAGTTTGAAGCAGAAAGGACTATTATTTTGCAATTATATAAAAATCATACTTTGAAAGTCATAAAATAAATACATTGGGAAAGCTTGTACTTTGTGTGAGTTAAATGGTTACAATCAGAAAGATAGCAAATGTTGATTTAGCATCTGGGCTACGCATTCAAAGTTACCAGTTCTGATTTGTAAGTGCTTTCTTAAATCTCTCATACATGCTTCCACCTCTGTTGAAAATGCATTTATATCTTGCTTACATACCTGGCTTATTTGGAAGAATTTGCCTTTTGAAATTGCTGCCATAGCACAACACTGGAAAGCTGGCAGTCATGCTTAAAGGAAGAGCTGTTTATATGAGTTGCTGGGAATTTGGCACAATAGCAATTTAATATTATATTATTTAATAATATATTATTATGAGTAATATATAGTTAGATTCATAGACTAAGATTGTGTGACTAAAATGATTCAAAGATCTAAGAATTATTAAAATGGTGTTTTAAGAACAGAGGTAGTTTCAATCCAGGTTTTTGTCTTAATATTTCATTTTTTTTCCTATTTCCAATCCTCAATCCTAGCATCACCCAGAATAGCAAGGTCAATGAACCAGATTTTCTTCTTTCCAGTGACTGCTCTACAATTATGCCTATGTGTTTGGATCTTAAAAGTCCCATAAGATCTTAACCCACTCATTTTCCAAAATCTTCTCACCTTGATGGCCCAAGTAATTTTTACTACATTCAAATCCAAACCTCTGGCAATTTCCAATGAATAATTTTAGCCAAGCAGTCATATTACTGCTTATTGTCAGTTTGTGAAATTTTTATTACTCTTTAAGAACTATAGCAATAGCAGTTAGACTTATATACTGCTTCATAGAGCTTTCAGTCCTCTCTAAGCGGTTTACAGAGTCAGCATATTGCCCCCAACAATCCAGGTCCTCATTTACCCACCTCGGAAGGATGGAAGGCTGAGTCAACCTTGAGCCGGTGAGATTTGAACAGCAGAACTGCAGTCAGCTGAAGTAGCCTGCAGTGCTGCATTTAACCACTGCCCCACCTCGGCTCTATAAGAACTGCATGTAAAGCTTCACTATTTTCTATTTTAATAACGTGACTTCTCCTAGATCAGGGGTGTCAAACTTGTGGGCCTAATGCGTCACATGCTAACCATGCCCATTCCCGGTTTAGTGAAGGGAAAAAGTTGTGATGCTTCACGTGACAATAATGTGTCATTGCATGTTTTACACCCCTGTCCTAGATGCAACGTCCTGTTGACTCTTTTTTTCTCCCGCATCTGATTGTGTAGATGTAGTATGAAGGTGTGGGCAGGTGGTGAGTGTTTTCTTTCTTCCAAGAAAAAAAAAAATCTGGATTAATAATATGGATCTGCATCTTGAAAATGTGTAGACTTCGTATCTTCAATCCAGGGAATTCTGGGAGTTGAAGTCCACACTTCTTCAAATTGCCAAGGTTGAGAAATACTGATCTAATGTATACAAATGTGTACAAATAGAAGACTTGTCTTTTGTGCATTACTTTTGTCTTTATAGGAACCTATAAACAATGATAAACATTAACTGGAAAACTAAAGTTTCCTGGGCACTTTTCCTGTTATCAATCTTAAGGTTACTTAATAGACTATACTATTCCCACACTCAAGGCTTGTCTCATAAAGATGAAAGATGCTTTGAGCACTAACCCTGTGTTTCTTGAGGAATTGTCTCCATTCAGAGAACCTTGACAACAAAATTGGACTTTGTAAGCCAGTTAAAGCAGGTGATCAAAATAGGATCACGTGGAAATTTTTTAAAATAAGAATTGCCTTGCTGTGGTTTCCTAATAGTGATAAATCTGGTACAATCCAAGCCTATTCACTTGAAATGTCACATGCAGTCATTAAAAGCTGTTGCAATCAAGATGAAATGGTACAGATAGATGATATATCGACTGCATGGTGTGACGATTTCATAAATTAGATAACTCTAGTTTCATAATAGCAGCTGGACAAAACAACCACCAACTAGAGTTGTTCCACTATATAAGCTACCTTGCTTTTCAAATAAGTAAATTGCACAAGGAAAGAATTATGAAGATCAATTCTGAAATCTAAAATATATTTGGGGGGGGAGGGAAAGATAATTTTGGCACTCACCTACAAAAAGGGTCCGTTATTCGTTGTATTTAAGTACAATGACAATAAAGATTATACGTATATTTATTGTGTGGGAGATATCTTTCTCTATGTATGTGAATAAATCAGCCACATAAGTTACTTATAATGTGAAAAGCTGCTTTCTGAAGTGTTTCATATTTCAGCTTTTATTAAGTAGGGCATCTGAATGATCTGAATGTTTTCATCAAAGGCTGTAACAATAGCAAATTGTTTTGCTCATGAAACTTCTGCAGCCTGCTTTATTCCCAAGCTTCAGCTGTCAGTATTAACCAATACACTGGGAGAAAGAAAACTTCATTTTTTTTACACTTTTCCACAAGATAATGCTTCTACATTTGTAACAAGATGGTTTTAAATATTGCTCACCCATATCATTAAAGAGCTGAAAAACTACTATAAGATTGCTTTTACATAGAAGAATGCAAGCCTTTCCCTTGTAATTATTTTAGACATCGTCTTTCTATAATCTTATTTTCTACCACTAACCTCTGATACAGGCTTTACGCTCGCTCACTTGCTCGCTCACAAACACACATTTTGATGATAAACTCACACATTTTTTGTAGGAAAATTCTCATTTTTAACATTTCTGTACAGAGATGCTATCTCTATGCTTTCTGCCTTTATCTTAGCAAACATGGTTTCCAACGAAGCAGTGTTTGCTTTGTACTCTTCCACATTCAGATTATTCTAACTCAGAAACAAAAGAAATGATAAAAGGTTAAAGAGTTGATTGTACTGGTTGTCAAAGCACTCCGTTTCTTGGGACAAGATAGGAAATGTTTCTATCATAACTGCAGTCATCATGAAGAAAAAATGAACGTTTTAAAAAAAATCAATGCATAGTAATAGTTGCAAACTTAAATGTGAATTAGATTAGCCTCCATGTTTTTTACAATTTTGCTAAGTAAGAAGAAAATCCACATCTCTGAATTTTTGTTACAAGTTAAAGGGAAAGGTTCCCCTTGCAAATATGTGCTAGTCGTTCCCAACTCTAGGGGGCGGTGCTCATCTTTGTTTCAAAGCCAGCGCTGTCCAAAGATATGTCTGTGGTCATGTGGCCAGCATGACTCAATGCCAAAGGCGCACAGAATGCTGATACTTTCCACAAAGGTGGTTCCTATTTTTCTACTTGCATTTTATATGCTTTCAACTGCTAGTGTGGCAGAAGCTGGACAAGTAACGGGAGCTCACTCCATTACGTGGAGGTAAGGATTCCAAACCACAGAACTGCCAACATTTCTGATCAACAAGCTCAGCATCTCAGCCACTGAGCCACCGCACCCTCCCCCTTTTTTTGCATACTCCCATTTAAAGGGAAAATGCTTTCCTTTTTATATATATTATGTAAAATATAGAAATAATTTAGCTTAATCTAGCCTGTCTTCTTTTACTCCAAATTATAGCTTGCCCTTGAGAGAAGGGAAGGTTATTATTGCAGCATGATTAAATAAAAACAGTTTCCCTCACCCTCCCAAAAAAACATTGGAATAGTGTTTGACAAATTAAAAAAATGGATCTTAAGGTGTGAAGGAACTCCCTTACTCCTTAGGGAAAACCATCAATGGAGGAGGAAAGTTGACTTCCTCCACGATAGCAATTATTTCTGTCCCACTGTGCACCCTCTAAAGCTACTATACAAAACAGTTTGGTGGTAATGCCATCGTTCTGCATCTTACAGGCTCCACTAATTGTCTCACAGATATTAAAGACCATCTTATCAAACCATTGTTTTTCAAACAGCCAATTTGATGATTACTTCTAAATAAGTTGGTGTCCAAAGGGAAGGCTCACTAATGCAGTGTTGAACCTAGAGAGCCCACATATGTATTTTCAATAGGATACAGACAAACTCTTTAAAAAAAACCCAAGAACCACGAAGTGCTGAATATGGGCTTGAGGAGCACTCAGTCATCCTGAAGCTACAAAAGGAATTTTGGACTCATAATTGAATGCATTTGACAAGTATTAAGTTATTGGAAGTTGGCGAAACTTTTATTGAGGAGAGCATTCCAAAGGATATCCAATATTTTTCAGAGCTTTATCTTTGTTATTAAGAAGCTAAGCTATATTTCAATTAAAAAAAAAATTCATCTAAGCCTATTTGTTCACCAATAAAGTTAGGTTTGTTCATTCCATGTTATCCAAAAAGTAACAGAATTGTGAAAGCTTTGTCCTGAAAAAAAAAAAAACCAGTTCTGGATATCCTAGTCTGGTCATAATGACTAATCACATTGTCATTATGTACATTATGTATATGGGTGTGAAGATTATTTCCTAAAATATAATTATATAATTATTAATATATATAAATATATATATAAATATATAAAAATATAATTAACTAATAGAGCAGCAATTACCTATCCTGATCTTCAGTCTTTGCTTCAGGTATCCTGAATGGAATCTATTAGAATGGTATACAGGTGGTCCTCAAGTTATGAACACAATTGAACCCAAAATTTATGTCGCTAAGTGAAACATTGTTAAGTGAGTTTTACAACCTTTCTTGCCACCATTGTTAAGTGAATCACTGCAATTGTTAACTTAGTTGTTAAATGAATTTGGCTTCCCCATTGACTTTGCTGTCAGAAGGTTGCAAAAGCTAATCATGTGACCCTGGGACATTGTAGCCATCATACATATGAGTCAGTGGACAAACGTCTCAATTTTAATCCATGATGTGTGAAAAACGGACATATGTCACTTTTCAGTGATGTAATTTAGAACAGTCACTAAAATGAACCATTGTAAATCAAGGACTACCTGTAATTACGTGTAATCTACCTTCCTTTAAGCTATCAGAACAGAGATATAGATGACACATTATGTCATTTCCCCATGTATGGGTTTCATATGACTTCCACCACCACCTGGATCATGTTTATAGTAGAGGCTAGGACAATGATTGCTAACCTTTTTTGGATAGCATGCCAAAAGCGGGGGGAATTCAGGGAGGTCATGCGCGGGTGTGCCTACACCCATAATGCTATGTGCGCGATCCCCCCACATGCATGCGTGTGACCAGCACAACCACCCCGCTTTTGGTGTGCTTTTTTCGCCCTCCCCAGGCTCCAGAGGCTTTCTAGGAGCCTGGGTAGGGCAAAGACAGCCTTCCCTCACAAAGGCTTCAAGAGGCTTCCCTGAAGGCTCCGGAGGTCAAAAAACGGTCCCACGAGCAAACCAGAAGTGACTTCTGTTCGTTCCGGAACTTCTGGTTAGCCCGTAGGTCTGGTTTTTCGCGCTCCGGAGGCTTCAAGGAAGCCTCCAGAGGGTGAAAAACAGCCTTAAAAGAAAGCTGAAGTCAGCTGGCCAGTGCGCACATGCACATTAGAGCTGACAGAGCAACACCTCACATGCCCTAACAAATGGTTCTGTGTGCCACCTATGGCACGCGTGTCATAGATTTGCCATCACAGGGCTAGGAAAAAAGTAATGAGCATTTTTGGCAGTATTTATGCAACCTCACTTTCAAGTACAATGGTCCTTGACTTACGATCACAACTGAGCCCATCATTTCTGTTGTAAAGCGAGACATTTATTTAGTTTCGCCTTGTTTTATGACCTTGCTTGCCATAGCCGTTAAGTGAATCACTGCAGTTGATAAGTTAGTAACCCAGTTGTTAGAGAATCTGGCTTCCCCATGACTTGGCTCGTCAGAAGGTTTCAAAAGGTGATCACATGACCTTGGGACACAGCAACTATCGTAAGCATGAACCAGTTGCCAGAATCTGAATTTTGATCACATGACCATGGGGATGCTGCAACAGTCTTGAGTGTGAAAAACAGTCATGTCACTTTGTCAGTGCCGTTGTAACTTTGAATGGTCACTAAATGAACTGTTGAGGACTACCTGTACAAGCATCTTCAGATTTTACTGGGGAATTAAACTAAGCTTATAAGAGACAACTATTGTATGTATCCTAGGCAAAAAGCAGTTAAGACTATTACATGTTAGAGGGATTAAATATTTAAAAAGCAATAGTATGTCAATGCTTTATCTTTTTGGAAAAGATATTGGTTCGGCACCAGTAACTCGAGTCTTTAGCACAGTACAATGCATTTCATTTTCATTCACATCATTTTGAAAAGAAGTAAACCCATAAAAAGCTTGAATGCAGAAATAAATGATGAATGGTGGGCTTCACCACCACTCAGCATGGCTCCAAGAATGATTGCTGGAGGCAACTTTACAATGGGGAAATCTGTAAAGCAAACACCTTTGCTTTTTGCATTTGAAGAACTTTTCAGTAATAAACATGTATTACTACAGTACATAAACATGTATTGCTGTTTCAGCTATCACCATCTAGTGGGATGTCTGGATTTCTGAAGATAACTTGAATAACCAATAAATATATCTAAAAGAATCCACATTTAATAAGGGAATTGTAATTTACATTTACAGAGTTTTTTTGAAGAATATGAAGTACTTAAAGTTGTACTTATAATTGGTATTATTTCTGGTATTTCAGACCTTAGCTGAAAGCTTGGATTACAGACTTTACAGCTCACTTTTAAGTAACTGTTGTACTGACAAGTGATGCCTCAAAATCATTTTAGTTTGATACAGAAATTAGGCTTATAAAATGAGCTAATAGATTGTTCCCTGTTTTAATTTCCCAGCCACATCAACAGTGGCAACACATGGTGAACCTTGGATATTCTAAAAAATTTAAACAGGATCTCATCCATAGAATCCTGGAGCTAAGAAAAAACATCTCATGAAGATAACTGGAAAACTATTTCTCTGTCAAGACATAAAACATATGACATATTTCAATGAATCACTGAGTCAACTCAATTTGAATGAGACTTCATTTTTATTAGTTTTCTCACTGAAGAAGAATACAGATAATACGACTGGTGGTAGAATGTTTTGCCTATAGTACTGTAATGCAGTTTGAACTTTTTTTCCCCATTGCCCAGAATTCTTCCCAGTAGATGAGCAGTAATATACATTTGCTTAGTAAATAATACATTTTAAAATCTTAAGATCTTTGCCAGCTTTCAAAAGCAACTTCATGGGTATATGACTTTCCACAATGCTACAAGAAGCATTGCACAGAATTTAAGTCAGATGGGTTGAAACACAGGTGAATACGAAGACAGACAAAAGGAAACCAGACTTGGGGGTTGAATATGTGCCAAATCCTTCCTCCCTATTCCCGATCTTTTGACTTCCCTTCCCTATTGAAACAAGTTGATCAAAACAATTCCCATCTTCAAATAACTTGCATTGTCCAAAACCAGTTCCGCTATTATCGATGGACACTGTTTAAAACAAAATTCCAATGTTGAAAGGCAGATGACAATACAGGAATATTAAATCCTAATTGCACAGTGAGGATGTGTACATATGTGTGTGTCTGAAGGTGTTGCAAATGATTCCCTCACAGTAGGACCTCATCATTTCCCCAGTATAACACAAAAGTGCCCTCTACTTACTTATACGGCATTTTGGATTCAGGATATTTATTGCACATGTCAACTGAATGAAAGTTGAATGCTATAATTTGGGCTAAGTAAAATTGTTCTTGCTTGAGACTCACAGACTCAAAAAGGGACCAGACTACCACTTTATGAAGGAAACATATATGCATATATGGTAACAGAACTGCTTGGACTTTCATATTCCTTTTTTATCATTACGTTCCATGTGATTATGTCCAGGTTCAGTTTGCTCCTTATGCACACAAGAGGGCAAAACAGAGCACTGTAAATCCAAGTTCAATATGATGTTGGCCAAAGAAGGTAAAGGTTTTGTTTTACATATTACTGATTTATTCTCATGCTTCAAACATGATGTGCGTATTGCAACTGAAATTTTAACTAGTGCAAAGATAAAATCAGATTACATTTTTGAATAATGCTGAAAAATGTTTAAGAAATAATGAACCTGATGACAGCAAAACAAAAAATTTCTGCCTGAAGTTCTTCAGGGACCCCTTGCCTTCAGCTTCGACAAAAGCATTTCATTTTTACGGCATTCTGTTGATGCAAAAGAGACAAGTGGGTGCTTCAAAACTTAAAAGAGACATCTAGGATAAACAACAAGGCTAGTCCTGCCTGGCATTATGCTGTGGCCCACAGGTTGGGGACCTCCTGTTGATTAGGAACAAAACCACACAAAAGTCACTTGTTGAGATGTCTAGCTATAGAAATTAATCAATCAATCAAACAAATAATATTCTAAGTTCTGGTCTGTCATAATGCATGAACATAACAATCCCACATACTGCTTCAACTTTTAACTACCAAAATTAAATTCAGTGATTTCATAAGCTGCTTTATGTGACATTAGATGATAAAAGAATATATGGTGATTATCAAAAAACTTTGTTCAAAAGCAACCCTATTTTAAAACATTATCAAGCTATGATATGTAAACCAACATCAAAAGTAATTTCTGATCCTTCACGTAACATAATCATTGTGAATACCATTGAAACCGGGTTTCAGGAATGACCTGAACTCTCTGAATAAAGTTTGGTTGTGCATTGTCTATTATATAGCTGTCACATTTTGCTGATTGTTCTTTCCTTTCTAAACCCCGGTACAGTATCCGGAGTAGCAAGCTGCTCAGAAACTCTAGTAGAGAAAATATAAATTATACCAGTTCCATAACCACCACCCCTCTTTTACCTCTTTAAATTCTTTGACTGTTTGAAGTAAAGTCTCTGCTTCTCTAGCAGTTCCAAATATTCATCATTTAACTGGTCCCTTCTCATTTTGTTTTCTTGTTTTTTTCTCTCCAACTGTTGTAAGGAAAAAGAAAAAATACAAATAGACTATGCAACACCATTCAATACACAGTAACTACACCAATCTACCTACCTACCTATCAAAAGAAATAAAAACTTTCAGATTTTCTCCACCCTCCCTCCTCCCGAAAAAACTGCGTTCTACAGCATCTTAATCTGTAAATCTTTAAAAAGGGAAATCGGAAAACAGGCAGACCCTGAAAGATCATATAATAAAGTTCTATAAGCTCCTCAATACCCTAACTCTTTACCTGTGTTGTACCTTTCCTTGCTCCTTCTGCTTAAAAAATAGAACTTAGAAAAACTCTTGAGCCTCCACTTTCACAAACCATATTCATATAAAATCTAGATAAAAGAGACTTTACTCTTCTCTCACAGTTAGTTTCTGTCCTACCCGAATCCACAATGGATCAAATGAAGTTTAGCCAGAACAAGCACTGGCTGCTTTGAACTACAACAGTCAAAACTGATTAAGTAAAACTAAATGCTTTGCAATATCATCCAGTTTGCTAATTACAGTTCAAATAATATAAGATGCAGGCAGTATATTGAACAACTCTCTTATCTCATCCAAAAAAAACCCCTAACAATTCCTTTGCCAAGATGAATTGCCATACTTCAGTGTAAAGGTTTTGACCTATCCAGCCTCAGATACCCCAATCAAAGCAAAATTTTCAGTGGCTGAACAGCTCTTAACCCTTCAGTTGAAATGTGCTTCTCTGAAATGTTGTTGCAATTTTCTGCAGCACATTGAGCTATGCTCATAATTAGAGGAAGCAAAAGGATACCAGCAAGGAATTCTACTGACATTTGAAAAAGGAAACATGCACAAATATCAAATATCTAGAAAAGGCTATCTAACCTTCATTCGATTCTGTTTAATTCCTTCTACAATCGTGTCCATTTGTCGCAGGAATTGGTCTCGAGCACTAGGGGAAGCCATGGCTCTGAAAGGAAAAGAAAATGTTTTAGATGGCAGACACGAAGACTGAGAATGGAAAAGTGAAAAAAGGAGATTTTTTGCCCACTTTATTTTTTCTACAGCAATCTACAGTTAAAGGAGGATAGCATACTATATGTGTAGGTGTAGGTGTTCATTCTACTCTTTTTATGTAGTCTTATTTTCCTGCATTTGACATGTCCTGCAGTTTCTCCTCCAAAGTTTTCAGTAGTGTATTTGCCTTTGTTTGCTTCTAGGGCTGAGACTGAGTGACTGGCCCAAGATACTCAGCTCTGGCCTAAGGTGAGATTAGAATCGTGGTCTCCTGGTTTCTAGCTTGATTGCCTTAACCACTATACCAAACTGGTCTTTATATACTCAGTGGGATTATCATAAGCTTATGATAATAAACCACCCTATAATGAGAAGGAAGATGTAGACTTTACTTCATTAAAACATTATTTGGAAATTGTACCCTGCATCTATGAAAAGCAGAACTGAAAGTTTAAGGCTCTCAAACCTAAAGTCCATGGCCATATGTAACCTCATTGTAGCCGTCCAGAATGCTTTGTAGACCCTGAGATACCACCTAAGTGATACCTAAGCAAAAGCACTGAACTAGATATCCAAGATGCACAACAGGGTAAGGAGTGGTCTGGTTCCCATAACTTGCCACAGTCCCATCCAATGGCTTTTCCAGCCTAGGAGATTATGGTTAAGTGGTCTCGCCAAGTGATAACTTCAAAGCTGCTCACGGCAAATAGCTCCTGTTCTCAGACTCTGTGGCAGGTAATGCCTTAGGTAAAGACGAGGAGGAAATGAAGTTTGTCAGGAAGGAAAGATAGGAGATTAGGAGCTGCCATGAGGAGAGGTACGTTGAAGAGGAGGAGTCATAGGCAAGGGCTGGAAAAGGCAAAAAGCAAGCAAAGAATTCTCTGCCCAGCAAAGAGAAGGAACAGAAAAGAAACCAAGGGGACAAACTATAACTCCAATCAAGAAGAGACCAGAAAAAGAAAAAGGCAGGATTTGGGCAGCCTGATACTTTCCTACATTTCCTTCCTTCCTTCCTTCCTGCCTGCCTGCCTGCCTGCCTGCCTGCCTGCCTGCCTGCCTGCCTGCCATCATCCATCATCATCCATCCATCCATCCATCTTGACTTGAACACCTAGAAGTAAACAAAGTAATAGCCAAAAGCCAACATGGGTTTGTCAAAAAACAGATCATGCCAGACTAATCCTATTGCATTCTTTGACAATGTGACAAAATTAGTGGACCAGAAGAATGCCATCGATATAGTTTACTTGTACTTCAGTAAGGCATTTGATAAGGTAGACCATAGCCTACTACTAGATAAAGTAGAGTATGTGGGTTGGACAGCATCACCACCAGATGGATTCATAACTGGCTGACCAACAGCACTCAACGTGTAGTCCTCAATGGAACTGCATCTTCATGGAGGGAAGTATGCAGTGGAGTACCCCAAGGCTCTGTTTTAGCCCCTTTACTGCTCAACATCTTCATCAATAATTTGGAGGAGGGAATAAATGGGGAACTCATCAACTTTGCAGATGACACCAAGCTGGCAGGAATAGCCAACACTCCAGAAGACAGGCTTAAGATACAGAAGGATCTTGACAAACTTGAACATTGGGCAGTATCTAATAAAATGAAATTCAATGGTGAAAAGAGTAAGGTTCTACATTTAGGCAAGAAAAACGAAATGCACAGGTACAGTACAGGTAGTACCTTGCTCAACAGTAGTAACTGTGAGAGGGATCTTGGAGTCCTAGTGGACAACCATTTAAATATAAGCCAGCAGTGTGCAGCAGCTGCCAAAAAAGCCAACACAGTTCTAGGCTACATAAACAGAGGGATAGAATCAAGATCACGTGAAGTGTTAATACCACTTTATAATGCCTTGGTAAGCTCACACTTGGAATACTGCATTCAGTTTTGGTCTCTATGATGTAGAAAAGATTTGGAGACTCTAGAAAGAGTACAGAGAAGAGCAACAAAGATGATTAGGGGACTGGAGACTAAACATATGAAGAAAGGTTGCAGGAACTGGGTATTTCTAGTTTAATGAAAGAAGGACTAGGGGAGACATGATAGCAGTGTTCCAATATCTCAAGGGTTGCCACAAAGAAGAGGGAGTCAAACTATTCTCCAAGGCATCTGAGGGTAGAACAAGAAGCAATGGGTGGAAACTAATCAAGGAGAGAAGCAACTTAGAACTGAGGATAAATTTCCCAACAGTTAGAACAATTAATCAGTGGAACAGCTTGCCTCCAGAAGTTGTGAATGGCCTCAACACTGGAAGTCTTTAAGAAGATGTTGGATAGCTATTTGTCTGGAATGGTATAGGGTTCCTGCCTAGGCATGGGGTTGGACTAGAAGACCATCCAAGGTCTCTTCCAACTCTGCTATTGTATTGTATTGTATTGATTTCTGGCAACTGCCTGACGTTTTCTTGGCAATATTTTCAAAAGTCCTTTGCCTTTGCCTAGGGCTGAGAGAGGGGTCAACCAGATGGCAATTTTCTATTTCACAGAAAAGGAGGGATTTTGTTACTAAGCGAAGACTGAGTCGAACTGGGAGGCCACCAGGCAAGGGAGGCGTGAGTAAAAAGATGACAAACATGATCTCTGGGCAGAGAAGCAGAGTTAACACCCATTCCTGGATTGTCTACTCAGCACACTGGAGAAAAGGAGGGTTTTGTTGTTGTTGTTGTTAATTTAATAAAGGTATGATTAACAGCATGCTGTGATACTTTCATTCTCTTATTTTTCACTTGTCAAAGTCCTTTGTATCAATTTAGGAATAAGAGGAAAGCTTTAGTGTGGCAACCTTCCAGTTAATGGAAGCAGTTCTCATGTGGCACTCATTATGATTAAGTTTGAGACATACATACATCCTTTTAACAAGTGCTCCAAATCATGTTCAATGAGGATAAAGAGCTCTTGCTAAAACAAGACAATCTTGGCTGGCAAACACTCTCAGGAACCCCCCTGAAATATTTCTGTTTGCAACAAAAGTCTCTGTGTGTTTGCAAATACAACCACGACCAATTATGGTTTAGCTGAAAACATGCCTAGGGACTCGTTTCTTAAAGTGGTATAGCTGCAAACCAACCTTTATGGTTTCTTGGATGATGTACAAAACTGACACTGTTATTAGTTCCAGCCATGCTGCCTGAGGACAAACAATTTTTACTTATGTGCCCTAAGTAAATAAGTTTGATTGAGAAGAATATTGCTAAAGTACAACAATACATGAAAGTCAGTTGGAATAGTGTTTAAGGCACCAGGATAGAAACTGGGAGATTGCAAGTTGCCAGGAGTCAAGAACAAAAAACCAAATACTTAAGAGGACCATTTTCTATTTCTCCCTGAAACACAACAAATAGCATATTTATTGTTTATTTATTAGAGTTTTTCTTTACCTTGATTACTTTATAAATAACTCAAAATGGCAAACATACCTCATACTCCTCCCTCTATTTTCCCCATAAGAACAACCCTGTGAAGTAGGATGGGCTGAGAGTGTGACTGGTCCAAGGTCACCCAGCTGCCTTTATGTGCTTAAAAGGGAATTGAATGCACAGTTTCCTGGTTTCTAGGCCAGTACTAATTAGCCACTAGTTAGCCACTATACCAAACTGATTCTCTATACCAGGAATGTCAAACTCCTGGCCCATGGGCCAGATGTGCCATGTGCTGACCACGCTCACCCCCGTTTTAACGAAGGGGGGGAGTCAGAATATGCCACATGATGACAACGTGATGCTGCAAGTTTGACATCACTGCTCTACACTGTTTAAAAATTCAGAGAAAAAGTAGCAGGAGTATATATTTTGCACTAGCAACTATAGCTATTGGTAGAGTTTTATAATTCATGATACACTGTAATGTATATGTAAAGGCTTTAACAATGTTTCTTAAATTGAAATTGAACACAAGAAGTCATGAAACTATGCTTAGCACAAAGGAGCGGGAGGGAATGTGATCAGTCTACTTACTGCTGGAAGTTATCATGAACGGAATTAAGCAAATTAACCTGAAAAAGCCAAAATATAAGTTTTCCAAGTAAAAAGTTTTTTAAAGTCATTCAAGCAATAGACTTGTTAAAAAGCAATTTATATACAGTATGATTGTATATTATACAATAGAGTATTGATTACATGATTACTGGCACATGAACATGTACTTGCAATCATTGTGGTAAGAATATTTATCTATGAACCAGTTTGTGTTTACCTTGGTATATTAAATGCAAATACTATATGCTATCACATTTCCAGCACTATATAAAATGTGTGCTGGCAGGAAATTTAGATTACCGCAGTCTAAAATATCCAAATATTTATTGTATTTACAAATATACCACTGTTCAAGCAAGCACAGATATTTAAATAAACACAACATAAGCACAAATATGTGTTGCATTTGTGCTGATAATAAATAAAGAGAGACTAGTATAGATCTATTTCAAACTATTTAGCTGTTATCAGCTAGCCATACCCTTACTGGGATTTGAACCTGGGCTGTTTTTACATGTTAGGCAGTTGTATTAGCCACTAAGCCACAAGCTTTCCTCCCTTATCAGCTGTGCCAAAGAAATAAGTAAGTGTTATGTCAAAGCACTCAATATGCCCAAATATGGAGGGAGCATACTGCTTCCCTTTTGGCTTTCAATTCCACCCTAGGAGCCTTCTAGGCAGGAAACCATTTTTGTGTTACATTTATGCTGATAAATAAATAAGGAGACTAGTATATATCTATTTCAAGCTATTTAGCTCTCATCAGCTAACCATACCCTTATTGAGATTTGAACCTGGGCTGTTTTTACATGTTAGACAGTTGTTGAATTAAATAAAATTGTTGAATTTTCCCATAGAAAATGGCCAAATTACACTGTGGTGAATTGGTTGTGGTGAGTTGGCCACTGTGAGTTAACCACAGAAAGTGACTGTGGCAAATTCTCACATTCTGTGGACATCAGTCACTGCTGAACCTATCTTTATATCTACAACATTAACAATATTTTAAGGCAAAGGGTTGTTTGCTTTACAAATTCGAAGTGTACCCCAATATAATTTTTTAATAAGCAAGCATAAAGTGTATTTTAGTGCTAAATAAGCAGATGTAGGATTTGAAGCAGCTGAATTATTTCATGATATATCAAGCTCAAAAATAGGCTTTGTGTTTTCCCAAATTACTGCAAATTTTATTTACCTCTTTTTCCAAATACACTTTTTATCATCCAGTGTGTTGTAGAGGGTAAAAAACTGCTTTGTTTCTTTGTGCGTTGCTGATACTGCGGAAAAATCAAGAATTCAGAAAAACAAGTTAAAAATGTAGCAGACCACAACTGATTGTATATTATTTACCGTAGTTTAAAGGCCATCTTCCTACTCCAACAAATATTCAAAGATGCTGAAACAAAAATTAAAACACAAGGAAAATAATTTCAAAATACAGAATAAAATGAACAGTGAACTAGCTCCCAAATCATTAAGACTTAAATGTCTAGATCAGGGGTTCTTACTTTGACAATTTTAAGATAGGTGGTCTTCAAAATCCCAGAATTCCCAAGCCAGTATATACCTTTTAAGGATAGTCTCCTACAAGTAGTCCCTGGTTTACAACTGTGATTGAACCTGGCAATTATGGTTGTAAGACATGACAATCGTAAAGTGGTTTGAAAAAATCATGTCTGGCCAAATCCAGCTGTTGTTACGCCAATGCAGTGGTTGTTAACCAAACAATGAGAATATTAGGTGAATCCATTGTTCATTATGGCCTTTTCTTTCTGCTGGAAAGTGGAAGTAAATGCCAGACTTATTGCAAATCTCTATCATGTGATTGCAGGACACTGCAAAAAAAAAAAAAACCTTTTGAGGGGGTCTGCTGTAACTTTGAATGGTTGTTAAGCAAATGATCATAAGTTGAGGACTATCTATATTATAGTAGTTGAGATGTGATGTAGCAAGGCAAGGCATGCTATATCTAACTGTCTCAGAATATGTCACAATCCAGATATCTAGCACATTTGTTCAAAGGAAATCCTCACTAAGCTGCCATCAGTGAATCCAATGTTATCTCAATGTGTGTGCACAGATTTTTTTTTCAGTAGTCTAGTTCTTTTCCTTATGCCAAATGATGATTATCAGGATTGAAAGTTTGTATTTGCCTTTATAGTGGTTTGATCCATTATGCTAAAAGAATGTTTATGCATTCAGGATGTTTTCTTTTCACAGATCACTATTGCTCTCTTCATATTTTTATATACCATTAAAGTAGCACCCTTTCTATACTTAAATGCTCAGAAAGAGATCTAATAAAACCATTTCATTTAAGTGAGTAACTGTATGGGTTATGGATTTCAGCAGACATTCCTCTGGGTGCCTATGTTAAGAAGTGCATCCATTTTTGATGGAATTGTTCCTACATAGTTCTGTTTCCAAAACAGCGAATTACTAAATTGCATCCTTAATCTACACCAGGTGTCCCTAACCTGTGGCCCGTGGCCCACTACCGGGCTGTGGTTTATTTGCACATGAGTGGCAGGCAGTGCATTCGCAGCCCACTTGCAACCCCACTCACACAAATGAAACTGTATGTGCATGCACACATGCCTGCCCCTCACACAAAACCATCCCTTTCCCCCACCCCAATGCCACCAAACCTGAAAGGGAATGCTAGTCTACACCATGGATTCTGCAATTTCCCCAATCTTAAATAGCTCATTTGAAATTATTGCATTTAAACTTTACAGGCAGTTCATACTACAGTCATCAAATTACTAAACAAACCCGCTAGTAAAATCAAGTATTTTCAACCATCTAAAAATGTTAAAAAATACAATTATAATACCCCAATTTGGGACTAAGCATCAGACTACGACTGGAACTGTTTTCTGTTATGAAAACCACCCATGATCGATATAATGGAACCTCAAATACCTAGCCCTAATTTATTTTGGGTCAAGTGTCTTTTAAATTTTCAAGAGGTTATCAAAAGATAAGAAGTGACCAAGAGGTTGGCTGAATCTGTTTACTATGCATGCATATGGATGGATGGATGAGGATGGATGGATGGATGGATGGATGGATGGATGGATGGATGGATGGATGGATGGATGGATGGATGGATAGATAGATAGATAGATAGATAGATAGATAGATAGATAGATAGATAGATAGATAGATAGGAGAGGTGGGGGCTTGTTTGGCTCTGTTATTGTATTTTCTTTCTTTCTTTCTTGGAGTCTGTATTTTAACGTTGTGAATAAAATAAAATAAAAAGAAAGAAAAGACTAAGCTGGCAAGCAATCAGCCAGTCTAAAAACACCAGGCAATAGATCTTAACATAAAATCAACATTCTGTGAATTGTAGCTCACATAAATTATTGGAAGTGACAGAACTTCAGCTAGTAAAGGAAAAAGGGTTATTCTAAATGATTTGTAATGCTCGTTTAAGCATCTATCAGGCAGGCAAAAGGTAGAATTCTCCTAAATCATCCATTCACTACATTAAGCACAACCAAGAAAAAAAATATATCTGTTCTGGAAAGAAATAAGGCAGAATCTGACACAAAACACTCTACAGGCTATTAATGGTACTGGAGAGCCTGAAAAGGCATAATGGTAAAACTCATATATTATTCTGATGTGCCTGCTGATCCATCATATGCATGCATGGCTATGCACACACAAATGGACCAAACAGATCAATCTGCTCTATTATATTTTTACTGCCTCTTACTGCTTGATATGTGGTTCTATTTTACCACATTCTTTACTTCCGTGTCTATATGTATGTGTGTACACACACACACACAATGTTTAATTCACTGCCAGCTTTTGAGGAAAGCTGATGTATTTTTTAATTTAAAGTAGTTTTTAAGGATAAGTAATGACAAATGCCAAACTACAATTGCAGACTGGCAAAACATCAGGCTGGGAGTACCACACCAGTGATGGGAAGAACCCATTCAGTGCAGAGATAATGGCATTTTCTACCAGGATAACTTTAGTATTGGTCACATTCCATATACAGAGTAAATTCTGCTTTCACAAAGCATAACACACAGACATATACTGTCAATCTCATCTCCAAACCAAATATGCAACTTCCGTTTAAAAAAACCTGAGAGACACAAACTACATTCAATTTCAGAATACACTGGTCTACATGGAACATGAGCTAATGTCTAAAAAAGTTCCTAGACCTTATGGTTGTAAGCAAAGATCTGTAAATACCTACACTTCTGGAAGAAAAGAATCCAGAAAAGGATAAACAGTTGTGCTCCCCACTTAATTTCCCAGTTTTATAATTCATCTACTACCTGCAGCAAGAGATAGCTCTGTCAAATGCATCTGTTGGGAAGCAGATGCCATGTTTTAATGCTCTTAACATTAGTATTTATCCAAAGGACTTTTCAAATGTAAATAGACTTTAAACAACTTCAGAACTCTAAAAAAACCTAACCCGTCTGCCATTTATTACCCAACCTTTATAAATAGCGTTATAAATTAATTTTATTAATTTTTGGAGTTAATAGAAATAAGTGAACCTCCCAATAAAACAAACTTCTGGATGCGCAATCCTGCATTAATTTGGTTTTCTTGGCAGCGTTATAGACACTGCTTGGTTATTGTTTTCAATGGTTGGTTATTGTTTTTAACTTCCTAATCTTGTGGTACAGAGAACCAGTTGGTGGGCAGTAGAGATTTAAGGCCCCAAGGTGGAAACCAGGAGATTGAGAGTTCCAGTCCCGCTGGGTGACTTTGAACCGGTCACTCTCTCAGCACAAAAAGCAGGTAAGGCAGACTTCCAAATATATTGCCAAGAAAATTGCAGGGACTTCTCTCAGAAGGTAACTGACTCAAAAGTATTAATCACCACCATCTAGTCTACAGCTCTGGAATTCCGAGGAGGGAATCCCATCAAAATCCTAACAAAGGCCAAACATACATAGCTTCTGAGATCAGCCAAGGTTGATTTAGATGCTGCCATCTGCTGAAATACATGCTTATTATCTTTTACCTACCCACCCTCAAAGTCACAGAAGTATCAAATCTTCAACCTGCAGGCAATTTTTAAAGTACCCGAGAGGAGAGGCATAGGAAGTAACTATCCAAAGGAAACTAACAGAGCTACTATTAGCGAGGTGCGTTGTCATGCTCTATAAGTTCATGCTATTTAGCAGTGAGAGATACACATACCTTGACCATACAGTTCAATAAATCTCTTCTGGTACTGTGTCAACTCAGCTCTGCTGGGCACCTCATCAATCTTACGTTGCAAAATAGCTATTTCCCTATTTCGGCGGGCCTGAAGGGAATTAAAACAAAAAATAAAAACTAGGTAGCTTTTAAAAATGGAGCAACCTTCCAAAAGAACTTGATAACAGAATCGATTGTGCTACAGTGCAGTTACTTCCCTGGGACAAATCTTGTTGAAATAGCTTTTAAAAAAATAGTTACATGAAATGATGTTTACATTTGAAACATTCATTTAAGAAATTAACATTCATACATTAACCAGAAATTATGTTGAACATGATGGAAAAATGGGAAGAAATTTATTAAATTCATCCCCCCCCCCCCCGCTAACTTACCAGAAGAAGTCTGATCTTCTGCAGTTTCTCTTTCTCCATTTTGTATTGTTGGTCTATAATTTTAGTAGGTTCCTAATATTCAAGACATAAAAATATCCATATTCATGTGAGCTGAATTAAGATCTATTGAAACCAATGAGGAGCAGAACAGTGTACAACAATACAGGTAGTCCTCGACTTACAACAGCCCATTTAGGAATCATTCAAAGTTACAATGGTGCTGAAAAAAAATGGTTTATGACTGTTTTTCACATTTACAACCGTTGCAGCATCCCTATGGTTACATGATCAAAATTCAGATGCTTGGTTCATATTTATGATGATTGCAACATCCTGCGATCATGGGATCAGCTGACAAGCAAAGTCAATGGGATAGCCAGATTCACTTATCAACTTGTTACTGACAACTGTGGTGATTCACTTAACAACAGTGTCAAGAAAGATCGTAAAATAGTGCAAATCTCACTTAAATGTTTTACTTAACATAAATTTGGGCTCAATTCTAATCATAACTTGAGAACTACCGTATTCTTTGGAGTAAAAGACGCACCTTTCACCTCCCCCCCAAAAGAGCGTGGAAATGTTGGTGTGGCTTATACACCGAATGCAGCCATTTTTTGCCTCCCGAAGCCCCACCCCCGGATCCAATTTTTGTGAAAAACGGGCCAAAAACAGGGGCGTTTTTGCCTTCCTCCACATCCCCAGAAGCACTCTTCAGCAGGATTGGGAAAAGGGAAAAATGCCTCCATTTTGGTGAAAAACTGGCCATTTTTCACCAAAATGGGGGTGTTTTTCCCTTTCCCCACACCCCAGAAGCACTCTGCAGGCTTCAGCAGGGCTGGGGGAAGGGGAAAATGTCCCCGTTTTGGTGAAAAACAGCCCGCGTTTGCCTTCCCCCAGCTCTGCTGAAGCCTGCAGAGTGCTCCTGAGGGCCGGGGAGGACAAACACTTTTTTTTCTTACTTACCTTTGAAATCTTGGTGTTCCTTATACACCGGTGCATCTTATAATCCGAAAAATATGGTGCCTGTATTCATCATTTAGTTCTATACCAAATGAAATACCTCATTCCTGCTACTTGTCAGAAAGAGGTTACTGATTTCAGAAGAGGATACAAATGGTTAATGGTGTAAATTAAGGAGTAACTGAGAGTTAAAGGTAATGAGAGAAAGAAAAAATAACTTTTAACAGATTCTGGAGCTTCTTCTAACAAGCATCCACACATGATACAGTCCTAATTTATACCTAACCCTCCCTTTGCCCCCCAAAAAGTTAATATATTTTGATTTAAAAACTCTTGTTCAGGTTGGGGCATGTTTCCTACTTGACAGAAGCCAAAGTAGAAAACCAGATAGATATTAAAGGTCTAAGACCAAAGGAACAATGAAACTTGGTCAATGAAGCTCTTCCCCCTTTTAGAAACTCACCTGAAAGAGGTGAAAACTTTCCTGCCCCTGATTCATTAATCAGTTTGAATTTTCCAGGCTCTGTTGCTCTCTCCTGACCAATTTAGACCATCTAGTATCCTTTGATTAGCTCTCAGTGTTTCAGCTTCTTGGTATGTTTTCTCCCCATTCATAATAACATAGATTATCCATGAATGGACTGAAGTATTTCAGACTCTGCTTACTTTAAAAGAGACTCTCTTTCAGAATGACATCATTCATTCATTCGTTTTCTAAGCTATTATTTTTAATTTGCTAATGATCTTTATTTTTCTTGTAGATTTATATACGTTTCTTCATTTTTAATATTTCTGATTTTTTAAATACTTTAATGTTAAATGCATTTTAATATTAATGTCATTTTATAGCTTCAATAAATAATGTGGGATGACAATATGTATGAAATGTTGTGACCATTACATCACTACATAGCATTCATACAAAATTAATTTTTGATTTAATTTTATATACATTTTACAAACTTTTATTACCATTATAATTTCACAGAGACATATTTTGGTTCACATTAAATCACACGATCACTATCCATTTTTGTAAAAAAAAAATGCCTTCAATAAAGAAATATTAAAAAGAAAAGAGTTAAGTGTCATCTAAGCATTATCTACCATGTATTCAACTACCGGGTTTTGAATAAGAAACAGCTTTCTTATTCAATGGATGAGACAGGACAAACATTAAATCAAGAAGTGTATTAATCTGAAAGTGATTATAGGTAAACGTCATCATATAGATCTAGGACCTGCCAGCTAGAGATTGGCAAAAAACAAACAAACAAACCCATGTCAGTTTCTAACCAGAACTAGCAGATAATTGCAAGGGTTTTCTCAATTAAAGATAATTATCAAAGAAGCAAAGTATAGAAATTTCCAATACTTGCTGTTTACCCTTTCCTCTCCACTTTCAGCTGCTTCTGCTTTCAAATTTTCAATGTTTTGTTGGAGGCGTGCCATCTCTTCCTTAAACAATAATAAAAGTAGAAATAGTTCATCTCCAAACACAAGTACTCTTTATGAAAAAAGAAGCCAAGAACTGAATAATCAAGAACACATATTGTGTTCAAATTCAGTTAAGATACACATGGACTAGAGCAGGGATGTCAAGCTTGCATCATCATGGAGTCATCCTGTGATATATCGTGACATTTTTCCCTCCTTTGCTAAACGGGCGTGGGCGTGGCCATCGTGTGATGCATCTGCCCCACAGGACGCAAGTTTCACAGCCCTGGACTAGAGACAATGTTTTAATTTTATTTAAAAATTAATTTGTTATCTTAAATAACAATGATTTAATTTTATTTTAAGATAGAACTTCTTTTACAAACTTAATAGGATGCTCTACTGTTGACAGTTGCACACTTGGGGCGGGGGGGGGGGGGAGAGACGCAGATTTTTTTTCCTGAAATATTTCTTGCAGCGGAAAATAAAAGATGCACGCTGGCTTGAAAATGTTAGTATACCTATATTGATTAAAAATGCATCCACCATCAAGATTACAAGAAAAAATAGTTGAAAGATGTACCTGCAAAGCAACTTTCATTTAAAAAAAATCAAAGGAGATTATGAAGCCACAACATTTTAGGGCATTTAAATGAATTCGGGAAAAACAATTCTCTAGCAATCTATAACTGTTATCCTAAAAGGCATTAAGATACTGGATCTGAAAATTCATAGGACATTTCATTTCTCTTATTTTGAGTCCTACTTTTATCCTAATGCCTTTTCAGAATAAAATGCATGCCATCTGCACAGCAAAAAATTATGCCCCCAATTTCTCTTAATAAGGTGCTGTTTTAGCCTCTACGTAACATTAATAACTCATGAAAACCTTAATTGCAGCCTACAACTACAGACATAGTAATATAGGAAGCAACCTTACACCAGGTTAAATGAATGATCCATTCAGCATAGTAATGTAATTAGAAAATTCTCTTCGTTAAGAATTCTGGGAATTAGAAAGCATATATCTGCACAAGTCAATCCAACTAAGTTTACACTGACCAGATTTACCTGAAGTTGCCTGTACACGCAATTGGACAAAGACCACTAGAACACTAGCTATGTGACACTAATACTGATATTTAACTGACATTTAACTTGGCTAATCTAAATTAGCAAATGATAAGGCAAGACTATTCAGTTCAACTTCGCTATTTACCAAGCTCCACAATCAACTGTTAGATGGAAATAAGTCTCATCTAAAGAACACAGAGCCATCTTTTCAAATAAAAAGTCCACTCCTCATTATTTTAACTTTCTTAATTCCAGTGGCTTAATTTAGCTTTTTTTTTTTTTAAATCATGTTGCTTTTAGTATTGTGAAACAATCAGGATTCCAAAGCCTTTGCAAATTTATAGTCTCTCGTTCCTGCGTATCCTACCTATATAGCATGGTTTGATCACAGGTGGCCAATCATTTTCCTATACCATGCTGCAAAATCAACATATGTAACACATATCTTAAAAGAGCTTCTTATACAGCATTACACAAACAGCAACAGAAATATATCTAAATAACTTTCTTAAACTTACTCTACAATGTGCTTTAAATTCTTGTTCTTGACCTTTAAGATTCTCATTCATTGCCACCAGCGCTCGGAGTTTCTGTAATACACTAGGATAATAATGTGTAATGAATTAAACTTGAGGATTTAGAACATCTCTTCCAAGCAAGTGTAAGCAGTGGTTGAAGAAAAAATGTGTTCCCCAATTATCTGAAGCACTCTAGCTCAGGGGTGTCAATCTTGCATTGTCACATTGTCATCACATGACGTATCACGACTTTTTTTCCCCTTTGCTAAAACAGGGGCATGGCCAGCGTGTGGTGCAGCTGGCCACGAGTTTGACACCCCTGCTCTAGCCAATGCCACAGAATAAAAGTTGGAAAATAGGCTTAATAAAACAAAACTTTGTGAAAATCAACCATCTAAATTACTACCAGCAGTTACATTTCACCCTACATAAAATATTTCTAAAACGTTAATTTTGGAAGAAAAAAAAAAGAATAGGAACTTCAGTTGAACGTACTGCATTTCTGTCTGAACTTTACCTATTAGACTTCTTTTATAAATACAATAGATTCAAACTGAAGTTCCTAAAAAGAATATGCTTAACATTTCTGTTCAAGCAAGTAAAACTGAAATGCACTTGCATTGTGTTGATTGTATGGTATTCTTTCAAAAATTATTGTATACTGTAAAAATAGGGATTAAAAGTTTCAGTGAGAACATTTGTAAAATATTTTGGTCTATAATTTGTTTTGATGTAGACTATATTGCCAAAAGTATTTGCTCACCTGCCTTTACTCGCATATGAACTTACTGTAAGTGACATCCCATTCCTAATCCATAGGGTTCAACATGACGTTGTTATTCACAAATTCTACTTCTTAAATATATATATATATAAAGAGCCCTTTTGAAAAAGAATTTTTAAACTCATTTACACTCTAGCAAAACGAATGCCCTAACTCTTGGTAAATTAGAATTAAACTGTAACCCATTTAATTCCAGGGAGAAAAACAAGTATGTGATTTAAAGCAATAACACTTTAAAAATAAATTAGTCCGCAGTATTTTGTATCCAGCCACTGCCAAACTTTCTGATTCTTTCTAAATGCCAATGCTTGCTGCATGTATGAGTAAGAATGAGTAAATGTTACTTAATGTAAGATTCTATTTGCTATCAAATATAAGAAGCACAGTGGTCACATGGTTAGGACATTGGGTAGATTAGCAAGCTCACATTTGAGACCCAAATGCTCCCATGGAGCAGAGTTGAGCTCCCATCTCTCGCTCCAACTCCTGCTGGAGCTGGAGCAAAGGCCCCACAATTGGGCATCCCCCAGACAACAGTGATATCACCAGCTAATCCTTTTAACTAAGAAGAATTTTGGTGCTTCTGACATAAATGCTGTGCTATGAAATATTTGTGGGGGGCAAAATAAACAATAAAGTACACCAGTATGAAAGGAATAAAGCAAAAGGGGAATAGATGTAGCACGTACTTTGCATCTGCTTGGGATTCCACCACTTCCAAAGTTGCCAACTCCTTATCTAATTTTTCACTATATGATTTAACCTATGAAATCAGAATTTATAACAGATGGTGTAAACATTTTGTGGATCAAAAGATGGTTAAAAGAAATAAATCTAATCAGCAAGAAACACCCTCTAAGATTTTATCTGTCTCTGTTATGAACTCTTGGCAACATCTGGCAATGTTTTCATTGTATAACAAGCATGATTTCTAAAAGCATAATTGTTTTCCCTCAATAAACAGTGGTAGTAGATCACATGACTAAACGTATTACACATTCAGCATAATTTTTTTGTCTGAGCACAATTGCTACATTCTTTGAAATTTAGAAAACAGGACACATGAAGCAGATATAACACTTATTTCTGCAGAAATCTAAGAATGGTGAAGTATGCTGATTTCACTAATCTATTCAATATTTCCAGTGGTGACTGAATCCTTTGAACATCTGATTCAGTTTCTCAGACTAAGATATCCTACATCAAATAAAATATAACTTGAATTCATCTCGATTTGTTTTGTCCATAATTAGGCATACATGTACCCAATTAACAATCGGGACAACACTCGATTTCTTTTTCCACAGTCGTTCAACTTCAATTTGCAAGTCCTGGTACTTTGTAATTTTTTTCTTGCTGCTTATCTTCAATTCGCGCATCACCAGGTACAGCAATGTCAATGAACCATATTTTTTTCTTTTCAACTATTGTTATGTCAGGTGTGTTGTAGGCCAAGTGCCTGTCAGTCTGAATTCTGAAATCCCACAAGATCTTGACTTTTTCATTCTCTAGAACCTTCTCAACCTGATGTTCCCAGTGGTTTTTGCTGTACTCAAATGTAAACCTCTGGCACATTATTATTATTATTATTGTTGTTGTTGTTGTACAATTGTATCACAGCGGCCAGTTGTTTCGCCGGATTTGGCATTGGTTACTAGTCGGGCCCCACCCAGGGGCCTAGGACGTCGTAACGTATTTTCTTAATATGCGTGCAGATCCAAGCAGTGCGGCTTTTTGCATTTGACTGATGGTGATTTTGTCAATTTTTAACTGTTTTAAATGTAATTCCAGTGCTTTTGGAATAGCACCCAGTGTGCCAATTACCACTGGAATTACCACTGCTGGTTTGTGCCATAGTCGTTGAATTTCGATTTTTAAGTCCTGATATCTTGCGATTTTTTCATGTTCCTTCTCGGCGACCCTGCTATCACCTGGTATTGCGATGTCTATGATTGTGACCTTATTTTTCTCAACCAGTGTGATGTCTGGTGTATTATGCGCCAGTATTTTGTCGGTTTGTATACGGAAATCCCACAAGATCTTGACCATCTGATTTTCGGTGACTTTTTCAGGCTGATGTTCCCACCAGTTGTTGCTGTTTTAAAATTATAATTTTGCACAAATTCCAATGGATCATTTGTGCTACTGAATTGTGCCGCAATTTATAATCAGTCTGCGCGATTTTTTTACAGCAGCTGAGTATGTGATCAACAGTTTCATCAGCTTCTTTGCAAAGTCTGCATTTGGCATCATCAGAGGATTTTTCGATTTTGGCCTTAATGGCATTTGTGCGGATAGCTTGTTCTTGCGCAGCCAGGATTAGTGACTCTGTTTCTTTCTTTAATGTACCTGTTTTTAACCATAACCAAGTTTGTTCACTGTCCACTTTATCTTTTATTTTTTCCAGAAATTGACCATGCAGTGCTTTGTTCTGCCAACTCTCCATTCTTGATTTTATCACATCTTTTCTGTATTCTTGTTTTGTCTGTTGGGCCTTCAGTAGATTTTTGTTCTTTACTTCGATTAATAGATGTTCTTGAGTGTCTTTTAAATAATCAGCCAGTGCATGTTTTTCTTCTTCAACTGTTTGCTTCACTTGTAATAATCCTCTGCCACCTGATTTTCGGGGCAGATATAGTCTATCAGTATCACCACGTGGATGTAAACTGTAGTGCATTGTCATTAGTTTCCTGGTTTTTCGGTCCAAAAGGTCCAAATCAGCTTGTGTCCAGTTAACTATGCCAGCTGTGTATCTTATAACTGGTATTGCCCAGGTATTTATGGCCTTGATTGTATTTCCACCATTCAATTTAGATTTCAAAATTTTCCTAACTCTGTTGGTGTACTCTCGCCTGACAATAGTTTTTACTTCTCCATGCTTGATGTTATCCAACTGCAGAATGCCTAAGTATTTGTAGGCTTCATTTTCTTTGCATTTAATTAGTTGGCCATTGGGCATTTCAATTCCCTCAGATGCAGTGATTTTGCCCCTTTTTATGGATACAGTGGCGCATTTTTCCATGCCAAACTGCATTGAAATATCGGTGCTGAATACTCGGACTGTATTTGTCAATGATTGGATTTCTATTTCTGACTTTCCATAGAGTTTCAAATCATCCATATATAGTAAATGCGAATTTTTTTCAGCTTTTTTGGCTGTTTGGTAGCCTAATTTCATTTTTTTTAAGATTACTGATAGTGGGATCATTGTGATGATGAAGAGAAGAGGTGAAAGTGAATCACCCTGGAAAATTCCTCGCTTGATATTAACCATTCCGTAGCTCTCATTCCCTACTGCCAACTCAGTTCTCCATTGTTTCATTGCCTTTTCAGTAAAGGATGTAATATTTTTGCTAATGCCAGTTGTTTCTAAGCATTTTATGATCCAACTATGTGGCAGTGAATCAAATGCCTTTTTGTAATCAATCCAGACCATATTCAAGTTCGTTTTTCTGTTCTTACAATTTTCTAATATCATTTTATCAATTAGAAGCTGATCTTTCGTGCCCCTGCTCCTTCTTTTGTTGCCTTTTTGCTCTACTGGCAAGATGTTGTTTGTTTCCAAATAATCCATCATGTTATCTGCAATAATGCCTGTGAGTAATTTGAAGGTTGTTGGTAAGCATGTTATTGGTCTATAGTTTTCAGGTGTTGTTCCTTTAGTTGGATCTTTCTGAATCAAGTATGTTTTTCCAGTTGTCAACCATTCATCAATTTGGCCCTTTTGTAAAATTTCATTATTATTATTATTATTATTATTATTATTATTATTATTATTATTATTATTATTATTATACAATTGTATCACAGCGGCCAGTTGTTTCACCGGATTTGGCATTGGTTACTAGTCGGGCCCCACCCAGGGGCCTAGGACGTCGTAACGTATTTTCTTAATATGCGTGCAGATCCAAGCAGTGCGGCTTTTTGCATTTGACTGATGGTGATTTTGTCAATTTTTAACTGTTTTAAATGTAATTCCAGTGCTTTTGGAATAGCACCCAGTGTGCCAATTACCACTGGAATTACCACTGCTGGTTTGTGCCATAGTCGTTGAATTTCGATTTTTAAGTCCTGGTATCTTGCGATTTTTTCATGTTCCTTCTCGGCGACCCTGCTATCACCTGGTATTGCGATGTCTATGATTGTGACCTTATTTTTCTCCACCAGTGTGATGTCTCGTGTATTATGCGCCAGTATTTTGTCGGTTTGTATACGGAAATCCCACAAGATCTTGACCATCTGATTTTCGGTGACTTTTTCAGGCTGATGTTCCCACCAGTTTGTTGCTGTTTTAATATTATAATTTTTGCACAAATTCCAATGGATCATTTGTGCTACTGAATTGTGCCACAATTTATAATCAGTCTGCGCGATTTTTTTACAGCAGCTGAGTATGTGATCAACAGTTTCATCAGCTTCTTTGCAAAGTCTGCATTTGGCATCATCAGAGGATTTTTCGATTTTGGCCTTAATGGCATTTGTGCGGATAGCTTGTTCTTGCGCAGCCAGGATTAGTGACTCTGTTTCTTTCTTTAATGTACCTGTTGTTAACCATAACCAAGTTTGTTCACTGTCCACTTTATCTTTTATTTTTTCCAGAAATTGGCCATGCAGTGCTTTGTTCTGCCAACTCTCCATTCTTGATTTTATCACATCTTTTCTGTATTCTTGTTTCGTCTGTTGGGCCTTCAGTAGATTTTTGATTATTATTATTGTTGTTGTTGTACAATTGTATCACAGCGGCCAGTTGTTTCGCCGGATTTGGCATTGGTTACTAGTCGGGCCCCACCCAGGGGCCTAGGACGTCGTAACGTATTTTCGTAATATGCGTGCAGATCCAAGCAGTGCGGCTTTTTGCATTTGACTGATGGTGATTTTGTCAATTTTTAACTGTTTTAAATGTAATTCCAGTGCTTTTGGAATAGCACCCAGTGTGCCAATTACCACTGGAATTACCACTGCTGGTTTGTGCCATAGTCGTTGAATTTCGATTTTTAAGTCCTGGTATCTTGCGATTTTTTCATGTTCCTTCTCGGCGACCCTGCTATCACCTGGTATTGCGATGTCTATGATTGTGACCTTATTTTTCTCAACCAGTGTGATGTCTGGTGTATTATGCGCCAGTATTTTGTCGGTTTGTATACGGAAATCCCACAAGATCTTGACCATCTGATTTTCGGTGACTTTTTCAGGCTGATGTTCCCACCAGTTTGTTGCTGTTTTAATATTATAATTTTTGCACAAATTCCAATGGATCATTTGTGCTACTGAATTGTGCCGCAATTTATAATCAGTCTGCGCGATTTTTTTACAGCAGCTGAGTATGTGATCAACAGTTTCATCAGCTTCTTTGCAAAGTCTGCATTTGGCATCATCAGAGGATTTTTCGATTTTGGCCTTAATGGCATTTGTGCGGATAGCTTGTTCTTGCGCAGCCAGGATTAGTGACTCTGTTTCTTTCTTTAATGTACCTGTTTTTAACCATAACCAAGTTTGTTCACTGTCCACTTTATCTTTTATTTTTTCCAGAAATTGACCATGCAGTGCTTTGTTCTGCCAACTCTCCATTCTTGATTTTATCACATCTTTTCTGTATTCTTGTTTTGTCTGTTGGGCCTTCAGTAGATTTTTGTTCTTTACTTCGATTAATAGATGTTCTTGACTTTCTTTTAAATAATCAGCCAATCCATGTTTTTCTTCTTCAACTGTTTGCTTCACTTGTAATAATCCTCTGCCACCTGATTTTCGGGGCAGGTACAGTCTATCAGTATCACCACGTGGATGTAAACTGTAGTGCATTGTCATTAGTTTCCTGGTTTTTTCGGTCCAAAAGGTCCAAATCAGCTTGTGTCCAGTTAACTATACCAGCTGTGTATCTTATAACTGGTATTGCCCAGGTATTTATGGCCTTGATTGTATTTCCACCATTCAATTTAGATTTTAAAATTTTCCTAACTCTGTTGGTGTACTCTCGCCTGACAATAGTTTTTACTTCTCCATGCTTGATGTTATCCAATTGCAGAATGCCTAAGTATTTGTAGGCTTCATTTTCATTGCATTTAATTAATTGGCCATTGGGCATTTCAATTCCCTCACATGCAGTGATTTTGCCCCTTTTTATGGATACAGTGGCGCATTTTTCCATGCCAAACTGCATTGAAATATCGGTGCTGAATATTCGGACTGTGTTTGTCAATGATTGGATTTCTATTTCTGACTTTCCATAGAGTTTCAAATCATCCATATATAGTAAATGTGAAATTTTTCAGCTTCTTTGGCTGTTTGGTAGCCTAATTTCATTTTTTTAAAGATTACTGATAGTGGGATCATTGCGATGATGAAGAGAAGAGGTGAAAGTGAATCACCCTGGAAAATTCCTCGCTTGATATTAACCATTCCGTAGATCTCATTCCCTACTGCCAACTCAGTTCTCCATTGTTTCATCGCCTTTTCAGTAAAGGATGTAATATTTTTGCTAATGCCAGTTGTTTCTAAGCATTTTATGATCCAACTATGTGGCAGTGAGTCAAATGCCTTTTTGTAATCAATCCAGACCATATTCAAGTTCGTTTTTCTGTTCTTACAATTTTCTAATATCATTTTATCAATTAGAAGCTGATCTTTTGTGCCCCTGCTCCTTCTTTTGTTGCCTTTTTGCTCTACTGGCAAGATGTTGTTTGTTTCCAAATAATCCATCATGTTATCTGCAATAATGCCTGTGAGTAATTTGAAGGTTATTGGCAAGCATGTTATTGGTCTGTAGTTTTCAGGTGTTGCTCCTTTAGTTGCATCTTTCTGAATCAAGTATGTTTTTCCAGTTGTCAACCATTGATCAATTTGGCCCTTTTGTAAAATTTCATTCAGTTGCCTGGCCAATATTGCATGTAAACTGGTCAGATATTTGAGCCAGAAACCATGTAATTGGTCCTTTCCAGGTGATGTCCAATTCTTTACCTTTTTAACTCGATTTTTGACCATCTCAGTTGTTATTTCTAATACTTGCATTTGTTTGTTGCCAATGCTTTTCTCAAAGTCATGTATCCACTTTGCTTCCTTGTTGTAGTCCTTTGCATTTTCCCACAATTCTTTCCAGAATTCAACTGTGGCCTGTTTTTCTGGTTTTTCACTTTTGGTGTCACCATTCACATTAAGACTTTGATAAAAACGCCGTTGGTCTGATCGAAATTGCTGATTTTGTTTATATTGGATGATTCGTGCCTCATATCTTTCAATTTTTCTAGCTGTTGCTGTTATCTGCTGTTTTACAATCTCTACAGCTTCATTGATGTTTCTTGTATCCAATCTATATCTCCTGATTAGCCAATCTATGATTATTATTATTATTATTATTATTATTATTATTATTATTTGTGACACAGTCAGCCAGATGTTTAGATTTGAATTGGCATTTTTATTACCTTCCATGTATCTGGGACAGGAAGATGTTTCATCATTTCATTGTATTATTATTATTATTGTACAATTGTATCACAGCGGCCAGTTGTTTCGCCGGATTTGGCATTGGTTACTAGTCGGGCCCCATCCAGGGGCCTAGGACGTCGTAACGTATTTTCGTAATATGCGTGCAGATCCAAGCAGTGCAGCTTTTTGCATTTGACTGATGGTGATTTTGTCAATTTTTAACTGTTTTAAATGTAATTCCAGTGCTTTTGGAATAGCACCCAGTGTGCCAATTACCACTGGAATTACCACTGCTGGTTTGTGCCATTCGAGTGGTAATTGGCACACTGGGTTATTATTATTATTATTATTATTATTATTATTATTATTATTATTATTATTAAAAATGTGTTCATCAAGACTGTAAAACCAACAATCTTGGTGGGGAATAATTGCCAACAATTCTTTTGTCGCAAATAACAATTGCATTTTATGGAAGCAATGCAATACATCTGGATAACTGACAGAGTTACCCCATGGAAAGGTTTCAGCATTTCACTAAAAAGCAACAATGAAACCTATCCTACTTCAAGTGCCTCTTGCTCCTGTGAATTACTGGTGTGTATGCACACCATTTTAAATAGCTCCATTTGTTTTCTGCAATTTCTAAGTAGGCCTGAGAAAAGACAGCAGGAAGAAGGGATGGAGGAAAAAAAGTTTACCTCATTTAGCGTCTTTTTAGCCTCATCACATCCTGCCTGTAGAGCAGCACATTTAGTCTTCAACTATTTATCAGAGAAGAAAAAAACAGCAAAAAGAAATTAACTGATCACAAATTTGATAAGTTTTTAAGTTGTGTATCTGAATGATTCATGAAAGATAGGGAAGAAGCTTGTCAAAACATACCTCATCCAAGTGTTTGGTTTTCTGTAAAATCTGTTTGTTTAAGGACGCCACCTTCCTTTTATGCTGCTGGGCAGCTCCAAGTCTCTCTGGGCGTTCTTCGGAAGAAAGTTCTGATTGCTGGATGTGGGGTAGGATGGGACGAGGAGGGATGTAAAAAAAGAACAGAGAAGAAAGTTGTCACTTAAGGTTTTTCCAGCTTCTGAAGTACAGTTTTTTGGCTGCAGTTTATGCACAGGTCTCTACAAAAGGGCAGATGTATACTGTTTGATATGGTCACCTTCTTAATCAACATGCGTTGCAATATTTAATAATAGTAACTACAATCCTTATGTTGATCAAGTCTAGTTTCTCAAGATAGTTACAGAAAGACTGAGCTATGAACATATGTGTTCTTTCTTAAGACTTAAGTCCTATAGAAAACAAGAAAATGAGCATGGATAGGAATTGGGACCAAGGCATGTGGTCCAATTTCTTTAGAATTTTAATGCATTACTTTTGGTATTACTGCTTCATTCTGTATTATTTCCAACTCAACTAAATGTTGGCAATAAATTATATATTTGGTTTTGAGACTTTCCCTTTGTGTGGTGGTATACTTTTCTGCAAATAAAATTCAAAATTAGCACTGGCTCACCCCATAATGGGTAGAAGTTTTTTTTTTAAAAAAAAAAAGTTGACATATAGGAAGTTGAAAACAAAACAGCCTTAGATCAAAGTTTGTTTAAAAATGAGAATTTCCTACCTTTTCAGCATATTCTGATACAATCTGCTTGATTTCATCAGACTGAAGTCCAACTATCTGGCCTACGGTGCTTGCAGTCAATCTGCCCTGAAAGCATAGCTCAAGTTGGTTTAAGGCATAGAAATGCATACCTCCATGAAGATCAGGGATACAATGAAAACTGTTTCAAGGAACTTAATGGTTTCCACCGATGCTCCAGTTCCATTGTGTTTTTTCCTTTTTCCTTCCCATCCCACTTTTTCCTTTTAGAATCATGTCTGTTTGGTTGCAAGGTTATCCCATAGGCAGTGACTCTCTCTCTCTCTCTCCAATTCATAACTGGGTACAGGTAGTTCTCAACTTACGATCACAGTTGAACCCAAAATTTATGTTGCTAAGTGAGAAATATATTAAGTGAGTTTTACTCCGCTTTGCAACCTTTTTGCCACATTTATTAAGTGAATCAATTGTTAAATTAAATTCACTTAGCACTTAATACGATTGTTAAGTGAATCTGGTTTCCCCACTGACTTTGCTTGTTAGAATGTTGCAAAAAGGGATGACATGACCTAGGGACACTGCAACGGTCATAAATATGAGTAATTTACTAAGCATCCAAATTTTGATCCCATGGCCATAGATATGTTAAAACTGTCATAAATGTGAAAAAATAGTCATAAGTCACTTTTTTCAGTGCCGTTGTAACTTTAAATGGTCATTAAGTGAACTGTTGTAACTCGAGGTCTACCTGTATTTGGTATTTACTTAAGGAGTTCTTAAGAATGGCCTTCCTAAGAATGGCGTTTAGACTTCCCTAAGGCTTTGAAGATCCAGCTTTTCTCTCAAATGCTAGGAGAAGCATATTACAACAAATTTGGTACCAGGTTTTTATTGTTTCTAATGTTTTAATCGGTTGAGTTTTATAATTTTAATATGATTTTATACTGTATATTTTACTTTTGGATTGGGAGCTGCCCAGAATTGATTGAAAGATGGGTAGCTATATAAACGTTTTAAATAAATGGACTTTTTGGCAAAAGAGCAAATAAAAATAGCAATAATATGAAACCCTTGAAAGACTGAGAGGATTTCTGGGTAAAATACAATCTTTTTTCTACTCCTTTAAATTGAACACCACCATGTCTTTACAAGCTGCACAAACAGTTGATAGTGGAAAAAACCTTTAATGGGGAATATTTTTCCTTGAGCCTCCTACTTTTTTCCTTGTTTCAATTTATACTGTAGTTTAATGGCTCAGGTTGTCCCACCCAGTTAATTCTACTTCAAGAGTTGCAATCAAATTGTATATAGTGGAAAGCCGCAGTATTCAAAATTTATGCTATTTATGAACTAATGCTATCGAACTGGCTTATTAGATGCAAAAGGCAACTGAAAAATGGTACATGCATACTATTTTTTTCTAAAAGGTTACAGTTCTTTGCTTAATTTCAGCTCATAGTTAGAACATTTAAATAAGAAATTTGATAAAACATCCATTTTCAAAAATATTTGCACTTGTGTCTCCCTCTTAAACTGCCAAATGCAATTAAATAATAAGCATTAAAAGCAAATAAATAACTTCTTTCTTAAGACTCTAAATTTACCTTTTCTGTCCCCATTGCAGCCATCTCAGTCATCAATGTTTTGATGCGAAGCTGATTTAAAAAAAAAAGAGGGGGCAGCATCAGAAAGTTAGCTTCTGAATAAGATCCCAAGGATTTTAGTCAAGAAATATCAATTATGGGTACCTCTTCAGCAGCTTGAAAGTCATCCTCAGTATAAGCATCATTTTTTCCTGATGATGCAAGCCCAGCTGGCAGTACAACTTTCTTGTCTTCAGGCTATTACAAAGGAAAGGATGTTTGTATGATTAAAATTAAAAATGGATGGAATCACAAGACAAAACTCACAAGACAAAAAAAGCCATCAACATACAGCCTAAATTCATTAAAGAAATAATGCTGAATCCAAACAAGCACAGTTTGGTTCACACATGATTCTAAATTCATGGTTTGCTGAGTCAAACACAGGATGGGTTTAAACATTTAAAGACATAATTCTGTCAGACAACCATCAGTTAGCATAGAAAATTTATTCAAACCTATACATAAGAATCTAGTCAACTAAAGTTTAACACTAAACTGGTGCCAGATAAGTTACAATAAAATTCAGGAGTCTAGTTGAGGGGCTGTGTACAGTGTGTTTATCAAGAAAGAAACAATCTTACCTTCTCAATTTTTCCTTGCTTGCTGAACCCATACCTCCTGTAATACGTAAACAGAGAGAACAAAAAGATTTTGCAGCTTCCTTTTAGTTTAATAAAAGACGCCACTTTGCCCATGCATAAGGCACTCTCCACACAAAAAATAGAAGTGGCAGCTCTGGGTTAGTTGTGAGTTCAAAATAATATGGTGAACAAGCATCTTATCTATAATAATTGAACTTTCACCAACACTCCATAACAGTGCAGCAACAAGCCATGGGGCAATTCCCTATACTGTAAAATGTATGAACAGTGAGGGATTACTTCTTGGCCTCCAATCCTTTCAAAGACTAAAGGAGGTGATTGATATGGCTTCATTGTAATAAGCAAGTCCTTTTCAATCCTTTCAGACAGTCTGGGAGAACTTTAACCTTCAATCTTCCTATAAGCAATCTGAATTTACTACTCTTTAATTGATCTTGTTATTTTTCAGTGGTTTTCAATGGTTTGGGAAGGGAGGGATTTGCCTTCAGAGGCCTCCAACTCTCCTCCCCAACCTTAATTTCAATAAAAAGAGAAATCAGCCATACTCAAAAAAATGTTGCCATTAAAATTCAGCAGCTCAATCCTGGATGCTGAGAAGGGTACCTGAACCCAAGACTGCCTAAACTAATATAACAGCTGGGGCTCCAATGGGGGAGTATCACGCTGGAGGTGGTTGATAGATTAATAACAGATGCCACCTCCCTCTCCTGCTCAGTCTATTCCCTCCATCCCCATCCTTCACTTATAGCTGATAATTTGTATTTTTATGGTATTCTATTCTTATTGCAGACATGTTTTTGTATAGTTTCATTCTTTTTTTAACACTATAAACCACCCAAACCCACCTTGTGTTTAAGATGGACAGCCAACAAATTTAATAATTAAATTAAAAAAACCAGTACACTGTCCCAATGACTAATAAATAAATAAAATAAATAAATAGTTGCTCACAGTTTTGCTACTCTAGTGCTGCTTGTTGCTGGAACATCTAATAAAAGTCCATCTTCCTTCCAAGAGCTCTGCAAAGCTAGACTCTCCCTAATGTGGTACATTTTCTTTGCACATGCCCTCTCTGGTGAACTTCTTGTTTGAACATTTCTTTCAGCTGCAGCTCTACCTCACCTTTCCCTATGAGCAGTCAAAGCTTGTTAGGAATTCTGTTCCATTCTATAGAAATTCTATTTTGTTCTACAGAAATTACAGCAGATTATTAAATAGCCGTACAGCTTGGTAACTGAGGATGGTTACATAGCCATACAGATCAAAATAAAGGGTACAGTGTACAGTCACCGTGGGCCTTGCTGCTTAATGGTTTTAACTTCTCAACTGTCACACAAAACTCTCCTCAGAACAAACAGAACCATGGATTATAAACATAAATGCAAACTAAACATTGCCATGTACTGTCTGAATGATTCTGTAATTTTTGCAATACAAAATACATTCTAATATGTATTCCAACAAAGCTATAAAACACAGCAGGTGAGAGAGGCCACAGGTTGGGGATGGAACATAGGCTTAGCATGCAAAGGTCCAGTCCCTGACATCTTTCCTTTGCATGGAAAAAGCTTGAGGCTAAACTCTGGATGGAAAATAACAGAATCCTTATTGTTTAAGAGATCATTTAAGATTACAATCCTCAATTACGACCATAATGGATCCTGCCTATTATGGTTGTAAGTCGTAATAGTCATAAAACAGGTTGGACATGTGATCGACCTGATTCTAGGACTTTTTTTTTGTAGTGATTGTTAAGGGAATGCAGTGATTGTAAGTATGAAGCTATTGTTAGCTATGAGTGCAGTTTTGTTAAAAACTGCAAGTGAAGCAAAACCACCAGAAAACATGGACATGTGATCTTGGGATGCTACAAACGGCCATAAATATGGCTGAGTCTCTGAAGTGTAATCATGTGACTGTGGGGGGGGGATGGGCTAGTATCTGGCATTTAGGCTTAGCAATCCAATCCGCCATGTTTTATTAATCATTAATATTGCGTAAAACACAAGCCAAGATTAAGGATATCACACCAAATGTGGATCTGGAACAAAGATGAATATCTGTATATTCTGATTTGTTTGGAATATATATTTTGGCATGGAAGAAATAATGAGAGTGAAATAAATTATAAATCATTGTGATAGCTAAAGAATGAAATCAGACTACTTTGGCTTTGTGATAATGCACCATCTAATATGTAATATAGCTGGGGTTAAGGAAAAGTTAATTTTCATTTAATACCTCTCTCCCCCACCCTCTCAAAAAAGAAATGTTTTACCCTGAACATTTAAATAACAAAGAATGTTCATCAAATACCACTACTGAATAATAAAAATGCAGCCATATTAATGAGAACAATGCAAACTCAATTAGAACAAAACACACAAAGGAAAATACTCACAAGAAATACTCAGTGAAACTAAGAGGAGGGAAAATATAGCAAAGACTGCAGTGGAAAAGCCATAATTGGTAAAATTAGCCACTGTTTCTCAATGAGTATGTAAAAAAAAATTAAATCTGACACAACAATTAGTCCCCGAACTGTGGAATATTCTCCCCCTCCTGGAGGTGAGGCAGGCTCTCATTCTATCGGCCTTCTGAAAAAGAGTTAAATCAGGGGTGGGTTGCTGCCAGTTTTACTACCGGTTTGCAACCCATGCTATAGGTGTGTGCGCAGTTAAATATAAATTGTTCTTCGCGCATGCGCAAAGCAATTTACAGTTAACTGCGCACACGCAGTCACTAAAAACCAAAATGGCGGAGGCCCAGCGGTGGTGAGGGAACCGGTTTGGGGGCATGGCAGGCATGGGTCGCTGCCAGTTCTGCGACCCAGGCCTGAATTCCACTACCGGTTAGCTGAACCGGGAGCAGCCCACCTCTGAGTTAAACCATGGTTCCATAGCCTCCACGGGGAGCTCAGAGAAGTGTGCGACTATGGGGCTGACTAGTGAATCTTCTTTGCCATTTAACTGATTTTTAATTCTGTTTTAACATTCTTGGCACTTTCTAAAGTTTTTAACCTTTATATACTTTTTATATTTCATAGTAGTTGTATACTAGATGTTACCTAGTTTGGTTTCATTATCAATCTAGATAATATCATCTGTGCTAATAAAGAGTGGGGGGTGGGGGTGGTTCTCATTTTATTTATTAGTGGCTTGCACTAACAGTGTTGGTGGGAATTATCTTGGTGATTCACTGATTGGGCTGTTAATATTCTCTTATATTAGAATGGTCATAAGCTGAGGAGTACCTGTATTTCACAGGAATCTACTTCAGTACAGTTGTCACTACACTGCAACAGTTCTAAGAGCTTATAAAATCTCAGGATGTATTTTAGAGGACATATTTCATGCAAAATACAAGCTAGGCATTGTAGGGTCACTATCCTCTCATGTAAACTAATCCTCAAAACATCTAACCGCTATGAAGATATCAGTATTGTATAGTAAGCTATCTTAATGATTTTGTCATAAAGAAACTCTTAGTAAGTTTCCATGAAGCCATCAATTTTTCTGGAAAGTAGCTTAAGGGACCGCACTCTTAACTTACCTGCCATATTCCAGAAGGGTAGCATGAACTTTGGAATCCTCATCTAGTAATTTATCTGCTTCCACTCGTCTTTGATACTTCCTCCGTGGCTTGTACACGTCCTGGAATACAGTAAATACCCATCACACTATTCAGAATTATGCAAAGTATTGAAATAGAGTAAAACATAGTAAGCCAGAGAAATTAAGTTCCAAGGATGCCTTTTTTTCCCCAAGATGCAACTGGACTTTCTGGTTTTTCTTTGAAGATGTTTCATTTCTCATCCAAGGAGTTTCTTCAGCTCTCTGAAGCTTCTTGGAAGAGAAGCAAACCATCTTCAAAGAAAAACCAGAAAGTCCAGTTGCTTCTTGAAAAAAGCACCTTTCGGATAACCATGACCTGGATGACTGAGAATCTCCATAGACAAAGAAATTAAGGTACGAAGTAAGAAAAGTAAATAGAGCTAAATTTAAGTAATTTACAACACTAATATCATTTGCTGTACTTCTCCATTCTAGTCATTTTCATAAGCATCCTTGTTTTCACGTTTGTATGTGTGTGGAGAGTAAGACAGCCAGGAGGGGAGAGGAATCCTTTATGGGACTGCAGGAACAGAGCTGATATCTTTAAGATATACTGAGGGAAAATCATTCCTTGGGTTGCTGGAACACAGTTAAAATCCTGAAGATTTTAGCTCTGTTCCTGCAGGCAAGTGACGGATTTCTGTGTAACACAAGGAAATTCTTTGTTGGAGCCCTACGAATCCTTCATTATGTGGCAAGAATGGAACTATGATCCTGAAGATCTTAACTCCGTTTCTCCAGCCCAATGAAGCATTTCTTCTCAAGTGGACAGATAAAGAAGGGAAATCCTTCCTCAGCCTGGAAATGTCAGCCTTGGCTGGAGGAAAGAAACTTAGCTCCATGAAACAACTCTCCATCACTAAAAACATTGTTTCTTTTTTATGGCTCACTATAGCTAATTCCCAAAATTAATGAACAGATTTTGATGAGATTCCTTAATCATTATATACATAGAAACAGGTTTTAAAATTGGTTGAATATTTTTCAGTGTTATAGAATTGGCTAGCCTCAGTTAATTTCTGATCACTCAAATGTGTTCGGTTATGCCATCTTTTGAACAGGCTGTCCAGTTTTTTTAAACAAACAAACAAACAATAAGGACACACACAGTTGCAAACTTAAAAAACAATAAAGACACACATAGGTGCAAACTTTCTAACTTTAAAATCTGTAATATCCTTGAAAATAATAAAAGAAAAGGAATACATTCCATAATTAAATAGGACTTAATTTTGAATCACTGAAGATAATTGATCATTAATTTTCTCTAGTCTTGAATAATTATGCTTAATTACCAGAGGCTTAATTATGGCTGCTTTAGCTAGCTATATAAGGATAATTTTAGCATAATTAAGATGGAGAAAAATGAAAAACATGCATTTCATCTATAATAAGCTATTAAAAGCTATAAAACAAGGCAATGTACTTAAATTTAAGGTAAAACAAGTGAATTGAAAAAAGAATGACCAATGTATGACCCTATGAATAATCCACTTAGATTCAGATAGTAGTGATCACCTTAACTAGTTTATTTCTGGTCCTAGGAAATAGACAAGATACTTTTGATTATTACTTTTTTGACAATAATATATAACAGAAACAGATTTTATATGTGACATTTTAATACATGAATAAGCAAACTTCACCTTACCTCCTCTATCTATATGAGTTTGCTAAATCAAACAGAACTGTCAAGAAAATTAATTAGTCTTCCTTGAATTGAGGTAAATTTCTAGAGATTACATGAATGTTATATCATTTTCCTGGCAAACATACTATCATTTTTTGTGCACAGATTTGATACTTTAAATTATTTTAAGAAGGGAAGCATTCTAACTACATAAGTATATTTCATATTTAAATTCTGACTAAAGTCTAGTGGTTGGACCACATATAGACCACTTTTATTAAACATTTATTTGGGATTTCAGTATCTTTTAGCTGCTATTTCTTTCACTGGATATAAAACTGCCGTAAAAATGTGATTAGTTATCATTAGTTTGAAATAATTAATTGGCAATCATAAAAATCCCAGTGAATGGGCGGTCCAATAGGACCTAAACCATCCCAAAGAGACGGTTAACAGGAAGAATATGTCTTGCTGAGCTCAGGGATATCGCAAAATCCCTGAAAGAAGCAAGAGAAATTCTTCAAGCCAGCGACAAAAAATCCAGCCAAGGCTGACAAAGTCGGGGAAGCTCCAAAACGGAAGGATAAGGAAAGGGAAAGTGGTTCCAGCTGGTGAGGAACTTTTACTGTTTTAAAAAGAGACTGCCTATAAAAACTTAAAATTAATCTAAATTGGAGAATAGAAGAAACAAGTGGCAGAATTAAATTTGGAATGGTTTTGGACAGTGGTTATCTTACTTTTTAAATGCTATCTTCATGGATGGAATTTATGCAAGCCTTTTGAAACAGATGAATTAAGTTTTCTTCTATTTTTTTTCTTGTTCTCTGTAACCTGTGGACTAAAGTTTTCCTCTTTCATTGCTGTAGGTATTTTTCTAATTCATTTAAAGATTGGACTCTTTTTTTCTAACTTGAAATACAAAAAAGATACAAAAGGAAATTATATTTTCAACAGTATTACTGCTGCTCGGAGGCTGGGAGGATTTGTTGATTGAAGTTTGTGTATTGAAAATGGAACACTTTTTTTTTCTCCACCGATTGTTTTGACTTGGCAATACAAGGTTTTACTGCTTGGCTACAGAGAGTGATAAGAAGGGAAGCACACAGATGTCCCTTTGAAGTATATTTCTAATCAGAGAAAAGTGAAAACAACATTCTTTGTGAAACTATGCTTTAATTTTATTAACATTCCAAGTTAGAGCAGCTGTATTTGTTACAATGGCACAATTTCAAAAGAAAATAGAAGTCTCAAGTTTGTAAAAGATACTTTCAGAAATACAGAAATTATCAAATATACATGAAAGAATAGAGAAAAAACTGGAATACTTAGAGCACATAACAATAAAATATGATGAAGAAATTCAGGATGTCTATCAAATGCAAAATGGGGTGCTTGAAACTCAAAAAATCAAAGTGGAAAATGAATATAAAGAGATCAAACCTGCTGATTGGTTTGTCTCTGAAAATGGAAAGAATGGAATACTGAAAGAGGAATTAAATGGAGAGGAAATATATTCCAGAGGGCAAGATACAGAAGAAGAAAAAACTAAAGAATCTATGGACTTAAAGAGAGAAAATCTATTAGCAAAAACATTGATAACACTGCTGATAATCAAAGATAAGATGAATAAGGAAACAGAAAGAGGGCATCGAGATTATATGATATATCTTATAAGCAAGGAGTTGCTAAGAGAAGTCTATACAAAGCTGACCAAGAAGATGATTAGAGGACTGGCACCACAAATGGCAGAAGATATGAGACTGTTTTGCTATTGGAAAGATACAGGTTGATAGATGGAAGAATTTAATTTAAAACTAGTTAAACTTAGTGAAATTTATTGATAATAGATATAGCTTAAATAAATAACTGATAATGTTACTAATGTATACTATGTGTACTGTTATGATGAGTATAATTGGATATGAATATTGAATGACACCCACGTAAGGAAGATTAGCAATCCCTTTGGATTATACATAAACAAAAATAATAATAATAATAATAATAATAACAACAACAACAAGAACTAAGTTATATACAATTAAAGTTTTGATTATTAGGCGGAAAATGTTATGATACAGGATATAGTCAAATAAAGGAGGGATAAGAATAACAATGTATATATAGATATCAGTGGTGGGTTTCAAAAAAATTTTGAACAGACTCTGTGGGTGTGGCTTCCTTTGTGGGAGTGGCTTGCCGGCCAGGTGACCTGGTGGGAGTGGCTTGCCGGCCATGTGTTCTCTCTCTCTCTCTCTCTCTTTCCTTCCTTTTGTCTCTCTGTCCCTTTTTTCTTTTTTTCTTTCATCTCTCACTTTTTATTTCTTTTTTTCTTTCTTTCTTCCTTTCTTTCTCTTTCTCTCTCTGTGTGAGTCTGTGTGTGTGTGTGTGTGTCTCTTTGCCTCTCTCTCCCTCCCTCCCTCTCTCTGTGTCTCTCTATGTGATTCTCTCTCTGTGTCTGTCTGTCTCTCTCTGTGTATCTCTCTCCTCCCTCCCTCTGTGTCTGTGTCTCTCTAATTCCCTCTATCTCTCTGTGCCTGTCTGTCTGTCTGTCTGTCTCTATCACACACACACACACACACACACACACACAGATACAGAAACAGACACACACAGAGATACTGTGGTCACCTTGTTGAGTGTTCCAATCACATTTGAAACACTCAACAACTGGCCTGTATTCATGGTTTTTTGCAGCATTTTGCAGACATGGGGGCAAAATATATGGTTAAAAGTATCTGGCAGCAGCGTTCTTCCCTGGGGGGCTCTGCAGAACATCCCAAGACCAATGGCTCTGGGTTGAGGGACGGAATCTTCGCCGCGGGCTAGTAAAGCTTTGTCCACCAGAGGCAGCAGGACCAAAGCCCCTCTCCCAATTGGCCCTTCCTCCCTCTGAGGGCGAGGGACCCGGCTGCCCCGCAGCCTCTGGCTTCCTTCCGAGAATCTCCTCTCTCCGGGGCTGCAATTGTGCAGGCTGTGCGTGCATGCTTATGTTTTCCATGGGGGTGACGGATGGGCTCCGGAATTGCTCCATGCCTTGGAAAACATAGGCGCGTGTGGGCAGCGGGGCAGCTGGGACAAGGGAGTGCAACCCGCACGGCTTGTTCAAAGAGCAAAAGAAAGGGACAGGAGAGGAGTTCAGCTGTTTGAAAAGCCCCGCTTGGAACTCCTCTCCTGTTCCTTCTTTTGCTGTTTCTACATGCAGACCAGGTCGCGCTGCCTTGTCAGCAAGGGCGCTTTGCAGCGACAGGGGTCAGGAGCGGTACCGGTGTTCCCAGAAGATAATTACTTCCGGGTTAACCGACCAACCGGTGCGCACGAACCGGGGCGATCCGGGAAGAACCCACCCCTGATAGATATGGGTATAACATAAGGAAACTGGATGTAAACTTTAAACAGTGATTTGGAAAGGAGGATTAAAAAATTTTGTTATTAAATATTATGGATGTTTAGCTAGAATAGGACATAAGGATTTAATGTTAGTGGAGGATTTTAGAAATAGTAATTGAAAGGCCAGTATGTGGTTATGTATTAAATTTTGGTATATTTTATGATGGACGCTTAAACAATTATAGTCAAATGAAAATGGAGAGATGATGATGGTGACATGTATAAATATTTGAGTTAAAATTCTTAAGTTAATATGAATTATGTTTGTTTACTGTGGAAGAGATGCATGAAAGTCTTTTTGTAACCAACTGATAGACTTTTTATATATCATGTAAAGAAGGATGTTGTATTTGTTTTAAAATTAAAAATGTAAAAAAAATTATTTAAAATTTTTTAAAAATCCCAGTGAATGAGGGAAAAAGGAATAGAAACACGCAAAAAAGATTAAAAAGCAAATTAAAGTGGATTTTCAAAACATGTCCCTCATTGCATCCCATTCTTGTTTAGTGCTACATTTTTTACAAATGAAGAAAACAAAAGAAGTGCCTTTCTGAAGAAAACTACTTTAGAATTGCAATGTCTGAATTCTATTTGATATTATACCCTTTGTTTATATTATACTCTGACAAAGGCATTTTACTTTCTCTTAGCTACAGTGACATATATGATCATTGTTTCTACAACTTGGCTTCTCTCCTTCATTGACTCTGCCAGAGAAAGTCATGTTAAGAGCTTTTTACCCCTCCCTCTCTTTGATGTTTTGATCAATGTTGGCAGATACACAAGTGGGTAAATCTGTTTTAAACCACAGTACATCAGATGAAATACAATGTAAGCCATACAAATTATGCATCTTTAAATTTCTTTGTACGTGATATTGGAAACTGACACATCATTTCCTACAAGGACAAAAGAAAAACCCAAATGTATTGCTTATATTCAAAACATACACTGTAATTTCAATATACTACGAATCTATATGCCACAGAAAATTAATCCAGCATTAACCTAGTAGCTATCTGAAAAATAAAAAAGAGAACTCTCTTTTATTTCTACTGTCTCTAAGAACTTTCACTATAAAAAAGAGGAATAAATTTGCAATATAAAATTAACAGCTATATGCTATAAAATACATGAACAGCCGAAGTTGGCCAGTTTTCTGCTAGGACTCTTGCATCCCATCCTGTGTCATGCTAAACCACAATGAACCATGATGATTCATAATACACAAATCCAGGCAAGTTCAATGTAATTGCTAATGACATATAAACTTCTTTTTATAATATTCTTTGCAAGTTAGAACCAATTCGTAGCAGAACATAAAATTAATAAGAAATACAATGGGTATTATTACTGTAGTTACAGTATAATTCATCTGAAAAGGTTTCCTAACTGAAAAAAAGCAAATATTTTATATATGGGGTCTAGTTGAAAAAAATAAGGTAAAATAAAATAAAAAATATGGCAAATCAAACATTCATTTTGAAAAATCTTTGAATTAAAGTGCATTGCATTTTACACTTACACTGATCTCATTAACAGTTTTTATAGCTTTTTCTTTTCTTTGCATGAATTCATCATCCTACAAGGCAAGTGAGATAAGTTTAAACAATAGCAACAAACTTTTGGTTTCTACGCGGATAGCAAAGATAGCAAACCTTATTGTATAAATAACTGTGATGCTCAAATACTCAAAAATGGAAGCTATGTCATTCTGTCTCTTTCACATTGAGAATATAATTCCACAAGTACTTATCTGGATCATTAAACTCATCAGGACTTACTTCTAAATATCCACAGATACAACAGTGCCTTTTATGCTTACATCCTAATACTACAATATACTGTAATATAGTTTTAGAAAATATACTTGTCTAATCAAAAGCAAAGGCTTTGACATTAGTTATCGCATTGGAGCCAGAAAAAGATGCTTACCAGCTTTTAAATAGAACCAATTAACACAGGAAGATATACTTGTTCTAGTACTGAATGTTTTAACAGCATCTCAAACTCTTAATGACAGTTCTTAAAAACATCTAAAGCACCTTGTTCCAGCAAAAAATACAATGTGAATCTTGAAAACTAATCATGACAATTCAACATTTGAATTCAAACTGTTCTGATATACTGTATGTCTCATTTCAGGTTTTAAAAAGTTATTGTTTCTGATTTAGCTATTATAAAATTAAAATGGTCTGCTTTGATTATCTTTAAAAAAAAGTATTTGGGCTATGAAACAGTATTTTGAGATAAAGTATTTCCAAAAGTATTAAGATAGTATGCTTTGAATAGAAAACAAAAGTTTCAAAATCTTTTATACAACTGTTTCAAATCAAAAGCCGGATGTGTCAAATACAAAACAGCTCAAATTCAAAATATTTTGCACATGCCTATTTTTTTAATCATAAAAAGCTGACAATTATATTTTCCTTCCATAAATGAATTGGAGATAACTTGAACATATTCAGGGTTTTCTAACAAAGAAAAACTGAACATGATGTTCTTAAGAACAGATAAACCTACCATGTAGAACTGTACAGTAGTATGTCACAGTAGCATGTTGAATGGGGCATTAAACATCGAATCCTAATGTCACTACAGAAATTAAACTTGTAATAAAAAATAGTTATATGTCTATCAGTGCTGGACAAGCACATTGCTTTAAAATGCTGTTGATAACAATTTTCAAGATGATTTTAGAAATGCTCCAAATGGCTAACAATACAACCGGATATTTAACATTAAAGAGGGAATACTGACATTTGTTTTTCTCCAGTATCAGCTCCTGATATTTGATACATCAGTTTCTGTCCTTAAACTCTATGAGCTGAAACAGCTCTGCAAACTTTGCTTCAATCCTGTACAATTTAAAGATGCTGAAGAGGATCACTCTTGATGCCAGTTCTCAAATCAAAGAAGATAGCAATCAAATGTTTACCTCTGGTAAACTGTGTATCTTTTGAAACTGAGATATGGAATATGACCGGATGTAATCTCCCATTTCTTCCCGGGTTTCTATTGCACGTTTTACAAGCCACTAAGAGCAACAAAGAAAAAGAAAGAAAAAGTTGTGGGAAGGGAAAAAAATAAGATCTGGATATGTTACATCTATAAAAAAGATAATTGAGAAAATGAGCCTCTTCTTTTAATCAGCAGAGCTATTTTTCCAACAGCACCATCTTTATATACCAATAAGCATGTACCTGTATAACAGGAAAGATGTGAATGAAATCCAATCCCTGTATTTGATGTGGCTCCAAGCGGTGAGGGCATTTCATTCTAGGTAAAACTGATACAATTTTCTCTGTTAAGGCACTGAAAAAAGACAAATAGGAGACAATTTAGAAATGTACAAATATATATACAGAACATCCTGAAAGGGCCCCTTGTGGATACAATTGAATGGCCAAAAAACAACACATCCCATTAATTTGTTTAGAAATCTCACCTAATACAAAGACCCTTAATTTTCATGTAAGCAGTATAGGATTGCAATCTAAATGGCTGGAGTGATTAAAAAAACGTTGCGCACAAGAACTCAACAATATTAAGACAGGTCTGCCAATTTCTATGACAAATAATTTGACTCATAGCCTCTTATTTTTTGGAAGAAAAAACTCTGAGACAAACTTTTAAATGTTTAAAACTATTATGTCACCTTTAAGTTGCCTCTTGCTAAGAAAACATCGAGATACATACAGTAAACAGATTGGGTTTTTTTTCATAAAGTGATTCTCATAACAGAGTGTAAGAGCCATGGAGGTGCAGTGGTTAGAATGTGGCATTGCAGACTAATTCTATTGACAGATTGCCAGCAATTTGGCAGTTTGAGTCTCACCAGCTCAAGGTTGACTCAGTCTTCCATCATTCCGAAGTCAGTAAAATGAGGACCCATATGCTGACTATGTAGACTGCTGTAAAGCACTGTGAAGTGGCATATAAATATAAGTGCTACTGCTATTGCAGTAATAGTACCTCATTCCCACTTGCTTGGATCAATGAAAAGAGCATGTGATTATTTTGGCATTACCTAAAAATTGATTTGAGAATAATGCATAGAACAAAGTGTCTATCTTACTTTCAGAGCTACTATAAAACAATTCAAGATAATCAGAAATTATTGCACAACTTTCCTAGATAAACAAATTTTGTGCTGAAAGGGTCATGCATGCCAATAAATTAGTTTCCAAGTGTTTCCCTACCAACTTACATTTTTTGACCAATTGTTGAGTTTTCCTGAAATAACAAGTCAACATCAATGTCAAAGTTGCATGTTGTGATACACCAAGTCATGCCACCAACCACCTAAAAACAGGATAAACATATTCATTAAAGTGAAAAATCCAATTGATGCCATATATCACATAAAAATGTAATTCACTTTAACTTAGTAATGAGATTTTAATTTATTAGCAGTTCCAGAATTTATTGTTGAATGCAAGATGTTTCTTTTCAACTTATACTAGCCATATTTATTTTATTTTACTAAGAAACATTAAGAGAATCAAGAAAACAAAACGGTTGTTTGTATAATCTGTACTTCAGTTGAATTGGTGGTTAAAATCAGCAAAATGATGAAAAACTATTAAATCTGTTTAGAGCATGCAGCCTGCACACAGTATTATAGTAATGATATATGAATATAATCTTACCTTATCAAAAGGAGACAGGCCTTTAATTCTTGCCCTGAAGTATCCAGCAGCAACTAAGAGTTCTAAAATTTCACTTAACTTGATATTTTGTTCTTCATCCTCTCGAGTTTCAACCTAAAAAGAAAATTAGGTGTGTATCTATATTAATAAAAGTTATCAAGATGGAGTGGGATGATGAATATAAATATAATCAGTAAATATTATTTCCCGATGCATGTTATATTTATGTCATAATATATGTTCTACAAATTACCTCAAGATACAAATCAACATTACCATAACCACTTCTGAACACTCGAAAAAGTGTCCAAGATTGGTTCTTCATTTCAAAGGATGGTCCTGTACCTTCCTCAGCAATGATTATAAAATGTGAGAAATCCCTGGGTGTATAAAATTACACTTTAAAAAATTGCTATCATATTGCCAAATTATTACTTTTATGTGACTATTCATTTTAATACTACCATACTACTGTCAGATTTCTTTGGATGAAAATAATTATGTTTTTATTAAATTAATATATTGTCTTTTCACCCGAAATAATGCTTAAGAGAGGGGGTTTTATCCTATTGCAAAATACTTTGTGGAAAAAACATACTTAAGTTTAGCTTATTTATTTTATTCAATTTGATGCTACCTGACTCCAAACAACCCTTTTATACAATTCTGTGGATTTATCTAGATCTCTTCAAAAATGCTGCTAAAGCTTAAAGTATGCTACAATCTCAAAGACAGTGATACAATTCAAGTATATAGTCAGTTATGGTTAACAGTACATGTGGAATATCAAAAATTGTGAATAAAGAGCATTTTTATTGTGCTATATGCTACTAATTCAATAGAAATAACTGCTATGGTTTTGCATTTGTACCAGTGGTGGGTTTCTACCAGTTTGGATAGGTTCGGACAAACCAATAGTAGCTTGGCGGTGTTGGTCGCTAGAACCAGCAGTGACCCAGGCCTCCCACATCCCCAAACTGGTTCTCCCGGTGGCGCCATCTTCTTTTTGTTTTTTGTGCATGTGCAGAAGCATTTTTATAGTACTGCACATGCACGCACAACACACATCAAGCACGTGAAGGAAGCACACAGCAAGTGCATAGTGCATCCCTGAGCAAACCGGCAGTAGTGGCTGCTGGAGCCCACCACTGATTTGTACCAATCCCAATTACATTTCACAACACAGGAATGTAAGTGAAGACAACAAACTTCAAATTTAAAATCATGGGTATCTGCAAACGCACCATAAAAGTAAACCTCTAAATCTCAGTAATCATTGTAAAAAGGGATCACTGATTATAGATCCAGCACCTGGACTACTGCACTGCAGCCTCTCTACATTCACAGCTCAATGCCCAATGGCAGTCTCAGGCCATTCTCTTGGAACCAAGGCAGCTTGTTTGTGAGAATGGATCAGTGGCTGAAAACTACTTCATCAAAACTCACAAAACCCAGTACAAATAGCAGGAGAACTAACATTTCGCTAACTAAATTTCAAAACTCTTACCAAGTGTGGGTCTACATAACTATAATAATTATTTTATAAGCAACTCCAAAAGAAATGTGCAATTAGGAAATGCAGTGATGAATATCTAAGACTGTGCTTTTCTAGTCGCACAAAAATCAGATTTTTTGATAAACAACTTTCTTGACCCCAGCAAGCTCCTATTAAAACCTGTTGCGGTTATGTAATGAGTGCCATTATACAACATTCAAAAAAATATTAGTTTTAGAAATTTTGGGGTACAATTCTTAAAGATGCCTTTAAAAATGGGAAGATATAGAAAGGTATGTATACCTGCAACCATAACAACTCTCTAGTTCATAATAAAAAGTGAACTTCCATGAATTTGGGAATGAAGACATAGGGAAGTGGGGGATTCCTGCAAACACTTAAATGCTTATTTAATAATCCAGAAAGGGATCATCTGCAGAGCTCAATATGTTTTTCCCTTGTTCTTAGGAAGGATGGAAAATCTGTTGTTTTGAGAACCATTGGCTCAATGGTGTTCCTATTGTCATGACAGCCCTCAAAATGACAGCCCTCTGCTGCAAAATGGGATTACCTTTAAATTTATAGGAAGCTATTTTGTGAGCTGAATTATGCTCTTCTTTACAACACATTATTTTTGGCTATTATGTTCTATATATGGTAGACTTCCTTTAATAGACATTATCAAGCTACTGTAGAAGGACAAACTGATTATTTCATGTAATGGAGACTACAAAAACAGAAACACCAGTGAAAACTGTCTCTCTGAATACCTTATGCCACCTGACTTGAAATTTTGGGCTTAAGACAATTTAAAACTATGCCGCCTTCGGTCTGACCTAAGCACAGCACATAAAATTATCCGCTACAATGTCCTACCTGTCAATGACTATTTCAGCTTCAACCACAACAATACACAAGCACACAATAGGTACAAACTTAAGGTAAACCGCTCGAAACTCGATTGAATACGACTTCAGCAACAGAGTGGTCAACACCTGGAATGCACTACCTGATTCTGTGGTTTCTTCCCCAAACCCCCAAAACTTTAACCTTAAACTGTCTCCTGTGGACCTCACCCCCATTCCTAAGAGGTCTGTAAGGGGCGTGCATAAGCGCACCAACATGCCTACCATCCCTGTCCTAATGTTCCCTTTTATTCTTATCCATTTCATGTATTCAAAATCATGTTTATACTTATATATGTTATCTAATACATGCTTGAAAAAATAAATAAAATAAATAAAAGTAAATAAAATAAATACATTTAATGAAGCACGTTAGGGATCGGCAGGAAAATGAGGCAGAAATACATGTAGTTCTTGATTTACGACCACAACTGAACCTAACATTTCTATTGCTAAGCAAGACCGTTGTTAAACCTAAGAGACGCAACACTTCACGCAGGACATAATGCTTAAAAGGTAACACTTCACAGACTCCCATATCCTCAGCTGTACAGAGAACATTAAAAAAAAAGCTCGGAAAGAAACTGTTTTTTCCCTTCTTTTGGAAAGAAAGCGACTCATTCTCGAATCGTTTTTCCTCCTCCTCCTCCACGGGACGTGCATACAAGGTTCGCTCGGGGACCCAACAATCCCACGACTCTTTCCTTTACCTCCTGTGCAGGCTGATGTTCCTGCCCCTTAAGGGTACCCATGTCCGCGCCTTCTCTTCAGCTGCTGGTGCTGCTTCTGCAGCACCGCTTCCTTCTCTTCTGTCACATCCGCTCACGCCGGACTAAAGACTCGCCCACTTAAGTGGGGAAAGCTTGGGTGGCGCTCCTTCTTCTTCCGCGTAATCCTACACTCCCCTCTTCTTCCCTTGGTTTGGACCGCACTCCTCACCCAAAGCGCGCAGATCTAGCGCGGACCGTACCACTCTGTTTAAAAAGAAAGGGGGAGGCGAGAACGGGAGGCGCTCAAGTTGCTCTTTGGCGCGCAGAATGTTGGCTGGCGAGTTGATGATTGAAGGAATGCGCCAAGGCCGAAATCAGATTTTGGTAAAGAAATGCCTGGCCCTTATTCCCGTCTGATTCCTTCTGTTTCTTATTCATTATGGAAATTAGTGAAAACACCCCACATTTGGAAAGATAGTCGTCTGCTGTAAACATGCCGTCGAGATGAGATGACTTCTAATAACTGCGGTTGTTACAACTGACAACAGCAATGAGAAAAAAGTGACTTATGACCGTTTTTCACACTTACGACCATTGCAGAATCTCCATGGTCATATGACCAAAATTCAGGCATTTATGATAGCTGAAGTCTCCCAGGGTTATTTGATTCCCTTTTGCGAACTCTTGACAAGCAAAGGCAATGAGGAAGCCAGATTCACTTAACCATGTTACCAACTTAACACCTGCACTGATTCACTTAACAACTGTGGTGAATAAAGTTGTAAAATGGGGCAAAACTCAACAAATGTCTCATTTAACAATATAAATTTTGGGTTCAATTGTAGTCGTAAATTGAGGAGTACTTGTATTGACCAAATTATCCCAAATTAGCTTTTGAGGTGAGCCTGTTAGGGTGCCGTCATCTGACTGAACTTGATCAATGGAGAGATCTGCTTTTAGCAGAGTGAATTACCAAATGGCAAAACAATCTACTAATTTATAGTCGTGCTTTGACAAGAGCTTGCTTAGCCATCTTTTGCCTATATTTAGTAAGAATGTATTTATTTCTTTAAATTTATTTATTTTAATCAATTGATATGACTTCACATCTCACAAATGCAATTCTGGATGGCTGACAAACATAAAAAATACAATATAAATTAATTTTATGTAATATATTTAACTAATTATAATGAAAAGTGGCTGCTGAGGACACCTACAACGGGCATAATTATTCTGAATAATTTATGTAAAAGTTTTAAAAAATAATTTTCCTGTGAAAACTGCCAGGTCTTCAACACTTTCCAAAAGATGAGCAGAGGAGCCAACTTAATCTCAGGTGATGTGGTGTTCCAGATGGCAGTTGAAACCTATGGACAAGCACCCAGAGCATGTTCTTCCCAGCTTAATGATATGAATAGAAACAATGGAAACAAGATGATTCCCTCATATACCCTATCCCGAGCCATGTACAGGTTTATAGATAATAACCAACTTGGTTAGTACCTTGATTTGCACCGATAAGCAAATTGAAAACAGTGCAACTAGCATAAGAAAAGTGTAATACGAGAATAGCAAGGCATACCCACAATAGCCCGCATTGCTTCATTCTTGAACAACTGAAATTTCTAAATGTTCTTCAAGGGCTGTAGAACATATTACAGTATCCACTCAGGAGGTGACCAAAGCTTGCATGATTGTTCCTCTTGATCTAAGAAGTGAGAGAATCTGTGCCCAATGCAAAGTTGTTTAAAGACACCACTCCCCAAGACCCATCTGCCACTTACTCTTTGGAGTCAAAGAGGACCCCATATTGTCCACTGGTAGTGTCTGCAATACTGCAACACCATCCAGAACTAAGGATGGGAAATAACCAGATCCAGGGAGCCCTTACGTCCAAAAGCTAGTATTGAGCTGAAGCCTGATCATTACCATTGAGACCCCCCACCACAGCCTTTAGGTACTGAGGCAGAATCTCCATCCAATCATTGGATAGAGGTGGAGTGTAGAGATGGAGATATTTAACAGAGTATCATCAGTACATTGATGACACCACAACCCAAGTAGTTGAATGATCTTACCTGGCAATTTCATATAGAAGTAGGGAGAAGGTCAATCCCTGAGTCACCCTATAAGAATGGCCATAGGGCAGGCCTATCCCACCATTAATACCTACTGGAACCAACCCTGGAGGAAGACGAACTAGCATGGCGTGTCCTAATCATAGGCAAAGATATTGAAGGCTAATGGAAATAAAAAACATCAAGGAAGGACAAACTACTCTCATCCTACTCCCTCCAAAGATTATCCACAGGTTTAACTGATGCCATTTCAGACTCATAGCCTGGCCTGAAACTCTATTGGAAGGAGTCTATATTTCATCCAGTGCCTTCTGAAACTACACAACAATCATATTCTTAACAACAATTTCTACAAAAATCTGAAGGCAGGGCAGAAAGTGTCCAAAACAGTTGGATCTTGGGATGGCCTCTTAAGAATGAGCAGACCACTGTCTTCTTAAGATATGTTTCAATAATGCATTCACCATTGTTCAGACTCAATCACATGGCTCCTGGGTAGTCTTTGTAGTCAGAAAGGACATGGATCTAACTCTGAGGTAGCTGAACCTACAGCCAAGGACCCCATCTATTATCTCAAAGCTAACATCATTTAATTCAACCCAGATAATGGAGCTAAAACGCACTTCAGTCAACTCCAAAGGTCATGCACTAAGGCCTGATTCCAAATCTGAGAGGCTTTATTCATAAGAAGCTGAGTGTATTCCTCAATAGTAAGTGGAGCTCAAGCCCTAGCTTCCCCAGAAGAGAGTGGGCCACTCAAAATAGAGACACTATTGTTATGGTCTGTTGGACATGTTAAACACTCTACCACACTGGGACACACGCTAGAATTTATCACTCATAGCACTGAATGACCAGCAGCGGAATCATAGATGTCATATGATACGTATGATATACTAAGTGAAACTTAAGTAAAGCACATTATAACTTATTGTGTCACGTAACCCCATTTTTCAGTTGATCTGGAAAATTGGGCTATACTATGCATATTTATTTGGCAATAAATTCTACTGATCACTTGGGAACATATTGGTTTGTAAAAACATACAAGATACACATTTAGTATGTATTGTAAAAACATACAAGGTACACATTTACAAGAGCACATATATCTCATAGTGGATGTTATGGAGCAGCCTCCCCATGGAGATCAGTCTGACTGCCTCTTTGCTGGCCTTTGAGCAGCTCTTGAAAACTGAAATGGTTTCAGCTGTTCTCTGATGTGAATGTTGCCATCTTAACTTTTTTTAAAAAAAAATACCGGTAATCATATATTGAATAGTTCCTGCCTCTAAATTGTTTTAATAGCAGTTTTTTTTTTTTTTTTTACCACGGATGTTTTAAATTGCATCCTTTCCATGTAAGCTGCTGGGTGTCTTTTTTGACCTCCATATGGAAATATGTTAAATAAATAAACAGTATTTCTCAGTTCTAAAGAAAATCCAATCAGAATGCCCCTTGATATTCTGTGCCACTCTGCCAACTTACTTCTTTTAGAAACCTACTTCAGCAGCAGCTGAATGCCATTTCAGCACAGCTAAGATTTATATTCACATATGCTCATTTTACGAGATTATTTCTAACTACATAGGTAACAGAATTCAGCTCAGTATCTGAAAATCAAGTCATGTTTTTGCTGCTTCCCAGCTCAACATCTGTTATCAGCAGCACCTGTAATTCTGATTTGAAAATTGTTGGAGGATGGCAATTTCCTTATTGCTGCATGGGAAAAGTGTGATAAAATATCTCAGTCTACAATGCTGCTGAATTATGTGCCTTTCTGTAATAATAATTATTTGTTAGAAAGCCAAACAGGTTGCAGCAGCTGCTGTGCCAGCCCCACTGAGTATCTTTTATCTGCCAGTAGGTGATACTCGACATTTCAATGCAAAACAGACTCGCCAAACAAAGCAGATAATAAATGTAGAATTTGCTCGTACATGGTTTTACCTCTGAGGGTTGGAACCTCAGCTATTAAAATTATGAGATAACAGCAAGATCAGCTATTTTGATCTCAAAATGAGTATTTGTTAACATTAATGCAAATGCTGACTTCTAGCACTACAGTACTTATCACACTGCAAGTAGTCCTGATTCAAAGAGATCTAATATAAGTTGAAGTTATTGTCAAACTGTCTTGTTGCAAATATGGTTGCTGTCAGCTGTAAGATAATTATTTTGGTGATTATTATTCCTTATTTTCTCTTTTAATAGAAAAGTGCACATGCAAAACATCCATGGCATGCCACAGATGTGCATGTACAATTGGCTGTGTTCAATAGAAATAAATTGGAATAAGATTATGAATGTTCATAGGATGCATAAATTATTTTGTATTTGGCGATGGTTCTTTGATTCACTATTTCATTAATAAAGTAGTAATTGACAAATGTGCTTTAACTAATCTTCATTAGGCCTTTTTTATTTTGGTTTGTTTTGGCTGTTAAACAAATGACACTATAATAAATTGAAATACAATGAAATATTGCAAGAGGTTATGTCTGCATAGACATTGAAGGAATGTTAAAAGAAAGTACATTGTTTGTTTCATACACGGAGCTCTTATTTAAGAGAAGAACTAATCATATTCTGAAATATAATAATTTATATCAGATATGAAAGAACTTTTCATAAGCATTTTTCAGAACAATATTCCTTGTTTTCAACTTTACAGTATGCACTTTATGCATTTGTACAATTGTTTGCTCTGATTTTTGCCACAATTATGATTGTTTAGCTTAACATTAAATGTCAAAAATTGCTCTGTGTTTGCATTTTATATGAAATAAATAATTATGCAGAAAAGATAAAATGTGTTTAATTTTCTATGAAAATTATCTACTTGTAGATGCAGATAAGAATATGTTTTCACTACTGCTGACTAACTTAATCAAAATATAGGGCATCATTATTCATATTATAATTTACATTAAAGAAATGCTTATCTTGATCTTAACAGAAAGCACCATTTGTTATAGTGGTGAAATAGAAAGACGTAATATGTTCCTTTGTACAATGCATTTGATATTTCCCATGTTTACCAAGCAAATCATACTGTATTCTGGATTATTTCACATTTAGCATAGTTTCAAAGGTCAGTGAGAAATCATTAGAAGAGTTTTACAGCTGGAGGGAACTCCCAGTTGCAAAGTGGAAAAATCATTTAAGTTAAATCTAACTTCTGGGTTTTGATGATTTTCTTTTTTTGTATCTTCAAGTCATTGGTGACTTCTGATAATTGCTAGGACAAGACTTTGCAGATTTCTTAGCAAGATTTTGGAAGGGTTGAGAGAGAGTGATAGACCCAAAATCACCCATCTGGCTTTGGGTTCACAGCAGAACTAGAATTTATGGCTTTCTGATTTCTACCTTGTTGCCTTAACCATTACATTATGTTAGGTCTCTTCTGCTTAGGAGTTCTGATTAGAAAGTGTAGGGTGTATGCTGAGGCCTATACTTACGAACATGTATTTAGCATAATTTGATTAAACTTTCATTGTTATGGTATGTCTATAAAACATTCTCTTTCTGGAGGAATTCAACACTGTAATAAATTGTTGGTGTCAGACAAGAAAGATCTTGCTACTAGTTAAGTATAACATGGACAATTCTATGGATTAAATGAGTGAGTAGAGTCAAAAAATAGCAAAATTCTAGTTAAATGGAAGAAAACAGAACACACATTGAACTGTATAAAGAACTGTGGCTAGAGTGATAGTTCAGGGGTGTCAAACTCATGTCGTCACATGGTGTTTGGGACTTTTCCCTTCACTAAACCGGGCATTGGTATGGCCAGTGCGTGACGCATCTGGCCCGCGAGCCTGGAGTTTGACAGCCCTGTAGTAGCTGGATTCACTCATCATATAAAATCATGACTTCCAGTTGATGTTGCAGTAAGAATGGCTGGAAAATAGTGAAGCCATGTTCTGTGAAATGCAGCCGGCAACTGCTTGCTGGGAGACCCTACAGGGTTAAGCGTCCCTGGAGGGGAGGTGAAGAAAGGAGAGGCACTTTGTTGATTGTGAGGAAACAGCAATTTCCTAACGGATCCAAAGAAAGCTCTCCTGAATGGCAGCAGGGATGACAGCCATTTTTGGTCAGTCATAAGCTGAGATAACCAGGACACTATAATCTTGTGCTGGAGAGATGTGTGGACAGAACAGTGAAACTGGGTGAGAAAATTTCCAACTGTTATCTTAGAAACTTACCTAAGTTAAAAGTTCCCAAAAATGATATCCATATGTTAAAAAGTGGCGACTGGATTTATGGAGAAATATTAAAGACTAAAAACTAAAGAGGAAGATTTAAGATTCAGAAGGAAAAGAAAAAAACCTAAAGAATGATTTAAAACATAGAAAGCCTGGAAACAATGTGAAAAGTGACTATTGGAAGAAATTGTTTTTCTAAATTCTATTTCTAACTGCCCTGACTGGATGACAATCAGCTGTTTCTCATTTTTACATTCTGTGGAAAGCTGGAATTGGGAGCAGGGAGCCATCTACTGGAGGAAGATGATTTCTGCAACATTTAAAATTCAAAAGAAAGTGGTGAGAGAAGTAAACAACATCTGGAAAGCTACAGTACTTGCTCTTGATTTTATCTTAGTAGGTGATTTGGATGCTGGGAAATATTTGCTGAGCTTTTTGAAGATTCAGAAGGCAAATTAAATTAAATGCTAAAACTCTATTGGAACTGTACACTGAAAAGCGGATTTGAAAGACTTGAAGGAACAAAAGAAGAAAAGATAAATAAAGAGTTTAAAACCTGAACAATCGGGAGGGTGTAAATTGAAAACAATAAAAACTGAAAAGCACAAACTAATAAAAAATCTAGAGACTTGGAAGAATAATTTTGGGATTGACCAAATCTTATTAATAAGTGATTTTTTTCTGGGGTTTTCAGATATTGGGATATTGTGACATTAGAGGTATATTAACTTGTTACAAAAATAAGCCCTTCCCAAAAATATTGCAACACAGCAGCAGCCATGAGGTGACCACGCTCACCCTGCACCTCAAAAATAATAAGACCTCCCTGAAAATAAGGTCAAGAGCTTATTTTGGGGCTCAAAAGAAAATAACACCCAGTCTTATTTTTAGGAAAACACGGTAAATAAGTTAAAAATAGATAAAAATAATGAAAAGATAGCAATAATAAATACTAAAAATCCAATAGACAATACCCCAAGAGCTTATAAAAGAATAGAGAAGAAAAAAAGGAAGATCTTTCAAAAAATGAAAGGGTCATGGATGGATATTCAAAAAATGAAGCAGAAGGAGATAAAGGGTAAGAGAGGGAACAATTAGTCTGTGTAAAAAATGCTAGAAAGAGATATAGGACTCCAAGAGAGAAACAAAAGAATCACTACAAAATCAATAAATGATGAAATTCTAAAACGGATGAGAGATGATGGATAGAGATAAAATATTTTGCAATATAGTAACAATAGAAATAAGTAGAAAGTTTAAACTGGGAAAATTGTGTGTGCGTGTGTGTGTGTGTATGTATGTGTGTGTCTATATATATGTATATGTATATGTATGTATATGTGTATGTGTATGTGTATATGCATATGCATATGCATATGCATATGCATATGTATACACATACATACAATGGAATTTATTATAAATACAGATACATTAAGATTAGGCGGTAGAAGACTAGTATTAGGTATATCTAAAGGCATTATGATCAACAGGATGTAAAAATATATTGGAAAATATAGTTTTCAAGGACTATAAATTCAGGGGACTTAGAGATATAATCTTAAATTTTATTGACAACTGGTTTTATTGGTATTTATAAAAAGTTGATATATTGAAAATGTGGTGGAACACTGAGTAATAAATTGGAAAAATTGTGTAATATCGATCGATATATAAAAATATATTATAATTATAATGAGCACATCAATGCTAGAAGTTGTATACGTAATTATATTGTAATTGTACTGTGAGCACTGTGTGAAAAATATGTCAACTCAGTCATTACACTGTCCACAAAAAAGTTGATTGTTAAAAAAAACTGTAAATAAAACATGTACCAAAAAAATCATAATATGGTTGGTTTTGTTCCATTGTGGTCTATAGCTGGCTTATGGCATAAATTGCATAATGTTTGTTCAGCAGTCAATGGTTAAAACAAACCCAGACTCCATTTTCTTTCAATTACCTAATTACTACCATAGAAATATTTTGGGCTAAGTTGAAGAAAAGCAGTCCTTGTCTGACAGATTGACTACAGTGGCATTCTTTAAATACATGTCTTTACTGAGAGAAAAGGAAAATATTGGTTAGATACTGTAGTTTCACAGATCCTTAGTTTTACTGGGACCTATGGCAAGAGAAGAAGAATAAGCGGAAAAGGTCATGTCACTAAAATTGGCACTTTTTAAAAAACTGACTTGCTCATAAATCTTTATTTTTGCAGGTCGTAATAGTCCAAATGATAAAATCATTATTTTATTGCCATGGTTGTGAAAAAGGTTCTTTTGCTGTAAAATAATTATGGTTCAGAATACTGTTAAAAACCCCAGCACAACCAATATAATAAGGTAAGAACTTTAATCATTTTAAAGTACTTTCCTTCTTTTTTGAGAATACTATTTTTTCCTTTTCTGATTATTTATTTTCACAATAGAAAGTTAAAATTACTTCTTCACCCTCTACTTTTGCCTTGGTTTTTTTGTTCAATAATTTACAGGCATTTTCTCTGAAGTCGCAACAGATGGCGCTGAAGTTAAGCAGATGAGTGAGCCTTTACCACTCCAACCTCTTTGGCATCAGCCTACTTGCAGAAGGAAAATCTCCTCTGGGTGCATATTAATAACACTTGTCCTTTAATTTGAAAGCCAAATTTTCCAGTATCTAAACTGATCACACAACTTAAATTAAGAATTTTTTTTCCTTGCTTGATTTTACATTGTTTAAACACCTATTGCTTGAGATGTAACTATTATTTACTGATCCTAAATACAGAATGGGCTATTTGCAGGCAAGTACAATCTCTTTTCCAATTACACACATAGAAAAAGTATATTAAATATTAGCTCTGGAATGCCTTGAGACACCTCCCCCCCCCATCTCTTACATAGGCTTGGATATTCCTATCCAGTTGGGTGCTGATCTGCCAGATCAGACTACCTGTGCACCCTAGTTTTACTCTTTCATCAATCTCTTTTCTTTGAGATGTTCTTAAACAGGGCATAATGGAAAAAGCTGTCCTTTTTACATCCACCATGTTTTGAAGTGTTGAGTTCTCCTTTTAGTTATGATGTCCTCCTGAATTTATCTGATTCTATTTGAAAGCCATCAAAGCAAGAGGCAATTACTACATCTGGTTACAATGATCCTCTGCCATGCCTCAAAACACAAAGGCACATAAATTCTCTTTTTTTACATCGAACTTAAATTCCTTTTTCTGCTATTACCGCCAGCATATATGGAACTCCTGCACTTGCTGCCCAGAAAACTCCTCCCAATTGACCAAAGATAACAGGAATTGAAGCAGCTGGGATGTGTGTATGGCTGAGATCAGAGCTAATTTAGTTTTGAGGGGTCCTTGGTCATTTTCTTGCAGATATTTCATTATTCAAACTAGATAACATCAGCAGCACTGCTGATGTTACCAAGTTTGGCTAATGAAACGTCTGCAAGAAAACAACCAAGCTCAGAGAGCACTAAGAATTCCTCATTTCAACCCTGAACTACAAATATTCTCCTTTATTGGTAATTTACTTTTAGAACATCATCAGGTTGAGTTACATATGTGATAGATGGATAAAATTTGAATATCAAATTTTGATACCTCCCTCATGTAAGCATCTGCATTTTCCCAGTCTGGGGATGATGAGCACAACACAAAGAGCCGCCTGCTTTTTCCTTTATTTATCCTTTCTGCTAGTGTTTTCTCTTCTTTGATGATCAATGTGCATTGTTAGTTCCCGTGAAGATTACCCAGGATTTGCTGAAACCTTTTTCCTACTTTTGGCGTTGCTGCTGTTTTCACAACGAAAAGGTTTAGAAGCATTTAGGAACCTGAAGTATTTGCTGCATTATTTTAATTTATTTAAAGAGCCCTGATCTACAAAGATATGAAGCCCACAAAGTATTATATGGCTTGCCAGCATGAAGTGAAGCAGCCTTCTACACATACAGCAATGTGTATCTCCTCCTAAAACTATTGATTGGAGTTTCCTTCGGAACTGTGTAATATATATGGGTCATGAAGGGATACTAGAGATGTAAGCTGAGACAGGGTTTTCTCCCAACCCCTGCATGAGGGAGAAAAACTGTTTCTGCAGCACAGACATTTAAAAAAAATCCATCTTAAACTATATATAGCAAAGAAGAATGACTTGTAATAAGTAGTAGAAGAGTGGACTGAAAAAGTAGGGTTGCATGAACAACTAAAAAGTGGGGGATCATGTTACTTCAACAGCCACCAGCCCAGTGGTGGGTTCCGGATCCCGTTGCAACCGGTACGGTGCAAAGGGGCCGCACGTCCACCACATGCACACATGCAGTATGTGCATAGCATGCACATGCGTACTTACTGCCCGCAATGTTCCACGATGGCTCCGCAATGCTCCAGCTGCTTGGCGGAGCATCGCGCAGGCGCCATATGCTCTGTGCATGTGCGTGAAAGCCCCGATCGGCTCAAATACAAGTAAGATGTGTGGGCGGGCGGGTGAGCCCTCTGGAGCATTGTACCAGAACTGTACCTGATGCTCCCACCAGGGACCGGTACGCCTATACTGGGGCATACCAGTCGTATCCCACCACTGCACCAGCCCCAAAATATACTTTCAAACCCGGTTGAGAGAGTAGCATTTTTGCAGTCCACATTTGGACTCTCCTATACCTGTGTGACAAATGCACTAACATTAGTATAAGCCAATGCCATAAAAAAGAGGAATATACCAAATATCAGAACATGTTCAACCTTCAATCATTGGTTGGGAATGGCCCAACAAGTATATTTAACCGGGTATTTATTTCTTTGGGAAATCTCTATGCCATAAAATCTATTCCCCTGAATGTTTCATAAAATAAGTTAGAACAGCAATCATAAAAGGAGCACTACTGTTAAGTCAATAAAACCCACTTAGGCTCAGCAATTAACTAAAACACGTAACAATTAGGGAGGTACAAACAGTTTGCACAAGGATGGCTGGCTAAATGTTGCCTGATTCTCTTATAATTTGTTGAAGGGTTCAGAAGCGAAAGCTGCTGGATTCATTCCATCAGTACAAATATAACCAACGTAAAGTTGTGCAATATTTTTCACAATTGGCTCAAGGTGTCAGATAACAAACAATACTGTCAGCTTACCATACAAAGCAAATATTTTAGGAAATTCTGCAAATCAAAGAATATTCTACCAAATATAATTTCATAGATGTCTATGAATAGCACAGAGAGAGTTTGGCTTTGTAGTAGATTTAACAGTGTTTAACCTCTTAATCATTTATCAGTTATTAAGTGATTATAGTTTTTAGACCCAGGTGTTTTTTTGTGTTACACAGATAGTCCTAGACTTACAACCTTTTGTTTAGTGGCTATTTGAAGTTACAATGGCACTGAAAAATGTGACTTATGGCCTTTTTTCACACTTACAACCATTACAGCATCCCCATGGGCACGTAATCAAAATCTGGATACTTGTAACTGGCTCATATTTATGATGGTTGCAAAAATCTCAGGGTCATGTGATCACCTTTTGTGAATTTCTAACAAGCAAAGTCAATGGGGAGGCCAGGTTCACTTTACAACTGTGTTTCTGACTTAATAATTACAGTGATTCAATTAACTGTGGCAAGAAAGGTAAAATGGGGCAAAACTCACTTAACAACAGTGTTGCTTAGCAACAAATGTTGGGCTCAATTTTGATCGTAAATTGAAAATTACCTATACTTAATTTTCTAAAATTTGTGCTGTTAGTATATGCTGATTAAAAACTGAAAGAAAGATATTGTATGAGTTTTACATGAGTTTTCAACAATCAGGGTATAAGTCAGAGACCAAAATCAGCCATGGGGTTGCCAATTGTCCCCTCCCTCATATTTTAGTTTAATTTTAAATGCTAACTTGGGAGTTGGCTTGATTTTAGTCCACATTAAATAGAGCATCGTAAAATATGTCCTAGAAATATGATATGTATCATTTCAGATGAACTTAATTGTCATCCATATATTGGCTGGATTTACACACTATGTTAAACCATAAATACTGCTTTACAATCCAATATGCTAAGCCAAAAAACCAAAAAGAAAAATCACATTATTGCTTAGTGCAATGTATGAACCTAATCTCACTGTTACTAATTACAGTATGGCTGGTACATGAGCCTTAAAAAGAAATTACATCCTTTCTCTTTTCTATCTGCAATGCATTTAATCAATGATGCACAGTTATACCAGAGATATTTACCAGATATTCTAGAAATGTATTTTCTAAAGAATAGGATTAGGGGTTTCTAACTGAGCCCAACATGCTTTGATCAGGCTCTCAGGAATGTAGCAGGAAGAATAGCATATTTTATAGTAATTGTTCCTCATTATGCACTTCTAATCATTTCTGACATGAATGGAAGCCATTCAGTAGGGTAGTACACTGCTCTAACTAGAATTAAAGCTTCAGCATTAGTTCATGATTTTATTATCTCTCTTACAAATATGCCAAATTATATATTTTCTTTTCAGATACTTTATTGGTCTATCTGGATATTTTTTTAAAAAATGCGTTTTTGGGCCTAGTAGACACAATTTAAATTTCGAGAGTCTCCTGGGTACTATCACAAAATGATCACAAAATGGCTGCCAGCTAAGCTTGTTTATTCAGAAAATGGCTGTGGTCATCAAACAAAACAACCATGTTCTACAATGCAAATAGAATTTCCCTAAAAGAGAAGTGCAGGTCAATGATAATGGTTCTGGCATCCCAAATATAAGATCTTTCTTTTGAAACCCCAATAGTCTCATCATAAGACTCAAAGGTAAACCATTTGAACAAGAAAGTGGGTGCATAATTTAGTTGGAGTTTAAGCCCCAAATGCCAAATACACATTCACTCTCATGAGGTAGGACAAAATATCATTTCCAGAAGCTTAAGTGCATGTTTTTTTCATTTAAAAAAAAGCATTTTTAAACACTTAGGACAGAGCTGAGTTTGGGCATATTACATTAGAGAGGAAGAGAAAATGACCATTGCTCAGTCAAATGAAGTCTAATTCAATACAGATAGTCCTCCCCTTACAACCACAATTGAGCCAAAATTTAGGTTGCTAAGTGAGAAATGTGTTAAGTGAGTTTTGCCCCATTTTATGACTTTTCTTGCCACATTTGTTAAGTGAATTGCTGCAAATTGTTAAATTAGTAACACGGTTGTTAAGTGAATCTGGCTTCCCCATTGACTTTGCTTGTCAGAAAGTCACAAAAGGTGATCACATGATCCCAGGACTGTCATAAATATGAACCACTTACCAAGCATTCGAATGTAAATGACATGACCATGGGGATGCTGTGATGGTTATAAATGTGAAAAATGGTCATAAGTCACTTTTTTCAGTGCCATTGTAACTTTGAACTGTCACTAAGTGAATTGTTGTAAATTGAGGACTCCTTGTATACGGTTAATAGAAGAGGGACTGACAAAGTAACATAACCAGAAAATACAAGAATGTTATGGAAGCACCAGTGCCTCCAGCATCCCTGGAAATATTGCTAATAACAACATACAGATTGTAGCACAACACACTTGTGCTGCTAATGCATAAATGAATCAATGAATTCAGATTGATACAGACACCCTCCCCTAATGCATGCCTTGCATTATACTGTCCCCCTTAGTGCCATGAACCAGAAAGCAAGGATCTCACTAATCCAAGTTCTCAAGGAGGAGGAATTCAGTTGTGAAGCTCAGTAGAATTGTTTCCGATCAGCAACACGCAAAGAGAAAGAAATAGAACCCCTGAGACATCTCTAAAGCCCTTGTCACATGTTTTCTGAATGCAGCAGAACTACAATAGGGACCAGCCTGACTGCCCAGTTCCCCAGCCTTGTCATACTGAATGTCAAGGGGAATTTCACACATATTTATCTGAATATAAAATAATAATGTCCTGGGTTTGGACATAAGTCTGAGTTTGGAAATGGGCAAGCTGCACGTTTGATGGAGTCAGATGGATGATTCTACAGCTGCGTGCTTTTTGAATGTCCACTAAGCTTGTGTTAAAAAGCTGTAAGCACACAAACAATCCTGTGTTGGGTGGGTCATTTTCTTTTATAAATGCACATGGAATTGCAACCAAAGTAGTTTCAACCTTAAAAATTGAATGGGTCCACTGCCAAGCTTAACTTAGAGCTTATAAGCAAAATGACACCCACTTTAAAATAAGTGATTTGTTTTGAAATGTTCTTTCTTTCCAAGGCAAAAATATGGACCATTGAAACATTGTGACCATGATTTTCTTTATCTATGGAAGATAGTGATTTTATGAAATCCCAGATCTAGTACTAAAAGCAAATAATTGAGGTCATTTGGAGGAGCTCTAGCAGCAAATACCTGATTGCATCACAATTGTTTGCAAAGAATGCATTAACATCAAATTCTGATGATAGATTTTGCCCAGAGATCTTGAATTTGAGGCCCTTCTAGTTCAGATGAATGTCTGAAGGGTAGCATCCTCTCAGCATGAAACCAGAGACACACAGACCATGCTGACAAATATTTATACCCTCTTTTACAATAAAATAAGCATTATGCCTTAATCTGCCGATCAGTCTATGCTTTATACAATGCATGGATACCAGCTGCTTCTTAAATTAGTTATGGGGACACGCCAATAAATCTGCCAATAAATTTGAAGGACAGATCAAAGAATATGTAGCTTATGTCAATTCATAAATGTCAATGAAAAGCTTCACTGACTACCTCAGATTTGCAAAAGATACCGTTAAGACTTATTTTTATATTCTGCATATGGAATATACTCCAAAAAGTCTGTCCACCAACCATCTCTCCTGACAGGAAATTTTTTAAAATACGTAATCTAAAGTGTGACTTCTTTGCTGCTGGTTATATATTCATATCCATTTTTAGGCAGATTTCCATGAAAAATTATATTAAAATAGGCCTGGTAATAGTGATGAATGATTTTTTTAAAATAAAACTCCAGACTTACAAACTTGCTAAAATCCTCTTTTACGTGGTTTTATCTCACTAAGATAGAACTTGTTCTCTAATGAACTTAAGTAACAATCTTCTAGTGAATCGGATCATGAATCATTTATTTATTTAATTTATTGGCCACCCATCATACCATAGGGTAACATGGGCCGGTTTTCAATATAAAAAGATAAAATTATATAAAACCTGAAGACAATATAAATAAAACGCTATCAAATTACAAATGCTCAACAGACATTGTATTATCGATGGATATTACTAGAATGGTAGTTCTGGTGGGTAAATCCGGGTATTTAGATAGGAGATTTTCATAGTCTCCAGGTCTACTTGGAAATGCTAGGAAATTGAACCTAAAATCCATTGCAAATAAAGCTGTTCCCTAGAGATGTGGCTTTTCCTCTTTTAAATTATTTTGTCTACAGAAAAGACCAAGATGATATGTCTTTCACTCCTCACAGCAATTGATTATTCCAACAGCTGAATCTTTCATCAGTTTTGTCAGTGGAGAACATCGCTACTCCTGTGGACAAAAGGACAGCTCTATCTTCAAACATATCATTGTCATTCCATGCCACCAGCAGCAGCTTTTGTTATTCGAGTTTGCTAGCATATTTGCAAGCTTTGGCCTTAGAACGCAAGCCAATGGTGCATGAGGTCCATATACATGCCTTTCTATGAATATACTATGTGTGAAAATCAAGGGATGAATTCACCTTGTGATACATGTTCTAGATATGTAGCCTAAGTGATGTTGCAGAACACCAGTGCACCAATGTATGGAACAATAAATGAAAAAAAAAAACATAAATAAAACATTTAATCAAGGGCCGAATCCAAAAAGTGGGATTTATATTGGTGCACCTGGAGTATCCAAATCTTTCATTATTTGTGCCCCATTCAGCCTCCCAGGAAGGTTCCAGTATTTTAGATGCTGGAACAGATTTTAAAAATGCATATAAGGAATCAGGCCAGTGTGTTGTGTTGATTAAACAGAATTTGTCCTAAAAATTGAGTTCTGAGGCTGAGATAATATTTTATCTTAGTTCTCCATTGCCTCTGTTCACACAATTATCACACTCTGGCTATCCTCTTGTTGTGGTAGCAATATAAGAACTCTGATTTATCTAGTGCTAATTCTGTATAGATGTTGGGAATTATGATAAGGTGACCAGATGTCCCGATTATGGTGGGACGGTCACGCTTTATAACAATTTTCCCCGTTTCCCGCTGCGTTTTTTAAAAGTCCCGATTTTCTGGCTTCATGTTGAAAGCCCAGTGGATTTGCTTAAGAAATCCTAACCGGGGCAAGACAAAAGACACCCTGTCTAATCCATCTCTCTGTCTCAGTACTTTCATTGAAGATATTAAAATGTTAAAGCAACAAAACGGACACCACCCCCCCGCGCCCCTTTTACTCACTTTTATAAGAAAAAATGACCAAGTACCATAGAGCTGCAGGAAACAGAGCTGCGTAGAGTAGTAGCAACTGTTCCTTCCTGGATTTCACAGATGGGAGGGGCATGGAGTTTGGAGAGCTGCTCGTGTGGGAAAAAATGATGGCTCCTATTTTTCTTTGAAAAATATTTCCCTGGGACTATTTCACCATTTTAATTTGCTCAGTTCTTTGTATTAACATCTATATCATTCGGGGTTGACTTGGAATGTCTGCCTGCTGGTAAGTGAACTGGCTTTTTTTCTTTTATTTTTTTAATGTATTTTAAAATAATATTTTATTTATTGTGCATAGGATTTTTTAAAATAGTATTATTCTGTGTGGATTTAAGTTAAGAACTCCCTGTTATTAAGCTTTCCTCAATTAATCTCTGAGTAGATTCCCACCAACTTCAAGATCCCAAGAGCACATCTTGGAAGCTACACCTTTGCTTAGTTTATAGATGATGCCTTTCCTTAAATATGAAAATAAATACATTGTTCAAATGTGTACATCTCAATAGAAATGACTCTCAGGGGTGTACAACAATCCACTAAAATAATAATATAAAACAGTAATTACAAAAACAGGAGCAACTGTTATGAAAATTATTATTAAAAAATAAAGAATAAAAATGGAGTTATTAAGTATATTAATTGCAGCAACCATAATACAATACCTCGGTCCTTCTTTTCATTAAACTAGACATACCCAATTCCAAGAAATTAAAAGACGCTTGCTCCTGGGGAGGAAAGCTATGGCAAATCTAGACAGCATCCTAAAAAGCAGAGGCATCACCCTGCCAACAAAAGTGCATCTAGTCAAGGCTGTGGTTTTCCCATTTGCAATGGATGGCTGTGAAGGTTGGACCAGAAGGAAGGCTGAGTACCAATACCACCTTTCTTGCCACAGTTCTTAAGTGAATAACTGCAGCTGATAAGTTAGTAACATAAGTGAATCTGGTTTCCCCATTTGACTTTGTCAAAAGGTGATTATATGACCCCAGGACACTGAAACCATCATAAATACGAATCTGTTGCCAAACATCAAAATTTTGATCAAGTGACCATGAGGATGCTGCAACGGTCGCTAAGTGTGAAAATGGTCGCTAAGTGTGAAAAATTGTCATCAGTCACTTTTTTCAATGCCATTGTAACTTTGGTCACTATGCCACCTAGCCCTAACCCGGTCAAAGGTATCCGTCTTTACCAATTTGAAAATCTGGTCACCTTAAATTATGAGCTCTATAAGAATTGGACCCATAGTGCAGGATCCTTTCTTAGAGGGTCAGAAAGAAGAGACCGTGCTTGCAACTAGGGACAAATTCTCCTCAGATGTTCCTTGTAATCTTTAGGAAGTCTTTTCTCTTCCACTGATGATAACTTCCTATATTTAGGTCTATAAATTGCATTAATAAGAGTTGTTTATATTTCCTCAATCCAAGCTGTCCCTTATATTGATTTAATTCCACTCTAATTGTTAGGTCTCTTATTTGCTACTAAAACTCATGGAGTAATTCTGGAGTACACACATTTCAGGCTATAGTTCACAACCTGGGCTGTGCTCCACATCATAGTTCTAGAGCAAAGGATTGAAGCGTTAGATTTTCTCCACTCCCCTCCCCAAAAGAGTTTAAAAAAAAAAAAAAAGATATATTGTGCCCGTGAAGAAAGTGAAAAAGTGAACATTCAGCAGAGAACTTTGTAGAAAACACCACTGAATTAACTTACAGTACATTTGTTAAACATGAATGGCTCTAATAATGACATTTCATTTAACAATGCCCTTTGTCTTTTCAGTTCATCAGTTACCTATTTCAGTAATGAACTGCAGTCATACCATTCTGATTTTCTCCTAATGTAAAGCCTGAGATCACTTCGCTGCTAGTGGAGCATGATGCTATTATTCAGTTTGTGGCTTAAGGGGGGGAAAAGCTATAGAATATAGCACTATTCTAATTGGCCAGTGGATACTGGGATTGCTAAGAGCAGCTAATAATTCTGTTCAGCTTCTGTTGGGAAGAAATAAAGGCAAGCAATGTATGTCCACCAGCCCTGACAGTTAGGTGTTAGGTGTTAGGTGTGTGTGTGTGTGTGTGTGTGTGTGTGTGTGTGTGCGTGTGCGTGTGTGTGTGTGTGTGAAATAATAACAAATTTAAATAACAGATCTAGAGAACCAATTTTGTATAGTGGTTAAGGCATCAGGCCACAATTTAGTCTAAACACAAAGCTAGCTGGCCATCTTGAGCCAGTCACTCTCTTTCAAACCTAGGAATCAGACAATGGCAGATCACTTTCAAAACCTTGCCAAGAAAACTGGAGGGAGTTGTCCAGGCAGTCACCAGAAGTCAAGACTGACTTGAAAAATTTGCAGACCTTACCTTTATAGGTGTTGGGTTAGAAGGGAGATTGGAAGGCCAGAAGCTGTTTATTAAATGCCATTTTCACTGATTTGGGTAGTACATTTGGTGTTAGTGGTTAACCAGAGTCAAGAATCTGCAATACACTTTATTAACACACTCCACATTTCCTTTATGGAACAAAAGCTCTTTCAAAATATAGTCAGTGCAAAAAAAATGGTGTATGAATCTTTTGTTCCTACTAAATATGTGTACACAGATATTCTCAGATATATATTTTAGGGACAAAGCATACAAAATGAACTCCCCCCTCGATCTTAAGAGCGGCTGCATCTTATAGATCTCTCTCAATTACTACCCACACTATATTTAGGCATTGTACAAGAGCAAATTTTACAGTCCATGAAGAAATGAAGTGAAATCGAGATGAAATTCATTGTGACAGGTTTTCTGTTAGTGCCCTGATGTGTCTGTATTACAGAAGATAGACATTCTATTAGCATGGAAGCTCCCATAATGGACTGTGAATCATTTCAGGTAATAGAGATGCCAAATGGAATGACTGAAAGAAGCACTATTGAATTCCATTAGAAGTCTTTGTTTTTGAATCAGTCATTTCTTTGTGAATAACCAACTATATACTTCTTGACCCTATCATGAAGCAATAATTGCAAACTAATATCACAAAACATTAATCTAAGATACCATTCAATTAAAGTCTGCTTTCTCTGAGATTATTTCTGTATCACAAAATGTGAAATAAATGTGATAAGGATTACAAATACAGTTTTGGATTTCTGCTACAGAAGAATGTATTTTTCCCCATTCAACTCTTCCTATGTTTGATTGTAATATGTAGGTTTAAATAATATTTTACATTAGTTTCTTTGTATGCCAATGCATATTTGTGCAAATGCACAGACAGACACACAGAGTATATAAAAAGAGGCACATATAAGCAACCATATTTGCCAAATGAAAATAACTGCAACCAACAAATGATGTAAATATTCCTTGTGCAGTCTTAGTTAATATTAGTTAAATCAATAAATAATCCTCCATCTTACAAGCCAAACAGTTCCACCTTACCCATCTATCACATATGATTTATCCAGCTTCATAATTGCTTGGATAATTAGTACAGGATTTAGGTTCATTTGGTATGCCAAACCCTTTGGGAATCTTTGAATAATTACTATTTGTGGAGATGATCAAGTTATGAATTATTCTTCCCCATACAGAAAGGTGGCTTGGGAATGTTGCAGAATGTCTTTTTTCATTCATCGTCCTTCATATAAATAGAAATTTATGTATCGCTCCACGTTGAACATACTTTAGATTTTAGAAATGCATGCCCATGAACTGCTTATTTGCTGTCAAATATGTTTTTGAAATGGTATGAATGTAATTCAGCAAAAAGAAACGGCAGCAGAAGGCAAGATGGTGTGTGTACATTTGTGCGCTGCACATCTGCTATTGGTGTCACATACTGTAAAGCCATTTATGTTAACCAATCTTAAACCTGAATGATCCATGAGTCTCTAAAAGTCTCTAAATACTTTTGACTATCTTTAACCAGTTTGAGCTGGCTTTTTTTTCCTTGCCAATGCAAGTGAACAGATGAGATCTTATGTGTGTCTATTTCCCTTTTCAGTTCTTTAACACTATTCTTGCACGAATGAGATTACACTGATTAATGCTATAGTATGTGGTATAGCCTATATTATAAGTTTATTACCCTTATATAATTAAGCTGGCCACATTTTGTTTATCCAGAAAATATCTACTTATTCTGAGACAAAGAAAAGAAATGGGCCTTTATAAAACATACTTGAACATTAGTTTATTTTTCTTGGTTAAAATCCAATGAGACTTTTGTAGTAAAAAGGAAGTTTTATATTTTTCTAAATAAAATATCCAGCTTTCAAATCCAAGAGAAATCAAGGTTATATCTATATGCTGGCATTATCTCTGCTCATGGGCTGAGAATGAGACTTTTTCTTACTGTTGTAATGACAGGTGTAAGATTAACTTTGTTAGGTGTTGAACCATTCATGCAAACTAAATTAAATTAATGGAACAAATTTCTATCATAATTAAGATAAAAATTCATGTCAGCTGTAACCTTGCTGTACACTAATTATGTTCAAATGATTTATCATCTGTTTCGCCCAGAATATTAATCCTCACCTCATTGATAACTCCAGCCAGTGTTAAGAGATGAGAGTTGATTAACAATGACAGATTGGGCAACCACACTGCAGAGTGCCTGTATGACTAGGGAAGCCAATAAAACTTAAATGGCACCTCTTATTTAGAAATCCATTCCCATGGAAACAGATGCATGCTTAATGAGGGGAATGGAGATGATTTCAATAATGATGGATATTGGAACAGTGGGCAGAGCCAATCAATAACAATTAACTACTTAGTCTACCAAAGCTATGGTTCTATAAAGTAGGTTATATACACATTAAACAAAACTTAGTTCAGGATGTGCTTTATATAAATGTCTTTATGCTTTGTGGTTAATGCTATTTGCTTTAATAATTATGGAAAGCACCATGTAGATCATTTATGATAAAAAGATTTTAAAAAAAGTCTTTTGGAAATCCATAAAATATCCAGATTGGATATCAACAAGTAATTACTTCAATATAGAGGTTTTCTCTACAGGTAGCCCTCCATTCATTTAGCGACTTTCAAAGTTACAGCGGCACTGAAAAAAGCAACTTATAACTAGTGTTCTTTCTTACAACTTTTGCAGCATCCCCATGGTCACGTAACCGGAATTCAGGCAACCGGTGTGTATTCACAACAGTTGCAGCACCCTGGGATCATCTGTGTGACTTCCCAGCCAGCCTTTGACAAGGAAGTCAATGGGAGAAGCTGGATTCGCTTAACCACCATGTTATTAATGTAACAACTGCAAGTGATTTGCTTTAACAACTGTGGCAAAAGAGGTCACAAAATTGGGTGCAACTTACTTAACAACCATTTTGCTTAATAACAGAAATTCTAACCTCAGTTGTGGTCATAAGTCAAGAACTATCTGTATCCTGTTCCTTTTCATAACACTGTTTATATCTATGCATAAAGGAAAGTTCTATTTCAGCATATGTTTTGGATTCTCTTTTACAGGTTTTATTCATGCATACATACGTAACATTTGATCTGGTTATAGGTCTTTCAAAGGAACACTATCATACCTACCTAGCAATGTATTCTATAATTTTGCTGTTTATTTGGTTCTTCAAGCAATGGAAAGAAACAGAAAATAAATATAACACTAACCCATAATGTAGTTGGTTTACATTTGTTGCCAATGTAGTTGGTAAGTTTTTGTATGATGGTTAGCATCATGCATAAACTTATCCCAAGAAAGAAACCATGGGTTTTGAGTTTATACTAAGCAGGAAAAAAAAAGATAAGTCATCACTTCAAGTGTGAGATTGAACCCTACCCTAAGTTATCTCAATGCTTTGATTTAAGAGCTTTTTAGAATGAAACATCAGGAGAGAGAGAGAGGTAGAAGGAGGAGGGAGAGGGAGAGAAAGAGGGAAGCATTAGAAGAGCCATCATTGGATGCATTTACAGTCAAGCGTAGCCGAGGCTAAAAGATACAGAAAGTGGATCCCAGCTATCAAAATCCAGAGGGTGGGCAATGGAACCCTGTCAGATCCAGGTAAAAGTCAGAGTTCCCAAATAATCAGGCAAAGCTTGGAGTCAAACCCAGAAGATACAGTCAATCTTCTTGGAGGTTGTTCTCGTATTTAAGCAGAAACTCTTGAAGCCCCCCATTCAAGTGCAGGTGTTACTGATCTTTGCAAGAACTAAGGCATTTGAAAGTAATAACCAATTCCTAAATAAATTGCTATTTCCTAATCCCAGGGTCCTCATACAAATAACCTACCACTTCTCTACCTTTATGTCTTTTCTGTCTCTAAGTGATGTCTGGGTTTCTCTCATAGTCTAAATATTGGAGTCAGGAGTCATGTTACAGGTCTGGGCAGATGGCTTCTGCCAGACTCTGGTTTCCCAGAATCAAAGCTGCCTTTTCTTTCATTGAGTCCCCACTCTTCTTCTTTTGATTGAATATCTATCTGATGGATCTTTGGATGAAAAGGATACGGGTTTCTTCTACCTTTGTGTGGTTTTCAGTGCTATAGATAAATTTATTTCATCAGTGTTACGAACAGGAGACTATACAATGCATTTCACCAGTGATATAATTCAACTATTAACTTGCTCCTATGTAGTTGCCCATCTAATACATGTGACTCTTCTTTCCTTCTTTCTTAAGCAATAAATTCAGTTTACAATTTGTGTTTTATTATAGATGGCAATACATGTATTGGATGCTTAAAAGTTTGAACCATGAATGGATGAATGCCTGGTTCTTGAAGTCAATGATGGCCCCTTGGCCTCAAAATCCATAAAACCTAAATGTTTAAATGCCAGTCTAGAGAGAAGCTATGGATTTGTTTTATTTCAGATTATCAAAACAAACCTCAGAGACAAACAAGTAGCTGAATCTGTTATAACCCCAAATCAGAGGTGCAATTAAGTTAATTAAACTTTGGTTTAAGATTAGATGTTTGCAATCAACAGATCCTTAAGTTAGCTGTTCTGACCCCCCCACCCTTCTCCATCCAGGAACGAAAGTCAAACAGATGTACAAAAGAATGTTTTAATCAGTCCAAGCTCTTGTTGGCTGCAAGCCCAAATAAACAAAGATAATAGCTCTGGCAGAAAGTCCTATAACTCACACCACAATGCAAACCCGGCTTCTCTTATCAAGCTACTTATCCAAGTTGGCTTCTCTCGGTTTGTGAACGCGAACGAGACAAGAACGAGAACGTTGATTTCTGCAACCAGGGCGTGGCACCAGCAGTCTCTTTTATCAGCAGGAGGGGATCTTGATCAGCATCAGCTGTTTGTAATCACTTCCTGTAGTTACTCCGTTGTTCTTTACGCTGAGTAGCTCTGCGCCTGCATGCATCCTGATACAACTCCCAAAGGTTTTCATGAACATTCCCTTTGATCCAATGCTCTGCCGCCACCTGGTGGCCAACCAGTCTCTCCTCGCCCTGCTCGGAGTCGACACCCTGTCCAGGGTCCTCCACCTCCTCCAAGGCCAACTCATAAGCCCCCTCGCTGTCGGAGTCTGGTGACAGCTCTAACAGCTCCTGCCGGGCCACAACAGTTAGCTGTTGAAGTGTAATATATCACTTACTTCAAAGAATGGAAGGAAAGAAAGACCAAGTGATATAGTGGGAAGAATTCTAATGTACAAAGAAGAAGAGGAAGGTTCAAAACACCACTAGGCTCAAAGCTATGACTGACTAGATTATACCCATTAGATTGTTCTTTCTACAGAAGAAGAAAATTGATGTTGCAATGAATATTCTGCCAAGTTTCAACGGGAAGCCATCCAAAAGCAAAATAAAAATAAAATAAAAATAATCTAGTGAGTTTATTGAGTCCTGGATGGTCTTAAGTAGAAAAGTTTTTAAGAAGCCCCTAAAATAATGACCTTTTACTTCCCAGTGACATCCTGGTGCTGCCACCACATTTGTTATAACACTCATCAATTTCTCCTATTTTTAGGAGACAAGAGGATATAAATATTATAAATCAATATGCAATAAACTAATTTTGTTCTACTGAATCTGGCCCACTGCACAGCTGTGTTCAATCAAACATGGTTCATCCAATTTTGGCTATCACATATGGCCTGTTACCTAGAACTAATTTTGGTCAACTGTCCCCAAATTGTCCATCACATCACTTATCTCCTTCTTTGCCTTTAAAACAAGGCATGCACATATATAGTTCCCTTTAAGCAGGAAGTCATAATGCCAAATCAGTGGCATGTTCCTCTGAAATGTAAACCACTGCTAAAAAAAAAAGGTATTTTTCCGGTCATCATGATCATGGTATAGAGAAGATCTCTCAAAACCTGGAGAACACATTTTCATACCCATAGAGGTCAAATCTACAAACTGCCACTGAAAAGGCAGAAGTTCTTGAGTACCATTCTTTAGCAAGATCCCTAGGAAAAATCTCATGTTATATAGGTCCCTAGCTCCTTAAAAGAAATAACAAACATACATGTTGTCACCACAGCTCCCAAGTAAATAAAGATTTACTTCAGGCACATTTATTTAGCATTCAACATTGTTGATTAAATTCCAGTTAAGCTAAGGGAGAAACAGGCTTCCTCCATTTCTAGAGCAGGGAAAAAACCCCACATTTCTTTCTCCATACTTCTAGCAATTTCAGGGCTAATTGCCTTTGAATTTGTAAATGCAGATAATTAGAAGAATTGTATGTAGAAAGGATTAGCTAGCGCATACGCCGAGGAAGTCAAGTATTTGATTCTCCCATTTAATTTTGAACCTAATATCAACTTTAAATAACAGAGAACGCCATAAGATTTATCATCCTCTCCTCTCCAGGGGAAACACAGCTGCTCTGAACCTAATCAGCCACATTCTATCTCCACTGCTCTACACAAATGCTAATGGGGGAACATTGATGTGGCAGAACAAAAATTGATCATAAACACTTCCAGTCAGATGTGGCAACTAAAAATTGCCCTGCACATTCTCAGGAAGATTCAGTGCTCGAGCTGTGCAATGTCTATTAGTCCTCCTCCCTCCTCTTTCTCATGAATAAGAATTAGGAACCATAGGAAATCCCAAAGGCAAGTACGTTAAAAAAAAAAAAGGGAAACCACATAAGCATATGTATGCACCTATAAACCGTGCTCAAAATTAGTATGTGTGGGAATTGTTCTTATGGCAACTTAATATTTTTTACATGCCATATCTACTGTTAGTCATTCTGCAATGATCTATTCTGAAAAACCCAGTGAACACATCAAGGTGCTTTGTATTGGTGTGTCTGCAGTTCAGGACTATTGCCTTGACAGGCAGAATTTCTCTCAGGTCTGGGGCACATGTCTTTCTCAGGGTGGTACCTCCCAACCATGCAGGGGAATGAATGTGGACTATACTGATGAAGGACATGTAGGATAAGAGAATGAGCTGCAAAAGCATGTTAGGCCAATGGAATTATTATGCACAGACAGGTCCCAAGGCAGTCTTCAAACTGGAGTACGCAACAACCTGCTAATGTCTAAAAGAAAAGGAAATACTGATATTTTTAGTCTTCTAATATTGATTCCTGGTCTGAAAATGGAGCAGTGTTCTAAATAAACTAAGACAAATCCACTCACTCCTTTTTGAATGTTCCAGTTCAGGAGTCATGCTCTTGCAACAATTCCATCAGAGATTGGATGAAATTGGGAGATCCACAAATCTCCCATGGCAGGCTATGATAAACCTTGAGAATTATATAAATACTTATGGTTCTTCTGAAAGCAAGTTCCTGGATGTCACATGCAGATCTATTATACTCTCATTGCTTAAGAGTTTCCCACATGCTATACCTTCTTGGCTACTTATAGAGTCATCTGGTGTAAGGCAGAGGAAGGAATCATGTAACAGAGAAGGTGAATAAAATCAGATATGCCAGTTAGGTATGTTCAGTAGGTGGAAATCTAAAGTTTGCGGTAGTGGCGAATATCTGTAGCTCAGGTGGAGATTCATTCTCAGAGCTTGTGGGTTGGTTTTTGAACATTTTGTTACCAGGCTAGTTAACATTTTCAGCTGAAATTTGGAGATGTTAGGGTCAGTGTTCTTCTGCTTATGAGGGCTTTGTGTGGTCAGTAGCTCTTGTGATGGGAGGGTCACATCAGGTGAGGGTCTGGTGATGGGTTTTATGAGGAATCAGGTCAGATCACATAGGTCTGGTGATGAGTCAGGTGTGAGTCATGTCAGATGAGGGTCTTGCCATGGGTCTTATTCTTAGTCCAAATTTAGTGCATATTAATGATTTAGTGCAGATTTAATTTGAAATCTGATTTGGCACGAACTGAGAGAACTAGAGGCTCCAACTAATAGTCAGACAAGAAAAAAAGCAACTATTAGCAATCACATTAGCTGAGTCCACAGTGATCCATTACTTGAACAAATAGTGACCTGCTTTATGTAAATATAAGCCAAGGGTTATAAATCTGTGGCTGGGTTCTCATCACCTAAGCCGAGACCAAGCAAACCACATCATGGCTTAGGACAAGGACAGTCAATCTGTTCAGGATAGGGAAGCCATAACTCAGACAGACTTCATATGTTTTAGAAAATGCAAAAGTCCATGTGGTGATGGGGTGATTTGAATGGACGTGGCTAAATGTTTTTGGCACATTTGAAAGACTTTTTGGGGGAGGAGGGATTGAAGGGTGAGAATGAGAATGGGAGGATATCTCTGGGAGGTGAACTACTCCCATTCCCACCCTTAAACAGCACCATCACCTCAAAACAGCCCAAGATCATGACACAGGAATTCAATCATGTTTGGGAAGTCTCTGGTTCCTTCTGTACTGCTTATCTCTTCTCCTATTTCATATTAAAAGCTGAACCGAGAAATAATTCTTCATACTCTGTATTTTGTCTTGTTTTTTCTTATACACTATATTCTTTATCAGGCTTTGAGTAAACAAATTTCAGGATGATAGATATCACAATTGTGGCAAAATTCCTTTTTTTATTCAAAAATTTTATTACTTTATCAAAATATAAATCACAGAAATATAAAGAAAAGTGAAAACAATGGTAAAATAGGAAAGGGAAAGGGAAAGAGAGAAAAGTACAGGGTAGTGGGGAAAAAGAAAAAAAAAAGCATTGATTTCCAGCTCCTTTTGGTACAGTAGAATAAGGTAATAACATACAGCCTCAGGTTTTTACTTTTATATAATAGTGTATACTAGTCATTTCTATAACAAATTGTGGCAAAATTCCTGATAAAACTTTTTCTGTTGTTTCCTCCTACTTGGCCAGTTGAATTTATGAGTCTTCTTGCAACTAAAGAGAAGGGAAAGTTAATTTAACCGGTTTGTGAGGGGGTTGAATTTTTGATGGTCTCTAATAAATGGTATCAGAATACACAAGAATAACATAATCCTCAGACATTGATGGTGTTAACTATTTTGATAATGAAACATCTGCAAGAAAACCACCCAGCTCAGAAAGCACCAAAGACACCAAAACTGAGAGCAGTTTTCCAATATCTAAGGTGCTGCCACAAAGAAATGGGAGTCAATCTATCCTCCAAAGCACCTGAGGGCACAAGAAGAAGCAACAGATGGAAACTTAACAAAGAGACATCGAACCTAAAAATAAGGAGAAATTTCTTGACAGTAATAACAATTAATCACTGGAATGGCTTGCTTTCAGAAGTTGAAGGTCCTTCATTACGAGGTTTCTAAGAAGAGATTGCACAGCCATTTATCTGATATGGTATAGGGCAGTGATGACAAACCTTTTTTGGCTCGTGTGCCATAAGCGGGGGAGCGCAGGGGGGTCGTGCGTGGGTGTGCAACACCCATAATGCAATGTGCAACCCCCCTCAGCACGCAGGCGGGCATGACAGGTGCTCCCCCATTTTTTACATGCTTTTTTCGCCCTCCCCAGGCTCCAGAGGATTTACAGGCACCTGGGGAGGGTGAAAATAGCATCCCCCCCCCCCAGAGGCCCTCTGGAGGTTTCAGGAGCTTCACTGAAGCCTCCAGAGGGCTTAAACCGGCCTTAAATCTGTTCCCAAACTTCCGGTTTGCCTGTAGGACCAGTTTTTTTGCATTCCAGAGGCTTCAGGGAAGCTCCTGAAGCCTCTGGAGGCCCTCTGGGGGGCAGGGGGGTTGTTTTTGCCCTCTCCAGGCTCCTATAAAACCTCTGGAGCCTGGGTAGGGTGAAAAATGGCTTAAAAGAGGCTGAACTCAGCTGGCCAGCGCGCACATGCGCCCTGGCCAGCTGACGGGGCAACGCCTCGCGTGCCCTGACAAATGACTCCGCATGCCACCTCTGCATACCATCCCAGGTATAGGGTCTCACATTTGTGGGTTGGATTAGACCTTCAAGGTCCCTTCCAACTCTGTTATTCTGTTAATTCTCTATACACAAATGTGTAAATATTTATAGATAATGGCAATCATTTTCATGCTGAATGTTAAAGACATAAGAGCAACAATTGTGTTATTTTTCTAATCATCTGGCAAGCTCCGTGGAACTAATATCCACCCTATCCAGCCAACAGTAGGATAACAACTTTTATTGCCAATATCTAATTTTGCTTCATTCTGGAAAAAGAAATAAGGCTGCATATTGCCTTGCATTGTTTGCCAAAATTAAGTAGATATTAGAAATACAAACAAAACTTCACTTTGGCATGCAAAAAAACCCCATGCTTTTGTGCTGCAAGATAGAACCGTTCTGTTAAAAGCATCTTTGGTATAAACAGGCATTTTTATGCCAACATCTTTAAAAGAGAAAACTGGCTTTGTGCTCTGCTAGATTTTAATGAGGATTTGAAGCCAGGGTCAGAGGTATATTTCTTCTTGTTTCTGCCTCTCCATCCCCACCCCCACTCTCACTCCCCCACTAGACTAACGAGGAAAGTGGCAGACACTGAAACACTTCACAGTTGAGTAATTTCCAAGGCATCAGGAATCGCACGAGTCACAGAGGCACACACTGGTGAAACACACACGCACACACATCCTGATGCAAACTATACAATAAACATAGACTGGGTGTGCTGCCCAGAATAAGTTATCACCACTAGGATAGAGATCTTGGGGTAAACTCCCATAGGAAATTTAAACCAAAAGAGTCAATTTAAAGCATCCCTAGCAGTGCATTCAATTAAAATTAAATCTTAAAAAAAGGCAATGTGTAGGAGGGAGATCAGCTGTTTCTTCACTACACCAGCTGCCCAAAGGAAAAAGGAGGAACTAACTGGCTATGACCGTGAACCAGTGATGTCTGTGAGCAGTTTGCAAATGGCTAAGGTAGTACCTATTTTTAGTTACCGAAGAAATAAAGGAAGGAGTCAATTTCCATTCATTCTACAGGAAGGAAAATTGATTTAATATTTAATTATCTGTCACACATTGTTCAACCTGGTTCAAATATTATGCTAAATGAGAATTTTAGGTAGAGCAGCCTAAATAGATCTGGAGAATGCTAAGTTAGGGCAAGCTGTTGGGTATGGATGACATATAGCTTCCTCAAGATTTTGAAGTAAACAAACAATTCCAAAACAATTTATAATTCAATTCTAATCCATGGAAGTCTTAACAAATTAGTTTTTGCATTGCTAAATTTAAGCTCCTCTGTTCAATGTCCCCCTTTCTCAAGAGAATAAATGACCTCACTTACTTTGAAACCTGGCTCCCTCAACTATTTTGATTACCTGCCATAGAATACAGAATACAGTCCTTAATAGAAAATAAATTACTCTTCTCTGCAATAAATGAAATCCACAATAAAATGCAAAGCACTAAACTGTCTAACGAATAAACTGAATATTTGTGTCTTAATTATATTCCTATCTGTTACAAATATTTAAAATGAAATCTATAGGTTGCTGTCCTATTGTTCATATGAAGCATTACATACACACCTCTTTAAAAGGTAAACCATTTTACATATATTAAAAATGTACCTGATCTTTGCATTTAAATGCATCCTCTAACAGATCACATATGGTACACAGAAGGGAATTTCTCTTTTCTGCACTTTGTTTTCTACTTACTTTGTGGGATGACACCCCTTTCCTTTATTACATCTCTGCAGTAAAATATGACTGGAGGTAATTTAAAAAATCTGCTTTGTCCTAAGCACATTAAAAAGGAAGAATGTGTGTGACATTATAGCTTTTTTACCCTTTCCCTTTTGCCGTTTTCACAGAGTGGACACAGTATCGTTAGCTGGGTTCCCCCTTGCTAAGCCATGGTTTGCGTAATCTTGGCTTGTTATAAAAGCCATATTGCTGGATTTGGATATCTCACTTTGTAAGAATTTAAATTACATTGTACTTAAGGCTTAATACACTGGGTTTAATGTAACCTGCTTCAGTCTTCCTTAATTCCTCATCCTCCAGATAAGGTAGATTACAGCTCCAGAATTCCTAGTCAGAAGAGCCAATGACCATGATGGTTTGAAATTTTGGGACTTGTAGACCAATTTAGGTTGGTCTAAGACCATGATAAAGATTTAATTGGATGTTTCATTTGCAGGAAAATACTTTACTCCATTTTAACTGTGACGGAATCCATTCTCTAGCATTTTTAATTTTTTCCACTTTGTTATACACAAATAGTCTATTTATGTACCTGCCTTGAGCTGGCAAGCTAGAAATTCAATTCTCTATATAAATGAAAGAATTAATATTTCTGTAACACAGAGCACTACAGCACTGACGATGCTTAGCAGTAAGTCTATTCCTAGAAAGGTGATAGGTCTTATTCACAAATGACACACTGGCGCTTTGATAAATTCATAACAACTTGAAAAGGAGTTTCTTGGGACACCATTCTGTTATTCATCTGGTCTTAGGTTTTCATTTTCCCTAGTCCTGTGGCTGGTCTCTTAATATTTCATTAGTATTTATAGGACATTATAAGCTGATTACTCATTTTTCCTACTTCTCTAACATCCCAAAGGATAAACAAAGCCCACATACTATCATGCAATAAAAAAATAAGTTTATATATTTTTACTATATTATCTCAGTGCCACTATCTGACAATTGAGGGTGAGGGAATACTGTAAAGTCATATTCCATGGCAGGCATAAGGCTTATCAGTTTATTTTCCTTTGACCTTCTGCTGTAGAAAATTAATTCACACAAGCTCTCCTTGCACTTCAAACATTAGGAGTAGCGGAAAAATAATGTTAGTGCTAGTGAATATAATCTCTGCAGGAAAGCTGTGCAATTATTCAGAGGTCTAATCTTATCTCTTATTTCCTTTCTTTTTTTTTAATGGCAAGTCTCCATTTCAGCACATTAGATATATTGGGCTATTGCCCTACATCTTCCAAGTACAGTAAATAAATGCAGCTAAGTGCCACAAAGAGTGAAAGAGCTTATAATGGGAAGTGTGAAGAGACACCCATGCCATTCATCATTCTGCTCTGTCCAATATTGGGGCTCTTTTTATCAGTGGTAGCCGTAGTCATGTCATCACCTCTGGTATAAATCTTCTGTCACCAGCTGTCGTTTCTATACCCTATTAAACCCATGCTCTCCTATAATCACCAAGTGACCTTTGGATGTCTTTCATTAACCCCTGACCTTAACCTTGCCAGTGTCCTGTTGGTGGGTAAATCTATGACATGACATTTGCCTATAACCTTACATTTATCTCCATTTATTAATTTGTGCCTTTTCAGTGATTGCTCCCAAGTTGAAACCTGGTAGGAATTTTAGATAAGAGTGTATTTAATGTCCTTGAGCGTAATAAGCTTTGGGCATACAATATATGCACTTCATTCTTACAGAATATCCTAGGTGATGCTAGTAATATTTCTTACCAACACACACATATAACCCTCTGACCCTGGAAGGCGACTTCATGATGACAAGTGATGTCAATTATTTCTGACCGTAAAACTAGAATTCTGCTTTAGAAAACAAAAAGGCACCATCTATTAGGAAGCTGTGGTACCATGTCACTCAGTGAAAAGGACTTGTGCAAGAAGTTTTCTGTTGTGTATCATTTTAGCTACTCCTCCTTTCCATGGTTTGATTAATCGATGCTTGTGGTGTAAAAATTTTACTTGTATGCCTGTGACACATTTAAATTTTGGATGTGGAAATGTGATTCTGTAGTGTGTGAGACTGCATCCTTTGATGGACCTTTTTAAAAATGATATTTGCAGAAGGAAGGCTGCTTCATCCCTAAAGCAGATAATTAGATAGGAGCCTGAGTCCAACTCAGCTCCTGGTGACTGTATAAAGAAATGTCTCCTCCTCCTCTTCTTTTTTCTCTTCCCCTTCTTCGTCCTCCTCCTCTTCCCCTTTTTCTTCTTCCTCTTCTCCTTCTCCTTCTTCTTTTTCCCCTACTTCTTCCTCTTCCCCTTCTTCTTCTCCTCCTTCTCCTCCTCCAGTTAACAGTTGTAAACTCCTTTATGAAACAGGGCCTGTTTATTTGTGAGACTGTGTCAATCCAATTACTTTTGCCAGTCATCTTGCGGGACCTAGGAAGCATGCATTCCCTGTGGTACAAGCATTGTGAAACAATACCCCCTAGAGAGTGGGATGGCTCCCACCTGGATGACATGCAGGAAGTTATAAATACCTGGCTATTTCCTAGGCAAGGCAGGGTGATGCACAAATCCTTTTGGTAAGGGCTTTCTGTGTTTTACATTTTGTTCTTGATTTTTCATTGATTTTTTTTTTACTGCTTTTTATACTTTTCCTACTGTTTTAGCTGTAGATCACCATTGCTGTAAACTATGAGTTGCTGGCAGTCAAACAACCTCCAAATTGTCCAAATAAATAAATACCTTGGAACTATGATGTAATGAATAATGAATGAAGATACAACAGGAGTGCACAAAGTATTTTTTTAAAAAATATTCCATAGTTGATATAGCAAAATATTTAGTTCTTGTAAAATTATTTGTTATTCTGTCTACTACACTAATAACTATAGTTGGTCTGAGCAATTTTTCTGTATCTACTAATTATGCAATTCATCTTTTTTGTTATTTACATAGTCTGCATTTACTGTTGTTTCATAACACATTCAATCTTGATTTTATCACATTTGTTTCTACTGCAGAAAATTAATCTTCCTGCTTCCTTCTTGATAGTGCCAGCTGGCAATGATTCCAAATTCCTGGTGTTGTCCACTTTATGTTCAATTTCTTTTTTTACATTCCCACGCAGTGGTTTACTTCTCCAATTCTCTAGTTTTCAAATACTTGAAAATACTCTCATCTTTTTAAATTCTGCTGCTACTTTCAGGAAGATTTTTTTCCTCAAACTTCTCATCCCTTGTCTCTATGTAATAATTTAACCTGCACTTTTTATTCTTCAATTGTCTGCTTCACCTTCAATAAACTATTCCTTCCAATATAGGTTAAATATACAGTCAATAAAGTTCATGGATGCACTGTTACCTGGTTCCAGAGCCTCTAATTTAAATTGTTCAATTTAAGCTATGTCCAGGTTACCATACCAGTGGCATGTTGCCTATATATTTATGGCTTTCATTGTATCCTTACCATTTATCTTTGAATTTAGAACTTTTAGAACTTGTTTGAAATATTCTGAACTTTTCCTATCTTCTCTAGTATAATTGAACTTAACAATAAATAAGCTACTACCAGCATAACTCCTAGTATCATTAAAGCAACAGGCTCCCTCACGACAACAGGCTAATGGTCCATGAGGGGAGTGGACTGCTCTGATCCTCATAATAATTACTGCTATTTATGTGTCTTTTCTCCTTGAAATGCAGCATCTGTCCTCCAGCTGTACTGGACTTCCAGAATTTACTGCAAGTGTAAATTCTATTATTCTTTGGGATAATCTCGTTAAAATTTCTGGAAGTTGGAGCTTAAAAAATCTGAAGCAAACCGAGATGGGTAATATTACTCTAATATTTACTAAATGGAATGAGGTGCATATCACAGTTAATCGCTCTACCTTTTCTTTACTGGTTACTGTGGATACAGAAAAAAATATGGTCTGTATATAATCTGTTTTCCTAGACCGCAGGGGAAAGAATTATTTAAAGATATGTTTTTATTTTTCAGATTGGATTACTGCTGTAATTTGCAAGGACTCTTGGCAGCTAGCCAGGATAATAAGGATACATAATTCAAACATCCGCAGAACACAAATCAAAACATCCATGGTATGTAATGATAATTAAAGTGAATATTAAAATCAGTTAAATAAAGTAACATCGACTCTATCCTTCAAAGGGCAATCATAACATGAATAGTGTCAACTCAATGGACTATCTATAGTTCTCCAGAGCAGCTCCATCATCACCAGCTCCTGAAAAGCCATCAACATGGGGTTAACTTTAGCTTCTCAACAAGTGTCATTATGGAAAAGCAAAAGATCTCCTGGCCTAAGTCCCCTTCACCTCACAAAAGTGGGGAACCACCAAACCTTTTTCTGGAGCACTGAGTATTAGACAAATCTGCTGGAGAAAATGGAACAGGTTTAGGCTGTTAGCGTGCAAGTTACTGTTGCGAAGTAATTTAGTCTGTTCAAATTGCTGACACTGGCTTTAAATAGTCTAGAACCGGATGGCGAACCTATGGCACATGTACCACAGGTGGCATGCGAAGCCATTTGTCAGGGCACGTGAGGCATTGCCCTGTCAGCTGAGTTCAGCCTTTTTTAAAGCCATTTTTCACCCTACCCAGGCTCCAGAGGCTTTATGGAAGCCTGGGGAGAATGAAAAGAGACTCCCGGCCCCCTCCTCCCCCTGAGACCCTCCGGAGGCTTCAGGGACCTTAAGGAGGCTTCCCTGAAGCCTCCGGAGGATTAAAAACCATGCTACAAGCAATCCAGAAGTCACATCCGGTTTTCTTGTAGGGTCCTGGGGAGGGTGAAAAAAGCATGGAAAAATGGGGAGTCGCGCCTCTCATGTGCACATGCGCACTGGGGGTGTCACACATTGCATTATGGGTGTGGCACCCTCACACACGACTCCCCTGCCCTCCCCCTCTATGGCATGCGAGCCAAAAAAGATTCACCATTGCTGGTCTAGAATCACGTTTGCTTCAAGGAATCTACTAAACCTTTGAATTATATTATCCCTGTAATCCACATCCAACAAAATGCAGAAGTTTTGTTCTTCTGTTGGCACCAAAGCAACAAAATAATTCAAATGAAATAATTTCATCATTTAAATACTACAGAATTGCTGCCAACTTTCATTTTTGTCTGCATAAAATTTGTTAACAAGCAGAAAGATTAATAGTCAGATCACAATGACAACAGAAAAGGAGAATCTGAATGCATGAGAATGAGTTTTTAGGGAGCCTTAGGGCACTACAGCTGGGTTCACAACTAATCACTGTTGCTTTTTCATAAGCAAAATTTTGTTTGAAATTAATATGTTAATTTCAGAAATTCCAAAGGATGTAGTAGGCCTACCTTCCACATTTGTCACTGATCAGAATGTACTCAAAAAACCCATAAAAATTATTTTATGATTTGTATATGCTCATGTTCATTAACAGGTTCATTCTGATATTTTCTCTCATGGTGCTACTGGTTGCTTTACATTTTCCAATTGCAATTTTGTTGTATTTTGTTTCTTGCTTTGTTTAATTGAGCTCTTTTAATTTTCTCTGGGTTTATATTATATTATATTGCAAAATCAATATAAGTTTGTAAAGGGTTTCGGAGTCTCCTTTTCTGGCTTAAGAATTTGTACAATTTTTTAGATATACTGTATAACTAAACAAGTAAAGCATTGGGCTAGGTAAGTGGTGGCTAACCTTTTTGTCATCATGTGCCTAAAACATGTGCGTGCATGCAACTGTGCATATGCATCCCTGTACCATTATTGCAATGTACATGCGACCCCCTCTGTGAGTGTCCCCCCATGCATTGTGCCCCCGGCATGTACCCTGCCCCCGCACAAGCATGCACACACCCCCTGCTGTCCTGCCCCCCGCACATGCGCCCCACCCCTCACTGCTTTTTGGCTTCTAGGTTGGTGCAGGCTTTCCAAGCCCAAAACTTGGCGCGGGGGCACTGCGCAAGGCCCCAAAATGTAATGCGAGTGCCCCCACTCATGCACCCCACCCCCATGCATGCACACTTGCAACTCTCGCATGCGCCCCACCCCTGTGCACATGCAGCAGACCTGAAGACCAGCTAGCCGGCAGGAGGCATGCGCTTACCTTCCCACCAAAGGTGGTTCTAGGCTGGGGTGACAGCTGGCATGCCTGCAGAGAGGGCTCTGTGTGCTACCTGTGGCATGTGTGCCATAGGTTCGCCATCACGGGCCTAGGCTTTCCTTGATTAGAAATGTTTTTTCTGCTTTGCATTTTGTAATCCTGAAATAAATTACTTGTCCTCATGTTTAAGATAAACATTGAGCAATACTAATGGGGAAAGTTTCAGTATCAGTATTGAGAAATGCAAAAGTAAATATTCAAAGTATTTAGCTACTGAAAACAATTAATTAGATTAAGCAATTTGGTTTCTATAACTTTGAAAATCCAAAATATGAAACTGCTTAATGAAAAAAAATCTCATATTGCCTTATGCATCTTATTCCTAAGTACTAGCAATTGTAATAGCAATTTTTCTTTTAGTATCTGCAACATGTTGCACACTAGAAAAGCCTCTAATTATGTCAAGCAGATTGATATGAGAAGAAGCATTTAGTAACTTGATCTCAAATTTGCTAATACCAAAGCACTAAATTCGCTAGAGAATATCTCTCCTGTATCTCTAAGATCTTTCTGTCTATGCTTAAAAGTAATGGTTTCCTTTGCACATACGTATGTGCTAGTCGTTCCCAACTCTAGGGGGCAGTGCTCATGTCCATTTCAAACCTAAGAGCCAGCGTTGTCTGAAGAAGTCTCCGTGGTCCTGTAGCCGGCATGACTAAATGCCAAAGGCGCATGGAACGCTCTTACCTTCCCACCAAAGGTGGTTCCTATTTTTCTACTTGCATTTTTTACATACTTTCAAACTGCTAGGTTGGCAGAAACTGGACAAGTAAAGGGTGCTCACTCAGTTACGTGGAGCTAGGGATTCAAACAGCTCAGTGTCTTAGCCACTAAATCCCCATGTCCCCTCAATAAATAAAGTCCTATGCTTATGCTGGCTTAAATCATCTGCCTTCTTGGCTGATCTGCACTGACTTTACTAACTGAATCAAGTGTTTTGGAAAGGTCATTCCATTCAGGTACTTCCATAATTTTTTATGTATAACATAATCTAAGGGTTTATTCAGTAGTTAAATTTATATTTATGTGCATACATAAATATACATTAAACTGAAGCTGAAGCATCAAAATGTGCATAGATCAATGTTCCCTCTAATTTTTTTTCAGTGTGAGCGGAAAAGTATAGTGTGCGAGCTGCACAGTTTCATGCCTGAGCACCTAAGAGAGCCACAGTTTGAACTGCTGTCGCGTCTGCTGGACATTTGCGCAACCTTCCAAGCGTCAAGCGCCAATTGCGAGCGAGGTTTCAGCCCGATGAATGCCAGACATGAAAAGTGCCACTCAAACACTATACTTTTCCCCTCACCCTGAAAAAAAAAGGCTCTCTGCTCAGTTTTTAGATTGTTAGACTGGCTAGAGAGAGACATGGCACCAACAGGGTCCTGGGTCCTGGCATTTTGCAGGCAACCTGTCCTCTCACATTCCTTTGGAATGCAACCCATCACATGTGAATTAGATTTTGCCAATTATCCTATTAAAAAATAACGCTATTATTCTAAAATATGACTAACTCAATATTAAAAACTGTAAATATGTAATGCTGATAAATAATAGCAGTAATTGTTATTTAGTATGATTAAAATCAGTATTGATATATCAATATAATATCTATCGAAATTGACAATATACACTAAAATAACAATACAAATATATAATGTGGAATATAAATGTAATAAATATAATATATAAATACAACATAAAAAACTCTCCCCCTTTAAAGTAGTAAGATCAATTAAATAGTCTAGCAAGTTTGGACAATATGCTATATGTTATGTTACTTAAGAATATATATACCTCAGAATCAGATACAACATCCACATCATTTCCAACTGAGTCAATAAAATCATATGCCATGCCAAAACTATTTTAAATAAAGATATGAAATTAATCAAGTTTTGCATTTATTTTTCAAAATGAATGTACATTTTTTTTATTATTTAAGTTTTGTACCCTATCTTTTCTAACTAACGTTAACTTTAAAAAGATGTTACATCAGACTACAATACAAGTAATTAAATGAAGACTAAAATAAGTGTTTTGGCATATTGAGCTTTTTATATTTCTTTCTTATATTTCTTCCTTAGTTGAGAACTTGCTCCTCAGCTTACTTACGCATTAACTGTTTGTTGCTTTTATGGTTTATTCATTCACTGCTCCATCTTCAGTTTTTTTCACAGGGGGCAGGGCTTCCTTCCTCCCTCCCTCCCTCCCTCCACTCCTTTGGCCACCAATTTTGATCCAATTCTCTCTCTCTCTCTCTCTCTCTCTCTCTCTCTCTCTCACACACACACACACACACACACACACGTTCTTTGGGGGGGGTTGAATTACTCCGCCTCACTGCGCAAAGTCGACTCAGCATGTGTTCGGCCCCCCACTTACGCCGAATCAAATCCACGGCCGGCGGGACCAGGGGGTTGCATTTCAAAGCCGCCAGTCCTCTTGCTTCTTCTCCTTCACCAGCAAAGCTCCCGCTGGCGTCCCCGCCCATGGCAGAGGCGCCTCTCCCTCCACGCGGAGCACCTGAGCTGGCCCCCGCGTTATCCCTCCCCCTTCCTCCTCTGCCGTGCTTTTGAGGCCGCGGGAGCTAGTAGGAAAGCGGTGGAGGTGGAGGCGGCGGCAGGGATAACCCAGAGCCCAGCTGACTCCTCTCGGAGCACCTCAGCTCAGCTGGGCTCTGGGTTATCCCTGCCGCCGCCTCCACCTCCGCCACTTTCCTACTAGCTCCCGCGGCCTCAAAAGCACGGCAGAGGAGGAAGGGGGAGGGATAACGCGGGGGCCAGCTCAGGTGCTCCGCGTGGAGGGAGAGGCACCACTGCGGGAGCTTTGCTGGTGAAGGAGAAGAAGCAAGAGGACTGGCGGCTCATCAAAACAAGTCTGGGGAGGTCCTTTGCAGGCGGCCAGTTCTAGGCGCCTGCAAAGAACTTCCCCACGTTTGCTTTACAGAAAACTGCGCGGCAGATAGAATCTGCTGCGCGGGCTTTTCTTGTGAGGTGCGCGGCTGCGCAGGCGCGCACCTTAGAGGGAACAGTGGCATAGATACAGGTGCAAAAGCAGGATGTACAATAAAAATGTCTTCCCTGCTGCCGGGTTGGTCTCTAATTTTGTGTACCTTTACCTTTATTGGAAATGTTAAGTGGACTTCTGATAACTACCGGTAGGGGCTCAACTATAGAGGTAGTCTATTTTTAGCAAAGAAACCAATAAACAGTCAAGTTCCTCTTAAAAAGGTAATGTGCATCAGTCGAAACACTTAGCAGTGCTCCAGGTGACTTAAGGAGGAATATAAGTAGTCCTCAATTTACAACAGTTCATTTAGTGACCATTTGAAGTTACAATGGCACTGAAAAAAAATTATTGCCATTTTTCACACAACCGTTGCAGCATCCCCATGGTCAAACAATCAAAATTCAGACGCTTGGTAACTGACTCATATTTATGACAGTTGCAGTGCCTTAGGGTCATGTGATCACCTTTTACCATCTTGACAAGCAAAGTCAACAGGGAAGCCAGATTGGCTTAACAACTGTGCTACTAGCTTAACAACTGCAATAATTCACTTAACATATGTGGCAAGAAAATGGGACAAAATTCACATAACAAATGTCTCACTTAGCAAGAGACATTTTGGGCCCAGTTATGGTTGTAAGTCGAGGACCTTTTCGGTACTTTAGAACTGCAACAGGAAAACACACCTGGAGGTCACATTAGTAATAGAAGGAAGGTGAGTTCAGAGCAACAATTGCCCATTCCTTCTGTAGAAAGACAGTTGCTCGTTTGTTATGGTAAAAGAAAAACTGCCTGGTGTGAATAAGCCTTTTTTTCTTAAAATGATAATAAATAATACTTACCATCGGAAGTATTTTTAGAAAGTGAAGAGTTTCTGGATGCTATACATGTCAATTAGCCTAATACAATTTTGCTTGCTTGGATTTCCTCTATTGTGGCAGATGTATTGGGACATTTAGGATTCCCAAACAGCTCAAGCTGCAAGTTACCAAATCATAACACATACCAGCGAGAAACAAATCTGGAATGGTTCTTCTCCACTATGCCTTTGGATTGTCTTTCCTGGAACCAAGGCATATTTTACACTTTTTTTTTTACAGGTAGGGCTTTTATGTGCTCCATTATGACAGCGGTGACATTCAGAGCATCAAGTCCAACCCCTTGCTCTGTATCTGAACGGGGCGGCAAGTAATGTTGAGGTCCCATCCCCTAAGAAAATACATCAGCAGGATCCAGAAGGGCCTTCTTGGTGGTGGCTCCATTCTTTTAGAATATCATCCCTTCAGAAATTAGACTGGCCCCCACTATGACAGTCCCAAAGGTGTTTTTTCAAGAGGCAACTGGACTTTCTGATTTTTCTTTGAAGACGGTTCACTTCTCATTCAGGAAGCTTCTTTATTCTGAAAGGATAGTGGGAAATGGAAGGGAATCTTGTCCATCCTGTCAGAGCTGAAGAAGCCTCTTATGAAAGCATCTTTGGGACAACCATGACTTGGATGACTGAGAATCTCCATAGATACCCCACTATGACACTTTTTGTAAGGCTCTGAAAACTTGGTTTTGCAAGCAGATGTGGGGAACCCAGAGTGGGATGGAATCTATCAAAAGGCTTACTTGACTGTATGCTGTCACATGGATGGGTGATGTGGGATACTTTTAAAAATTATTTTCCAGTTTTTTTTATTGTTTGTAAGCTGCCTTGAGTTGCTGAGAGTGAGTAGGCAGATGTATAAATTTTCTGAATAAATATTCATGATGGCAAGTATATCCAACACCCTTTCCCAATGAGCCGATATGAGAAAACTTTCTATATTGCTAAAATATCCGTTGTAAAAACCTGGGTGTTGCAGGATCATTAAATGTGCCACTGGTGTATTTGCCCGCTTCTCTGACTACACTTTGGACTTATATACCGCTTCAGTTTTTTACAGCCGTCTCTAAGCAGTTTATAGAGTCAGCATATTTCCCCCAACAATCTGGCCCCTCATTCTGCCCGCCTCAGAAACAGTATGAAAATTTGCTATCCAATGTGCTCTGCACAGACTTTGATGATGATGATGAAAGCAAAGGCAATTGTAAAACTGCAAGGACTTGTGCCACCAACCTACACTGACTTGAGGGCACCAAAAAATTAAAACCCATAAATAGAACTTACGCAAACCATGTTTTAAGTGTTAAAAAAAAGTATTGTATAGGAATATTATATTTAAAATACCTTAATGCTAAATGATACGTGTTATAAGTGTCATATCATTATATGAGGACCAGATTGTTGGGGGCAATATGCTGACTCTGTAAACCGCTTACACAGGGTCTGTAAAGCACCGTGAAGCGCTATATAAGTCTAAGAGCCATTGCTATTGCTATACAATCCACATTTCTTGCTTCCTCCTCTTGTCTTCCAACCCGCCCATGTTTTTTTAAAGAGAGAGTTCATTTCCATGATGGGGGGGGGGAGGGAGAGAGAGAGAGAAGCTGCTTTTCTGCCAAACGAAACCGCGAGGAAAACCCACGCACTCATCCGCCCGCCTCCCGCACCCCCGCCAACTCTCCGCCCGGCCTCCTTTTCCTTCCCTGCAGCCTCCGCGGCGCGGCGGAAGCGGCTTCCTTCCGAGTCAAGGCATCAAAAGCAAGCCGCTGCCGGGTTAGATAGAGAGGGAGGCGCGGAAGGCGGAGACTGGCCCCCCGGCCGGAAAGGGCGAAGATGGCGGAGAAGGAGTGAGTTGAGTTCGGCGCCTCGGGGATGGGATGTTGGCGCGGAATGGGATGCGGCGGGAAAAGGAAAGGAGAGGCGGAGAAAGACGCGCAAGGGAAAAGGGCGAGGAAGCGCCCGGCAACCCCTGGGGTGGTAGTCATATCTGACATATGCCTACGATACAATATAACCATCACTTAGCAGTTGGAATGGGGAGAAGGGTCGGGGGAGGGTCGGCTCGCCCTGGTTCTCGGCAAGGGACCTCGGAGAGGTTCGTGCCAAAGGGAGGAGGAGGAGGTGGTGGTGGTGGTGGAAGTGGCCCGGGAGAGGCAAACCCGCTCGGGCAGACAAGCCGGCGTCTTCCCCGCAAAGCGAATTACGTTGTCTCGCCGAAAGTGTCTGGTAGCGCCGTTCGGAGCTTGTTTTCCAAGGAGATTCGGGCGAGGTTCATGCCCTCGGATGGCTTCTCTGTGCCTGGTCGCTTGAAGTCGTGGAGCGTAGGGCTCAAACGGCCTGGCCTTAAGTGGCTTTTATTCTTGAGCGTCTTTGCAGAAGGAAGCCCGTTTTTAAAAAATAGAGCAAGGGCCAGTGGTCTTTAAAAACTGCCTTTTCCAGAAGATATAAGATTGTTTTGTTATTGGAAAGATACAGGTTGATAGATGGAAGAATATAACTAGTTAAACTTAGTGAAATTTAGTAATAGAAGATAATAATTAAATAAATAATTGATAATGATAATAATGTATACAATGTGTAGTGTTATAAGTAATAATTGGATATGAATATTGAATGGTACCAATGAAAGGAAGATTAGAAATCCTTTTGGATTATATACAAAAGTTAATAAAAAAGAATTAAGTTAGATACAGTTAAGTTTTGATTATTAGGAGGAAAATATTATGATACAGGATATAGTCAAATAAAGGAAGGATAATGATGACAACCTATATATATGTATGGATATAATATAAGGAAACTAGACGAAAATTGCCAAGAGTGATTTGGAAAGGAGGATTAGAAAAGTTTGTTATTAAATATTATGGATGTTTAGCTAGAATAGGACATAAGGATTCAGTGTTATTGGAGGATTTTAGAAATATTAAATGAAATGCCAGTATGTGGTTATGTATTAAATCTTGGTATATTTTAAATAATTATAGTCAAATAAAAATGGAGGTATAAAGGTAACATGTATAAATATTTGAATTAAAATACTTGAGTTAATATGAGTTATGCTTGATGACTGTGGAAGAGATGCACGAAAACCTTTTGTAACCAACTGATACACTTTCTACAGTATGTAAAGAAGGAAGATTTTATGTGTTGTGTTTGTTTTGAAAATAAAAATAAATTCTATTTAAAAAAACCCTGCCTTTTCCCACTTGGACTCCACCAAGGCGCATACCTGCCCTGCTTTTCTTTGTGTAAGGTCCCCGAACCCCCAAGCGTCACCTTGATTTCAGGAATGCAGTCTAGGTGGTCCTCGAGTTACGGCCCAAACTTCCGTGGCTAAGTGAAACCTTTCTTAAGTAAGTTTTGCCTCATTTTTATATGTTTTCTTGCCACCGTTGTTAAGCGGATCGTTGCATTTGTTGAATTAGTAACACGGTTGCTAAGAGAGTCTGGCTTCCCTATTGACTTTGCTTGTCCGAAGGGCGCAAAGACTTATCAAGTGACCCCAGGACACTGCATCATAAATATGTATCACTTGCCAAGCATCTGAATTTTGATCATGTGGCCGTGGGGATGCTGCATCAGTCGTAAGTGTGAAAAAACTGTAATAAATTCACTTTTTTCAGTGCTGTTGTAACTTTGAACGGTCACTAAATGAACAGTGGTAAGTCGAGGACTACGTGTAGTCTGAGTTGCTCTTCACTGTGCTGGTCTTAGTTTTTTTCTCTTTGTTCCAAATTCATCAGCTGGGATGTGTAAAATCTGTTTGGCTTTGTTAGCTAGTCCCTTGGAAACAAATCAGTTGACTGCCCTGATTTGAAATGATGCATGGATGAAGGAAAGAGTTCAGGAATATGAACAGCTATTTTTACCCCTGTATAATTTTTTGCCCACAGATGGATGGATGGAGAAAAAAAACCCTGGTAAATGCTAGGATCAATCTCTGTTAAACCTCAGGGCTGACTTATGTTCTCTGTAACAAGACAGGATGATTTCTTCTGTTTATATTTCAGTTTTATTCTGAAGAGTCAATTTGCTTTACAAAACTTATTCCATTGCTTCAGGGTCCTGGAGTGGATTAGGAGAATAGGGGTAGGACTGCAAGGGAAAGGAAAGTGGCAGCTATCATTCATTTATGTGATACTGGATTCCTTCCATCTTGACCTACGTGCTAGACCATCTGCTGAAGGCTACTCTTTGCATTATAATTTTTGCACATGAGTGCCTAAAAGAATTTGAAATTGGTGGGTATCGTGGTCATTGCTTTCTTTAATTGTTCAGAAGTTTTGCTGCTAAAATTATATTTATGGCTTTTTGAAGTAAAAAAACTTACCAAAATAAGTTTTTCCCTCTACCGTACATATTTATTTTAAAGGGTTTCCCCACCCCCCTATATATTAGGCATGTGCCAAAAAGATGGACTGTGTTTCTCTGCCCAGGCACTTCACTTCAGTGGAAATATCTTTTGTGCATATGCAAACAAGAATAAAAAGACTGCCAAAGCTTTCAAAATAACTTTACAGCAGGCTTACGCACAGGGATATTTCATTTTATAGAAATGTCTGATGCCTTGTCAAAGACATAAAACAAAATGACCCTTTTAGCTTTGTTTATTGTGCTTCAACTATTATCTTTCAACTGTAGCCATCTAATGTTTTGTCACCAATTATTTGGCCTTTTTACTTAATGGAGAAAATGGTTGAGAAGCAAAAACACTAACTTTTTTGAACTAATAGAATTTAAAACTCTCCATTGGAAAACATGGTTTGGCTCTCTGCATTTAAAAGCATGCACTATTAAATACCTGTTGTGATAGAACTTACAGCCAGATATGTAGCTGAAATTGCCTTAGGATAAATTATCTGTATTTCCCAGAACTTGAATGGATATTGCCACTAGCATTCTATTTTGTTATATTATGAACATGGTAATTTAATGACTCAGCTGTGGATGGTTGTATAATAGATCTGCTCTGCTTTCTTCTTTTACAGATAGTCCTACCTTATGAATAGTCTTCATTTATTGACTACTCATTCAGTAACCATTCAAAAGTATAACAGTGCCAAAAAATATTTTTAGGGTCATTTTATTACTATTTATGACCGCCAAAGCACTTTCTCAGTCACATGATTGCCATTGTCACTATGCATGCTCTTGTGCCTGACTGTGATTCCCCCCCTCCTCCTTGTAGAAAAGAGAGGAAGGGGTTACAAGAAAGTGAGCTGTTTGCTCGTCTACACATTGAAAGCAGCATCCTGAGTTGAATAATACAGAATGCAAAACTGAATCAGTACCTTCATGCAGGATGTCTAATAACAGTGAAATAAAACATGATGGCTTAGTGTCATATATGAATTTAGTCAAGGATATCTGTCATATGTATTGATAGATAAATGTCTCCTCCATCCACCTGGGGTTTTGTTTATGTACTAAGAAATTAGTTTACCATTTGTGATATGATTGCTGCTCATGTTGCATTTGGACATATAGTGTTCAGCATTGCAAAGTAAACCTTTGTTCTAAGCCATTTAAACTTTTTTGACCTCTAGTTACATAAATATTTTCACAAGAGAGCTTAAAGTAGTTACATCATCACAGTAGAATTCTTATTTTTGTGCGGTCAACCAAATTTTGTGCAATATTAGTACATTGCATAAGAATCGCATATTAATGCTCATATGTATTCGCTAATAATTTTTTTGCAGTATCAGGATTGTCAAAATGACATATGGATTATAAGTATTCAGGTACTTACACTTACCAAATCTAATATATTTGAACAACTCGGTTGTGTCCTACTAATCAGCTAGGGTAATTCTTTATATTGAAGTGAGACACAATTGAATTTTTTCACATGGTGAATGCCTGGAATTTTAACTCTGGTGCTTTGGTTGTTTTTGCATGAATTATTTTATAAGCCCATAACTATTGCAAGCTGATTATAAGCAAAAAATAATATTACACACAAATTTGAAGGTTGCCTGTTTCCACACTGAATCTTCAATGAAAAACTTAACTTTTCAAATTCAGTTAATTTTATAACCCATGTTTTTCTTTTAACTAAAGATGTAATCAGATGTACAAATTCAACAATTCTGAACAAGGACATTAACATATTTACAACAGAAAGCATATAAAATAAGTTAATATAAAAAGTACCTACTTTTGAATGTGAAAATTAAAAGTGATAAATACCTGTTTTTAGCAAGCAGAACATTTCCAAAGATGCAACTATAAAAAGAACTAATGGAAAGTAACTAGGATAATATTGCAGATCAAGATACTTTCTGTTTGAAATGTTAAAAGTGGTATGAATGGGGTCAGTCAGCACAAGTGCCTGGGAAGATCTCTTCATGACAACTCATTTAAGTTTGAAGTTCAGATTCCAACCTTAGTAACATACATAAAGCATTGTCTGTTTACTCAGCTATCTATTTTTAGTTGCCTCCATAGGAGTATTAACTTCCATGTCAATTGTTGATTGGGGTGGGGCCTGTTTCTTGGTCTGGTCTACCCTGTAGGACTGACACTTGGAGATTGAGTTCTTGTACCCCCAATCATTCTCTGACAGCCTTAGGAAGAAGGCAAGGACAAACCACTTTTGAAAATCTTCCCAAGGAAGGAGTCCACATTGAATCAGACACACATAGAAACCCACAAAGCTCTCCCCAGTCTAGTGTTTTCTTTGGGTTGGATTTTATTTTACAAAATTCCAAGCCACAGCTAGGAATTGGGAGATTAATAAATAATTTTAATAATACATTTTAAAACCAATGCATTTTAAGTCTAATAAATCTGGAGAACACCAAAGGTATTTTATTGGGCCAAAACACAGTGAAAATCTATTTAAAATAATAATTTGCTACTATAAAAGTATTGTAACCTTTCCCCCCATTGTTTGAGCCCAAAGAAGCTTTAACAATAACTTCTAAAATTCCAGTATGCTTTGAAGTTAATAGCAAATGTCTTTCTTTTCATGGATCTATGCAAACCAAAGAAACTAAGTCTAGCAATTACAGGAAAGTGTTGATTAAGCCCCTTTATTCCTTCAGTACACTCTTTAATTCTTGCAGCATAGAGTGTAACCTTGACAAAATAAAAGCAAAACTAAAGTTTCATTGTCTCCTTCATTGGATTCCTTCAGTTTATGAGGACAGAAATGCTTTGTTTAAATCTGGGAAATGTCTAGAAATATGTTTTTGATTAAAATAGTATTTTTTCAGGGTTAATTGTGAATTAAAAACATGACAACATAAACATTTCTGCACCCTGTATCTTGTGATACATTATACAGTATAGATCTAGTATAATTCAGATTTCATGGTGTTTTAATTTTTTTTTCTCATTGTAAAATGCTGTTAGGCTAAAATTACAGTTGTGTCTCTTCCAGAGCTTTCCTTTTTTTCTTTCTAACTGAAGAATGGAAACTGAATTAATATACAGCTGCAGCAGAATTTATCTAAGTGTCTCAGAGTTCACCTATAAAGATGATGTTCTCAAAAGAAAGCTATAGCGGTCTATTGCCATTCAGGATTTCAGGTTCCTTCTCTTCAATTCTATCTCTGCCTTACAGATGCAGACATTTATTTCATGGTATCTCCTTCAAATAAATGTTATTCCTTCCAATCAGACTGAAAAACTAATTAAAGTTGTACAGGTTATGTACATATGTTTCTTTTACTCCCTCCCCATCCCAAGCATTCTTAGACAAGTAGATTAGATCTTTAAACAGCCAAAACTTTCTTGAAATTTTTAAAAACAATTCTAAACTTCACTTGTATATCTGTTTCATTTCTGCTTGTTAATATTTAGCCTTGAACATATAATATCTATTTTTTTGAACTCCCAACACTTTTTTAAATCTTTATTTTGCACTTTAAAAAAATATTATTCCGTATTTCTACAGCCTTTTTTCCCCTGCCTGCACCTTCTGTAGTTTTCCTAACTAACTGACCAAAAACTCCATTTTTTTGCAACAATATTTTCCATCTAGTTGATAAGGAGGAATAATTATTATATATGTAAAAAAAATTAAAATGCAGTTTGCAGACCTTACTTCAGTGTCTGTGTTGGAGACATGCTTGTTTTTTTATTATTTAACTGTCTGGTAAATAAGATACAGAACCTTGAGTTAGTAGCAATGTTCACTATTCTGCAGATAGTTCAAGGTATTGTGAATGTCTGTGGAATGGAAGATAATACTGCACAAGAGAAATTTACAGTCTGTTTGTTGCTGCAGTGTCTGTTCTACTTGCTCCAAAATAAGAAAATTAAAATGCAAACAGTAGGCAGACTCCAAATTTATAAAACAGTATATATCCTCCCCCCCCTTTTAACATTTTATATGACTGAATTGCCAGACACAGTATACAGTTGCAAGAAAAAGTATGTGAACCCCTTGGGATTACGTGGAGTTTTGCATGAATTGGTCATAAAATGTGCTCTGAACTTCATCTAAGTCACAACAATAGAAAAACACAGTCTGCTGAACATAATACTACACAAACATTAGATGTTGCCATGGTTTAATTGAACATAACATATAAACATACACAGTGCAGGGAGGAAAAAGTATGTGAACCATTGGACTTAATAAGTGGTTGACCCTCCTTTGGCAGCAATAACCTCAACCAAACGTTTCCTGTAGTTGCAGATCAGACCTGCACAACGATCTGGAGTAATTTTGGACCACTCCTCTTCACAAAACTGTTTCAGTGTAGCAATATTCTTGAGATGTCTGGTGTGAATTGCTCTCTTAAGGTCATGCCACAGCATTTCAATCGGGTTGAGGTCAGGACTCTAACTGGGCCACTCCAGAAGGTGTATTCTGTGCTGTTGAAGCCATTTTTTTGTTGAATTACTTGTATGCTTTGGGTCATTGTCCTGTTGCATCACCCATCCTCTGCGGAGCGTCAGTTGGCGGACAGATGGTCGTACGTTTTCCTGCAAAATGTCTTGATAAACCCTGGAATTCATTGTCCCATCAATGACCACAATCCGTCCAGGCCCTGAGGCAGCAAAGCACCTCCAAACCATGATGCTCCCTCCGCCATGTTTTACAGTGGGGATGAGATTTTGATGTTGGTGTGCTGTATCTTTTTTGTCCACACATAGTATTGTGTGTTTTTCCCAAACAACTCAATTTTGGTTTCATCTGTCCACAGTATATTTTGCCAGTAATGCTGTGGAACATCCAGGTGCTCTTTTGCAAACTTCAAACATGCTGCAATATTTTTTTGGACAGCAATGGCTTCCTCCGTTGTGTCCTCCCATGTACTCCATTCTTGTTTAATGTTTTCCTTATTGTAGATGTGTCAACAAAAATGTTAGCATGTGCCAGAGATTTCTGTAGGTCTTTAGCTGACACTCTAGGATTCTTCTTTACCTCATGAAGCATTCTGCACTGTGCTCTTGCAGTCATTTTTACAGGATGACCACGCCTAGGGAAAGTAACAACAGTGCTAAATTTTCTCCATTTATAGACAGTCTGTCATCGTGGACACATGAACATCAAGGCTTTTGGAGGTACTTTTGTAACCCTTTCCAGCTTTATGCAAGTCAACAATTCTTGATCATAGGTCTTCTGAGAGCTCTTTTCTGCGAGGCATGGTTCACATCAGACAGTGCTTCTTGAAACCAGTAAACCCAAAACAGGTGTGTGTTTTTAAAGGGCAGGACAACTGTCAGCAACACATCTAATATCATCACATTGGAGTCAAGGTTGGCTCACTCCTGGCTCCAATTAGCTCTTGGAGAAGTCATTAAGCTAGGGGCTCACATACTTTTTCCTCCCTGCACTGTGTATGTTTACATGTTATGTTCAATTAAACCATGGCAACATCTAATGTTTGTGTAGTATTATGTTCAGCAGACTGTGTTTTTCTATTGTTGTGACTTACATGAGCACATTTTATGACCAATTCATGCAAAACTCCATGTAATCCCAAGGGGTTCACATACTTTTTCTTGCAACTGTATGCTATATGTATCATTGTTATACCGAATCTATGTAGAACAAGCATTTTGGATGACAAATTGGAAAAATAAGTGTCTGGGAAACAACACAGTCTAGTTCAGATATATATATGTACATGGCGAGAAAAACAAATCTTGCGAGTTTATCAGACAGATGGCATAGAGAACAAAGCTGTTACAGAAGTTGGTAGTTCCAGGAAGTTCTAGGAAAACTATGAAGATAGAGAAATGTTATTTATTGTTTGGTTTATGATAGGGTAGAAGCATGTCTCATAATCTGATTGTTTGGATACCATTTCTTCTTTATATTTGAATACACTTAATGACTATTTGCTCAGTGATCATTCAAAATTACGGTGGCCAAAGTTATGGCCATAGCAGTGTCCCCACCGCCATGTGATTACAATTTGGATGTTGTGAAGTGCCCTGCAATCATGTGATCTCCATTTGCCATATTTCCTGCCTGCTTTCCCCTCTGGTTCCTGGAAGAGTGAGAGGCTGAAGAAGCAGGATTTTGGTACAGAGCATTTGCAGCTGCCCCCCAGAAACAAAAGAACTCTCTCTTGAATCTGAATGGTGGCTTGAAATGCCTCATACTGTAAATGCTGTGTGGATTTTGGGGTGGATTTTTCTGTGCATGGAGAGTAGGGAGAGTAGGGATGGAGAAAAGAAATTTGGATTGTTATAGATCTATATATGGAGCTTTTTTTCTTCAGAGCAACACTGATGTCCTCTCTCCCCATGTGCAGGAAGGAACTGGTGCTGGTCTGGTTTTAAAAGTAATTGCCCACCCTTCCTTGTTCTATAGTAAGTGCTCTCAGTGTAATATATGATAACAATACATCTAAAATTAATGCATAAGATAGAAAAATGATAAACTAAACATATCAGCTAAAAGTGGTAGAGAAGCTGCATTCACATATCTCATTAGAAGTGCTTTCTTAAACTCTTGATTGCTGGTTGGACTCATGCACTCATAAATCTAACAGAAGTTATTGAGTTCAGAGAAATTATAGTTTGGCTTGTGGCCCGGTCTAAAATCCAGAAGTTCCCTCCTTCGCAAAAAAGGCCTAAGAGAATAAACAGGTTCTTTACCATTGTTGACCAGGTGGTGTATGTGAAAGGACATATCTGTGGAAAGAATTCCATTCAGGTGAGTGAGTGCTTTTCAAAAGTCTTGCTCCCATGTAGCCATCTGCCAGTCATTAGGTTTTGAGCATATTTGGAGCAGGCTTACAATGATGCCCTCAAAACTTCTGTGCCAGGATTAATACCACGTTCCTGATTCGGAGGAAGTCAGTAAGAGAATGAATTAAATTATCCAAATTTTTTATATTATATATTATAATCTCTTCTTTTTCTATCTTATCCCTTATCCATAATCAAATTGCAAAAGCACGTCATTCAGTCCTAATCAGCAAAAGTCTATTAATACCTACCAGAAATATGAATATAAAGTAAAAGAAAACTCTTTCCACTTACAAATAAATCTTTAAAGCCTCATTCAGTCCTGGTCAAAATGAAATTCCATTAATAGCTACCAGAAACCATAGCATATATATTTTAACTCTGATCAAACAGATTCACTTTATAAACTTCCTTTTTATTTTTTAAGAAGCTTGATCTTTAGTCCAATCAAATAGTGTTCCACAAGTTGATTCCTTACCATTTTCTCTTTGACATCTTTCCAGAACAGCTTTAGAAATTTCTTTTTGTCTCCTCCTGGAAAGAGTTTCCTTGGTTTCACACATTCCTTTTGTAAATCCAATATAAGAAGGCTTTCCAAGTCTCTCCTCTGAATTCATTATTTATGTGTCTTCTTTAATTTCCAAGATATAAACTGGTTTCGTTTGTAAATCCATTTTGGCATTGTTTTCCATATCACTCTTACATTCTGGCATTTTAAAATCCATTTTCAGTTCCACAGCATTCTTTGCCATATCACTTTTGTAATCACCATTCTTTAGAACAGTGTTTTTCAACCACTGTGCCGCGGCACACTAGTGTGCCGTGACATAGTGTAAGGTGTGCCGTGGGAAAAACACCTGCCTATAGTCAATATAGGCACAGAGTTAATTTTTTTTAACATTTTCTAATGGTGGTGTGCCTCGTGATTTTTTTCATGAAAAAAGTGTGCCTTTGCACAAAAAAGGTTGAAAAACACTGCTTTAGAACTCCAAATCCAGTCTGTTTTATCCAATCAAATCTGTTGTTCTTATATATCCTCTGCTATAATATCAAACAATCTTGTAAATAACTTCTGAGTATGTTGTTCACAAAAGAACGTTAATTTTTTCTATAGTCAAACAGGACCGATCCAGATGATCCCATCTGGATCGGTCCTCAGGATCTGGTATTTGCACACAGAACACACACTCTGCTAGAGAGAAGTTCCCTGAAGATGGGCTCCAGCAAGAGTCTGAAAGCTTGGAAGACTAAACTTCTGGTCCCGGAGATTGATCCAGATTGGATCCCGCAACATTACCCTGGGACATGTATATTCACTTTCATTTGTCAAACAGTATTTCTCCATTATATTAATGGGCCTATTCTCCTTTAGGTCCCTTCTTATCATTTGTTTATTTCCAATCATGAAAACTCTCATGGGAGGACTTCTTACAATTGATTCCAAAGATTTCATTTATTCCTGTACATATTTTTAAACATTCCACAGGAATGTTTAAAAATATGTACAGGAATAAATGAAATCTTTGGTTTATGCAGCTTCTTAATTTTCCAAGATCCACATTCCACACACACCCTCTTTTGTTGTTTTCCAGAAAAGTAAAGCTTTTCTTTTTAATCCTTAGACTTGTATTGGAGCTTCTTTCATCCAAGGTAAATATTTTTTTCAGTGACAATACATCTTGCCCTTTGGAAGATTTCTTAACACAAACAAATCAGTAATAAGCAGTTTCCTAAAGTAGTTAACAGAAGAAGTAAGTGAACCCAGTCATCTTTTAGCAAAGTACCTAACCGCATTAGTCAAGGTGAATATTTATGTGGCTCCCAGGCCTTTCAAACCTCCTGGAGAACAGTGTTTTGCAATCTCTCTGCAGGTAGATTTCTCTGCGGAGCCAAACATGGGCAATCCTTGATTCTTCCTTAATCCAGGAAGGAATTTGGAGGAGCCAATTTATTCACCAGCTGCTATTTCAACCACATTTATTGGCTTGCAAAAAGAACATGTTCAAGTCTTTACTGCCTCCTTGGAAGTTCCCTATCTGGCTTCTTTTCCATTCTATTTCCAACTCACTGATGACATTTGGTGACCAAAGGTGACAAATCTCTCAATCAGCAAATCTCTGGGGCCAGTTAATCAGTAAATAAATCTCACCATAATCCTTTTCTTCCAGCAGATCTTTTAAATTTGGATCTATTTTATTTATCTATTAAATAGATTTATATAGCCACCCAACTCTCACATAGTGACAGGACTGAATTATTAATAATCTTAAGGAATATCATCAGATTGGATATTGAGTTACATTTTACAATACTACAGAAAATACTGACTTTTTAAAATTATATTATTTCATATAACATGGATGAGTAACCTTGCTGTTCAGCTTGAGTAAATAAATTTAAACATATTTGTAAATGCTTTCGAAAGCATATTTTTAATGTTAGAAAAATCAGAGGAAAAGTAGAATCTCAATATATTTTTATTTTCCATTTTAATGTTTGGTCTACATGGCATTATTATTATTATGGTTCATTGCACAGTCATCCAGATTAATATATTTTTATTCTGCCTCCCATGTAATCACATATCATTGTGGCATACAATAAAATGTAATCGAAACAATATTAAAATAACTACATTCATTAAAAAGATGAAGAGGAGGAAAATAACCATTCATTTATGGAAGGCCTGGGTGAACAGAAATGTTGGTTTAATAGAAGGCCTAAGGAATTAGGCATAGAAGGCCTAATAGCGGGATGGCGAATCTATGGCACGCATGCCACAGGTGGCACGCGGAGCCATTTGTCAGGGCATGCGAGGCATTGCCCTGTTAGCTGGCCAGCGTGCGCTGAGTTCAGCCTTTTTTAAACCCATTTTTTGCTCTCCCCAGGCTCCAGAGGCTTTATAGGATCCTGAGGAGGGCGAAAAGAGTCTCCCCCCCCCCCCGGAGGCCCTCTGGAGGCTTCAGGAACCTTCAGGAGGCTTCCCTGAAGCCTCCGGAGTACAAAAAACCAGCCCTATGGGCAAACCGGAAGTTCAGGAACGGACTTCTGGTTTGCTCATAGGGTCATTTTTTGCCCTTCGGAGGCTTAAGGGAAGCCTCCTGAAGGTCCCTGAAGCCTCCAGAGGGCCTCTGTGGGGGCAGGGAGGCTTTTTTTGCCCTCCCCAGGCTCCTATAAAGCCTCTGGAGCCTGGGAAGGGCAAAAAAAGCATGCAAAAAATGAGGGGCCGTGCCTCTCATACGTGCATGTATACTGGGGGAGTTTGTGCATTGCGTTATGTGTGTGGATCGCCTGTACCCGACCTCCCCTGCGCTCCCCCCCCCTTTATGGCACATGAGCCAAAAAAGGTTCGCTATCGCTGGCCTAATAATATGAACCCTTTGAATATCATGAGGATATTCCAGAGTACTGGCTGCACCAAAGTGGTGTTTATATTATTTTGTTGGTTAGTTATCTGGATTATTGGCTTTATTAGAAGATCAAGAGTTATTTTTACTCCATTTCCAGGTATGTAAGAACACCCTTTATTGGGATTGGAAACCAAGCACTCCATTTGGACTCTAAATCATTTTAAAAGTGTTTGCAAATGTTGTTTGTTCCTGTCAATACAGTTGTAAGCTCTTGCATTATTCATTCTTTTACTTTTATTCAGTCCCTAATCAGTTCAGCAACACACAGTCTTTAATAAATTTTTGCCAAGTCAGATTGTGCAAACTTTGAAGGCTATTTTCAAATCTAGTCCAAAAAGGGAAGAATTTAAATTTCATCCGTTCTGTATTTTTTCTGTTCTTAATGTTTAGAAATTTACCTTTATAGGATCAGATGCATCAAAGGAGAGTGACATAGGACAAATCTGACCAAATGTGAAGTAAATGTGTTATTGGGGCCTATCTTGTGACAATAAAGATGACGAATCATCGATATTTCTCCACACTTATTTCGAATGGCCTGAGCCATCCTGAGAAGGGGTGGTTCAGAGGTTTAACTTCAAAGTCATGCTGAGGAAGATCCTGTCTTCGTGTCTAGAGACTGGGGGAGTCCAGATGGGGATTAAGAGAGTTTGGCTCAAGACCCTAAGATCTAGTGGTTTGGGATTTTAGCCCCTCCCCTCCGGGTCTGGGGACCATTTCTTCATTGCCCCTAAACCCCCTATCTGGGGGTTCTTTTGGATTTGCAGTCAGTGGCAGCTGTGGCCAGGAGGGCCTTCACACAATTTTGTGTTGTGAGCAAATCATGCCTATTCCTGGATTGGGAGGCTGTGCTCAAAATCATTTAAAATTTACTCACCTCCAGATTAGATTATTGCAACATGCTTTACATGGGGCTGCCCTTGAAGAGTATACAGAAGGTTTAACTGGTGCAAAATGCATTCAGGACAAGCGACATCATCTCTGCTCCACGAGCTGCATGGGTTTGCCAGGGTCTTTCTGAGTAGAACTCAATGTGCTGATGGTTATCTTGGTTACCTGTTCTGACCCTCTCCTCCGTCTAGTAACAAAAGCCGAGACAAGCGTAAAATGGAATGTCTTTTAATGACAAGACCAGACTCTCGGTGGCTGAAAGCCAAATAAACAAACAGATAGGGACTTTGGCAGCAAGTCCGACAAACCTTGGCAGTAATGCAAACAAACTCTGGCAGGAATCCAGCCTGCCAAATTTGTTTCTCTTTAGTCAAAGTGTTGACTTCTGCAAGAAGAGCGTGGCACAAGCAGCCTCTTTTATAGTCTGGGAGAGGAGCTTAATGACCATAAGCTGAGTGTAATTACCTCCTGTAATTACGTAGTTCTTGACACTGAGTAGTCCTTCCATGGCGTGCATCCCGGAACAACTCACAGGTGGTTTCTGGATCACTTTCTCTTGTCTCCTCCCCACTGATCCAAAGCTTAGGCGCCACCTGGTGGCCAACAGGCCTCTCTGCGCCCTGCGAGGTGGCGCAGTGGTTAAATGCAGCACTGCAGGCTACTGCTAGATCAGCAGTTCAGCGGTTCAAATCTCACCGGCTCAGGGTTGACTCAGCTTTCCATCCTTCCGAGGTGGGTAAAATGAGGACCCAGATTGTTGGGGGCAATATGCTGACTCTCTGTAAACCGCTTAGAGAGGGCTGAAAGCCCTATGAAGCAGTATATAAGTCTACTGCTATTGCTATTGCTCAGAGTCGGAACCCTGTCCAGGGTCCTCCACATCCTCCAGGGCCAACTCATAGGGCCCCTCTCTGTCGGAGTCTGGTGGCAGCTCCAATGACTCCTGCCGGGCCACAACAGTTACCTTAAGGTCAGGTTACTGATTACTGTTACCCCAGCATTGTCTGTCCTTTTAGAACTGGAAGGATAAGCATCCAGATCCCATCTATGAGACTCACCTATTGAGAAGAAGGTCTTTATTATCATGGTGCCTACCCTGAAAGTATACTTCATTGTCCCAATGAAGGGGGGGGGGGCTAGTGATGAAACAGGCCGCCTGCTTAAGACCACCCAAGGCCTCCCCGACCTACTGAAATACCTCATGCTCCCCACAATTCCTTCCTCCCCATCTGCCACGCCGGGTCACTTACCATGAAAAGATCTAACAAGCTGTGTCCTCTCCAGCCTCTCAGCCGAGTGCGTCCCTCTGACGTTACATTTAGGCCTATGTAGGCTTTGCCCGGCACTTTGCAGGCCAAAATGGAGGTTCAGAGGGGCGGCCCTTCATTTTGGTCTGAAAAGTGCTGGGGGAGGCCTGCGCAGCCCTAAATGGAGGGGCGGGCGCACCCCTCCAAAACTCCGTTTTGGCCAGCAAAGTGCATGAAGAATGTTGCAGAGCTTCTGTAGTTGTTCGTAAAGGCGAACTACTGCCATGGTGCTGCAAGATTCATAGTTTCGGGACTAGGGGGAGTTTCATAAACACTAGGGGGCAATGATCACATAAATTAGAATGTTTGCTAAGGGAACGCTTGTAACCCAGGGATTGCATGTATAAATATAGCATTCAATTATGATATCTGAGAAGAACTTCCAAACAGTTATATTTTTATATTAAACATCTATGATGTTTATTTAGGTAAAGACATGGATAAAAATATTGTCCTGTAATTGTTCTGTCTTCTTTTTTAACAGGCTTCGGGATATATCCTGAATGAAAAGAAATAAGATTATTTCAGTTTTCTTTGTCCTTCTCTAGCTTCAAGTCTCTGTTCTAAATATTGTTAGAAGCACATGAAGCCATGGCAGATGTTGATGTTCAACCGTCCATACCAAAAAGGTGTGGTCCATACATATCTTCCATCACCAGCCACAGCCTGAATCTGGTCCTTCGTGGGATAGTCCTGTTCTTAATTGGAGTCTTTCTTGCATTAATATTAAACTTGCTTCAGATACAAAGAAATGTCACCTTATTTCCACCGGATGTTATTACAAGCATCTTTTCTTCAGCTTGGTGGGTGCCCCTCGGATGTGGCACAGCATCAGGTACGTCAGAATAATGATGCTAAAAGATATTAAGAAAAATGTCAGCTTAATCCAGGCCATCAAAAACTTCACGCCTGTGGTCAGAATCATATTCTCTGCCCCAAGGGTGGGTTCCGGCAGGCACTACTGCTGGTTCACTCGTGTACGTGCTGCACGTGCTGTTGATACATGCTGTGCACAATTAAGCAGTGCAATAAAAAAAACAAGATGGCAGCGCATGTGGCGCCGCCCAGAGAACAGGGATGTGGCAGGCCTGGGTCGCTGCCAGTTGCAGCGATCCAGGCCGCCAAATCAGTTTGCCCAAACCGGTCCGAGCTGATAGGAACCCACCACTGTTCTGCCCCCAACCCCTCCTTTCAGCATTAAATTTATGTATGCTTTGTGCCGGATTAAGGAGGATGTGAGGTTTCTATAATTCTAGTACTTTGAAATAGTTCATTTGGATCTCACCAATTCCATCTTACGTTTTCCTTAGAAGTCAAAATTAGCTAAAGATGAAAGTTGGAATTGTACAATGCAATTTATTGGTAGCCTTATGTCATCCAGGAAAAAGCTTGGATAAAGTAAAGCATTCTCAGCTTATTCCTTCTCAAAAAAGAAGAGAGAGCCACTTTTGATACTTTGATGAATTTGTTATGTAAATTGTTTTCATTAGCAGAAGTGATTCATAGAAGATTCTACTGCTCTCAAAGCACTCAAAAATTAGAGTATTTCCCTGAGATTAATTTAGCAATTATTTATTTATCAAACTCTTATTTTCTTTACTAATGGTATTTTTTAAAAGAAGGTATTTGGTGTCAAATGCTTTCCTTTTTGCTTTTCATGAAGTTAACACACTATAGATAGAGTTCAAAGACTAACTCCCTGCTCCGGAGCTTGTCGGGTGTGAGTCCTTGCTGGTGAAGTTGGACCTTGTGGGCTTGTTGTTAATGTACGTGCCTCCCAACAGCGTGACAACAGCCCTCCCCTCGCTTCTCGAGTCAGTAGCCGAGCTGGCAGTTGAGTTCCCCAGGCTTATGATCCTGGGGGACTTCAATATGCCTTCGCTCGGCGAGCACTCTGATGGAGCACAAGAGTTCATGGCTTCCATGACAGCCATGGGCTTGACTCAAGTAATTCGGAGCCCGACTCACTCAGCGGGTCACACGCTCGACCTCGTATTTCTCTCGGAGCAGTGGAGTTGTGATCTTGGTTTGAGGGGTAGTGAGATCTTGCCCCTGTCATGGTCGGACCACTTCCTACTGAGGCTCGACTTTCGGAGACCAATCCCCCTCTGTAGGGAGGAGGAACCGATTAGGTGGTTCCACCCCAGGCGTCTTATGGATCCTCAGGGTTTCCAGACGGCACTTGGTGTTGTGCCTGATACTCTCACCCACAGTCCAGTGGAGACCTTAGTTGCTGCCTGGAACTCAGCAGCGTGTGAGGCTCTCCACCGGATTGCGCCTTTATGGCCGATCCGAGGCAGTGGATCCAGGAGGGCTCCTTGGTTTACCAAGGACCTCCGGGAGATGAAGCGCCAAAAGAGACGCCTAGAGCGCTGCTGGAGGTCCAGTAAATCCGAGTCAGACCGAGCACTATTAAAAGTTTGCATCGGAGCTTACCTTCTGGCAATCCGGACAGCTAAGAACACCTATATTGCCGCTCTGATTGCGTCCGCTGAGTCGCGCCCAGCCGCCTTGTTTAGGGTAACCCGCTCCCTCCTGAATGGGAGGGTTGCGGATAATCCCTTACGAGGTAGAGCGGAGGAGTTTGTTCAATTCCTCGCGGACAAAGTTGCTCGGCTTCGGACAGACCTGGACTCCAATTGCACAGAGCCAGCTGAGGTACCAGGGGAGGGTCTTGAGCGACATCTTTGGATTGATTTTCAACTTGTTATTCCTGATGAAGTGGACAAGGCCATGGGAGCGGTGAGTGCCTCCATGTGTGCACTGGACCCATGCCCCTCCTGGCTGCTCGCGAACAACAAGGAGGTGACGCGGGGCTGGATCCAGGCGATAGTGAACGCCTCCCTTCGGGAGGGCTTCTTTCCCCCGCCATTGAAGGCAGCGGTGGTGAGACCCCTCCTGAAGAAGCCATCTCTAGATCCAGCCATTTTGAATAACTACCGTCCAGTCTCCAACCTTCGTTGGGAAGGTTGTTGAGAAAGTGGTGGCCTTTCAGCTCCGACGGTCCTTGGATGAAACCGATTATCTGGATCCCTTTCAGTCCGGATTCAGGCCTGGCTACAGCACGGAAACTGCTTTGGTCGCACTGACCGATGGTCTCTGGAGAGGCAGGGACAGAGGTCATGCCTCCGTCCTAGTGCTTCTTGACCTCTCAGCGACCTTCGATACCATCGACCATGGTATCCTTCTGCCGCGGTTACGGGAGGTGGGGGTGGGAGGCACCGTCCTTCGGTGGTTCTCCTCCTACCTCTTGGACAGGTCGCAGTCAGTGTTGGTTGGGGGGCAGAGGTCGGCCCCTAGGCCCCTGAAATATGGGGTGCCGCAGGGTTCGGTCCTGTCCCCCCTCCTGTTTAACATCTACATGAAGCCGTTGGGCGAGATCATTCAGCGGCACGGGATAAAATACCATCAGTATGTGGACGATACCGAGTTGTATCTGTCCGCCCCGTGCCAACTCAGTGAAGCAGTTGACGTGATGTGTCAGTGCCTGGAGGCTGTTAGGGTCTGGATGGGAGTAAACAAGCTTGCGCTCAATCCAGACAAGACTGAGTGGCTGGTGTGTTTCCCTCCCAAAAATTGGCTAAGTATTCCATCGCTCAGGCTGGGGGGTGAAATTCTACGCCCCTCAGACAGGGTTCGCAATTTGGGAGTCCTCCTGGATCCACAGCTGACCTTAGAACATCATTTGTCGGCTGTGACCAGGGGGGATTTGCCCAGGTTCGCCTGGTGCACCAATTGCGTCCCTACCTGAACCGGGAGGTACTCGCAACAGTCACTCATGCCCTTGTGACCTCAAGACTGGACTACTGCAATGCATTTTACATGGGGCAGCCCTTGAAGAGCATTCGGAGACTTCAGCTTATCCAGAATGCAGCCGTGCAAGCGATTGTGGGTGCACCTCGGTACACACATGTTACACCTATCCTCCGCGAGCTGCACTGGTTACCGTTTGGTCTGTGGATACGCTTCAAGGTGTTAGTCGTCACTTATAAAGCCCTTCATGGTATCGGACCTGGGTACTTGAGAGACCGTCTGCTGCCAATTACCTCCCAAAGGCCCATTTGATCCCACAGATTAGGCCTCCTCCGGGTTCCATCTACTGGCCAATGTCATCTGGCTACTACCTGGGGGAGGGCCTTCTTCTCTGTGTCTGCTCCAGCCCTTTGGAACGAACTCCCCACAGAGATTCGGACCCTCACCTCTCTCCAGGCTTTCCATAAAGCCGTTAAAACCTGGCTGTGCCGGCAGGTCTGGGGTTGATGAGTTCCCTTCCCCTCTCGAATTTGTGTGACTGTTGATTGTCTTTTAATTTCCCTTGTACCTTCTTTGTTGTATTTCCTTTGTGTTTAAACCCCCCCCCCCTTGGGTTTGTTAGCCGCCCTGAGTCCCTCAGGGAATAGGGCAGCATATAAATAAAATAAACCTTCAAATCTAACTTGAAATAAATTGTCTGTGAAATCTGGCTTGTGTAGATTTGAAAAAAGAATATAGTTAGGGATTTAGAGAATCTCTAAAATATCTGCATGTCTCAGTTTTTGTTTTGTTTTAGTTCCTTTTTCCTGAGGTGAATCCAAGATTTTTGAATATGCTATAATGACTAGGGTTAATTTTTAGTATTTCTGCTAACTTTTGTAATTCTAAAACAAAGAGTCCCAATTGTGTGTTTATTATCATTGTCATCAATAGTCTCCATTAGATTTCTCAAAATACATTGTTCCAGAAAGATACTAGAAGTTTCTTCTCTATTGCCATTCCAAGTACAGCATTCTAGAAATTGTCTCAGGTGGAGGTTTGTGGTATTCTAAATAGTTTTAAATCATTTTGAGGAGTAACTTCTGGAAAACCATCCGATCATTTAGAAGTGGCATAATCTAAGTCAGGGGTGTCAAACTCTTATTTCATTGAGGGCCACAACACGGTTGTTTTTGACCCTGGGAAGCCCGGAATGAGTGTGGCCAGGATGGGCATGGCCAGTTTGACCTCACTTGTGTTGTGGTAACCTGAGCATTCTGCCAGCAGAAACAACTCTCCCGAGCTCCATTTTCTATGGCAGAGGCACTGCGGACCAGTCTTTCATTGTTTCCAGGGTGGCCCTGTGGGCCAGATCTAAGCACCCCACAGGCTGGATCCAGCTCCCGGGCCTTGAGTTTGACATCCCTGATCTAAGTGATTGGGAGGAGAAATGGTAGATTTTCCATATTCTTGTACTTCATCCCTTAAAAATCTTTAAAAGATTTCTGAATCAGGTTGTCAGGCCAAGTGGCTTGCCTGTGTCATTTATTCTCACTGAACTCAGTAAAATTTATTCCACAGGTTCACTTTAAAAGAACTTAAACACATCAACTGTCAGAAAAAGCGATTATACTGTAGATACCTTGTTAGCTGTGTTTTATTTTACAGCTGTAATTGGATTATTGTACCCTTGCATGGATAGACATCTGGGAGAACCTCATAAATTTAAGAGAGAATGGTCCAGTGTGATGAGATGCGTAGCAGTCTTTGTTGGCATAAATCATGCCAGTGCTGTATCCTTTTTGTGCGGTAATGAAGTTGGCAATGACACATAAACTTCAGGCAGATCAAAAAATAAAACCAAGAAGCCCTCTAATTTCATTAAGGTTGAATACATATTTCATTTCCCCATATGTCAATAAATTTGTTACTAAATTTACATTAGAGGAAGATCATTTACCCCCAGCTTGTAAATTAAAAAGGTACTGTTGGCAACAAATGAGCAGGATAGAGATAAAGATGGTTGCAGATATTGTTGCTGAAAACTCTGGTTGCCTTTCAAGATTAGTTTTACCTAATATATACATCTAGGTATGCACAGAAAATGAAGATGGATGGATGGATGGATGGATGGATGGATGGATGGATGGATGGATGGACGGACGGACCGACCAACCGACCATATGCACACATTTCTGGGAAGGAATCTCAAGGATTGCTTTTAACTAGAATTGGTAAACCTAGGTTTTAAAAATGAGGAAAGTTTGTTTTTAAATCAGGATTATTTTTGTTTTGGGTAATTATAGCCATTAACTTTCAGTTATTAATTCACTATTAAATAGTGTATCACTATTTAAAATTGCTACTGATAATAAAAACAATAAAAATCCACCTTGCCTATAGCCATTGATGCACTTTTCCTTTTAAGACCTTCCCAAGCTGCTTAACTATCATATATTATGTTAGGAAACCCCTTTTCTTACATGTACCACTTTCAGAGAATTTTTCTTAAAATATTTGAATCAGCATAGAAAAAATACAATACAGGCTAAGATACATTGATCATAAAATAACCAGAAACACTAAAATGTAAGATTTAGAGTTGTGAAGAAGCATGAATTTATACCGAGAAAAAGTATAAGGTTGGTATCCAGAGGAACTCAGTTTTACAAAAAAATAAAATTAAATTAAAAAAGCACTAAACTTGCATAACTGGATGCTCATTTAAAAGAAAAAATGGATTTTTGGAATCATTGGACCAGTCTTGGAAATGCTGTGAAGGTTGGTCTGGATGGGAATAATATTTAGCCTTGATTTGGATCTCTTTTAGACATAAAGAACTGGCTGTCTCTTTAAGGTTAAAACAAACAACAGAATTGGTTTGCTGCCAGTCTTCTCAAAATATTCCTTAAACTGTCCAAACAGAAAGTGGATTTTGCCAACAACTTTCAGTTGTCTCTCACACTTGCTGCACTGTCAGTGGGGCTGTGGTGGACTTTTGATAGATCTCGAAGTGGTTTTGGACTTGGAATAGGAATTGCATTTTTAGCCACTTTGGTGACTCAGCTTCTGGTCTACAATGGATTTTATCAGTAAGTATTAAATGCATATTCTTATTAATTTCATTTGTATTTTAAAGGCAATGTCTGTCAAGATTATAAATTTAAAAAAGGCCTTGACTTATTTATAGGAATAGCATGACGAAATTCAGTGGAACAAATGTGACCTCAGTGGCACGTTATATTTATGGCAGGGAGAAGCTGGCTGTATTGTTTATTTATTGCCTTTGCAACTTACACACCTTAATGTTTGGGGATGAAATTAACTTGTGCAATTAAATGCTAATAATTATGCTTCCCAGAATCAAGGTTGACAGTAAAGCTAAGATTTGCCTTGGACGCTCTAGGCAGGCCCATTTAGACTGCCTCTGCTTCTCCTTCCTAATCAGCAATGTAAAGATTATTTGCAATCTTCCAATCTTCCAGTTTCATGGTGCTGAGAATAAGGAACAAAAATAATTGTGGATCACTCACCACCTCCCTTTGGCAAGGCTGCCATTGGTACTGCACTAAAAAAATGCAAGAGGTTAATTAAATGAATTGTTTACATCCATTCACTCTCATCCATATTCCTACTTCATGTTTACCTAGTGATACATTAAATAAATAAAATGTAAGCCATTCAGAGGGGAGTGCTGAGAGGCAATCAAGCTGCCTCTTTCTATTAAAAATGTTTGATGCTGAAGAGCTCTGATCAAGCCCATGGGGAAGAGAATTGTTCACATGCTACATAGAGCCACACTTTTAAAGTAATTTTACTGTAGCTTCAAATAGTAGTGGAACCTCAGGTCACGAACAGTTCTGACCACGACCCAGTCAGTTGCCGACCCAAAAATCCGCTAAATGTTTCACTCTGTTCATGAACGCATTCTTGGGTGGTGATCAAACACAGCCACAACGATTTTCCCTGCTGCAGCTATTTCCCCTTCTGCACCTTTTTTTATTGTGTGAACACATGAGCAGTCAGTCTTGCTTCCAGTCACGACCAAATCGGGTGCCGGCCGAAGTCTTGGAATGGATTATGGTCGTGACCGGAGGTGCCACTGTATATCACAGCTGAAATAGAAATAAATCTATTTAACATTCTCCTTTTATACAGACTGTCCATGGTTTTCCATGGATATTCTGAATTGGCCATTTACATTCCCATTTTAAAATTTCTGACCAAGGTGTAGTTATGCATAAAAGAATTCTGCTTTTTAAAATTCTTTGTAATTTAATTAGTAACAAAGACCTTCCAGCTAGCTAGCATCCAAAACCCTCTTGGCCCCAGCAGTCTTCAGGCTTTTTACTCTCTTTTTCAAAATCAGAATCACACATCAGGCAAGGTGCCATTGTGATACTAATTTTTTTAAAAAATGTTTTTCTCCAGATACACATCTCCTGATTTCCTTTATGTCCGTTCCTGGTTGCCCTGTATATTCTTTGCTGGTGGAATAACTATGGGAAACATTGGCAGGCAGCTAGCAATGGTAAGCTAACAATTCAATGTTCTGTGTTTTTGTAGTATTCTTGTAAGTAATTTAGTCTTCTTTTTTTTTCTTGCCCTTGATTCCCCCTCCCCATCCCTTGGGATATCCAAATAATTTTGACAACATTAAGGAAACTCAAGACTCAATAACCAATTCTCTTGAATTTGGCGTGGGAATGACATTAAACATGCCAAATAATTCTTTGGAATATAACATTCTTCATTAATTCCTTCGTTTTAGAAGTCAGAATGAAAATAAAACAAATAGAGCTTGAATAATCTCTTACCTGTTTCCAACCAAGCATTATTTCAAGATACAATCTTGATTCTCAGAAACATCCCCCAAAGTTAAAAATGTGCACATGTCACAAATACACTTGGAAGCATTCAGAGCCTTTTAAAAATGTATCCAATCTTTCATTGCTTTTAAAAAGTGACAAAAAAGAAAAAAAACCCACAAAAGTGAAAACATATAGGCAAAGACAAGGAAAAAAGACCACATACAATCTACTATAACCTTCAATATTTGGATATGTCAATGCAGCTTTTGAAGGAAAGTGAAAAAAATAAAACAGAAAAGTACAATATATCATTTCACATTACATAATTACAATTCTATCTATAGTTATGCAATTAAAGGGAAGCATTCAGACAGCCTTTAACGGATGACCACAGTCTATTTTAAAGAGAAAGATGAAACTTAACTAATGTGGCTAATTCTTGTGCTCATCACGTGGACACCCTATCTGATAAAAAGATGTTCACTAATGCCACGGAAGCATGTTTTAAAGTACGGGTATCAAACTTGTGGCGTTACATTGCCGTCTTGTGATGTATCGCAGCATTTTTCCCTTTGTAGTGTTAGAGTGGGTGTAGCCTATGTGTGACGCATCCGGCCCGCGGGTTGCCAGTTTAACACCCATGTTAAAGCCTGATTTCTGAGTAGGAAGGGAAGTATTAGAGAGAGTAGTTAGTTAGTTATGTAGGTAGGTAGGTAAAAGGATAGAGAGAGAAATAAAGATAGATAGATAGAGAAATACAGTAGGTAGGTGGGGAGAGAGTGTGTGTAGGTAGGTAGGTAAAGGGATAGAGAGAGAGAGAAATAGAGTAGGTAGATAGGAGAGAGAGTGTAGGTAGGTAGGTAGTGGGATAGAGAGAAATAGAAAGAGATAGAGAAATACAATAGATAGATAGGGAGAGAGAGGGTAGGTAGGTAGGTAGATAGAGGGATAGAGAAAAAGAGAAATACAGTAGGTAGTAGGCAGAGAGTGAATGTGTGTAGGTAGGTAGGGATAGAGAGGTAGAGGGATAGAGAGAGAGAAATACAGTAGGTAGGGAGAATGAGAGTGTGGGTGGGTAGGTAGGTAGGTAGGTAGGTAGGTAGGTAGAGGGATAGAGAGAGAGAGAGAAATACAGTAGGGAGTAGGCAGAGAGTGAATGCGTATAGGTAGATAGGTAGAGGGATAGAGAAAGAGAGAAATACAAGTAGATAGGGAGAGAGAGTAGATAGGTAGGTAGGGTAGGTAGGTAGAGGGATAGAGAGAGAGAGAAACACAGTAGGTAGGGAGAGTGAGAGTGTGGGTGGGTAGGTAGGTAGGTAGAGGGATATAGAGAGAGAAATAGAAAAAGAGAGAAGTACAGTAGGTAGGTAGGTAGATGTTTCCAAGTGTATTTATCCATGTGCTGGAGAAGGAAATCGCTGACAAACCTTAAGACTTTGTTTCTGCTGGCACAGCAATTGATCAATGTAATTCTCATCAGTTAAAGAACTTTCCAAAAGGGAAAAAAAGTGTTTGCACTCTGCAAACCTCCGAAACGGTCCGTTTTTCACAAAAACAGGCCCATTTTTTTTCAAATAAAAGGCATTAATAGCCTTGGGAGGGCTTGCAGAGTGCTCGGGGGGGGGGCGCAAAAAAGAGCAAAAAACAGCCTGTTTTTCACGAAAACGAGCCTGTTTTTTGTCAAAAAAATTGCATACATAGCCTTATGGAGGCTTATAGAGTGCTGCTGGAGGCTGGGGGGGGGGGGGGCAAAAATGGCCCATTCTTTGCTCATTTCTAACCTCCCCAGCTCCCAGGAGCTCTCTGAAAGCTTCCTACAGACTCTGCATGGGCATTTTGGTGAAGGAAGCAGGGCTTCGGGAGGCAAAAATGCTGTATTCGATGTATAAGACACACCCAGATTTTCAGCCTCTTTTTTGAGGAAAAAAGGTATGTTTTATACTCAGAAAAATACAGTAAATCTTCAGAGAGAGGATGAGTGGGTGGGTGGGTGGGGAAGGGGAATATAATTTATCTTTGTTCTGAATTCCAGAATTGTGTGTTCATTAGACATCACACTAGAAAAAGAGACTGGCCACTTTTTCTGTGCTTCTTTTCTAGTTGCATTTTGGATGTGGTATAAAAGCTGCAGTGGCCTATCCAAATATTGAAGGCTTACAATGGATTTCAATATGGTTTTGTTTTAAAGAATTCTTTGTTCTTGATTTTTGTTTGTTTATGATTTTAATGTATTAATTATTATATTAAAATGAGAATTCTTGTCGGTCAAAAATATTATAAATACTGTCTAATAAATTGAAAAAGTAGTTGCAGGAGAATCTAGCATTACATGTTTCGCTTATTAAATATAAATTACATTTCTAGAAATACCTGTTGCTTTTGTTATACAAACATAATCTTTTTTATTTTAAAATTTGCTAATTTACTGTTTATAAAAATAGATTTTTCATCATTATAGAGCAGTATCAAAATAGGTGAGTTAATTATTTTTTAAAAATCATACAGCAGGAATAGATGTTAAATTTTGAAATCCATGTTGTTTCTGTTCATGTATTTTTTAAAATTCTTTTTTACCATTTTTATTGTTTTGGGGTAGATTAGCTTAACAAATAGGAAAAGGAAATGCTATAGATATCTAGAGGCTGTGTGGTTTTGATTTTAAATTTCCCGGACTGATCCCAATCCATTTTCTCCTCCTCTCTTCGCCTCTTTTTCATTTAAATTTTTATTTGCAAAGTTTTATTTCTATCACTACTTTCTATATTTTTAGACATTAGAAGGTCTGAAATCCTTTCTGATCTCCTTCATAGTCTAATGGTTGATCCCTGCCTACCTCTGCCCATTCCTGTAATCCAAATTCACATGGTTTACGTACTATATCTTCAGGTTGCAATTTGAGGATTAGTGAGGTAAAATGAGTCCCTGGGGAGAAGAAAGCTCCTTTGTTGAATCTACCCATTTGCTTTGCTCTACTCTTTTTTTATTTATGTGTGTAGATCAGCTACTTACACCTAACTTCTGTTTGTCTTACAGTATGAATGTAAAGTTATTACGGAAAAGTCTCATCAAGACTGACAAGAGGAAAAATACTTTTATCTCATGGGAGGAAAAAGAGCAGACTGAGAAGATCACACAGTAGAGAGAACTCGATTATATAATTGCCAAAAAAAAAAAAAAAGCAATGTCCCTCTCTTGTTTCTTCTTCTCTTGTCCCTTGTTGTGTCTCTGGCCTGGTCCACTTGCAAAGGCACTATTTACTGCAATCTGTGATTGCTGAATCTCTTAAGTCACATAAAAATCCTGGCATCTCAGGAACTTGATCTGTGCAAAATGGTGCTTCAGCGCAACACGCTGGAGAAAGTATTGGCTTCTGATTCTTTGTTTACCTGAACTAGGCTAGGCTTGCCATGTAGTGTCCCCCCCCCCCCCCCCAAGTAAGGTTCGTGTGCCAAACCAAGCTTACAACAAAACAAAACATCATCCTTCTGGCTGCATTACCTTTTACTTACTACAGCCAATTTTGAGATAGGTGGTATTCTTAGAGTGTTGCTGTTTTATTATACCTCAGGTCAGAGGGATAAAAGGCCCCCAAAGACACTAATGGAATTAGCATCAAAAGTATAATCAGTGCTGTGACTTCTCTTCGTAAAGAGGGAAATAAATTTACAGAACAGCTGTGCATAAAGTGAACATGAATTTTCTGTTTTACATCAAGAGTTGATGGCATAGTTGAATGCATATGCACTATTTGCAATACAAATGGATAGCAGTGCTACTGCACTCTCTGTGTCTATGCCTGTAGTGTGTTGAGTGTGGGACCACTCTGTAAATAGATACACCCTATTGTAGGATTCTTCATCACATAGCAGCCATAAAGCTGTTTATTGAGATGTGATTCACGCTAAATGGTAATATTGAGGCTATCCATAAATAAGACATTTACAGTTGGTAGTTTAGTTCTGGAAATAGGAAAATCCAACTTTTTAAAAAAGTTTGGTAAGATGATCTTCAGTGTAGAAATTACAAGTACCTCTCTCACTTTGTATAGTAAAACATGGGTGTCTGCTTGCATTCTGATCATAGGAGCTGTAAACGTTCCTTTACAGAGATTCCAGCAAAATGAATTCATGTTATTGCTCTTATAGAAATGTCATATGACAAGGTGAGTTCTAACAAAAGAGAGGCACAGCCGAAGATATTATTGTGGTACTGCATCAGTAGAGCTGATCCTTGAGTCTGGTAAATGGGAGAAAGGAAAAAGAAACTTTCATATAATACCATTTTAAATCATTCTATTTAATTGCTTCTATATTCTCTGTATAAAGTGAAAAGCTGCTGGTGTGTTTTTTTAAAAGTATATTCAGTGCAAGTTTTTAAAAAATACAGCCACTCAAAAGAGGCTTATGTTGGTCCAAAGAAAAATGTGTGTGTGTATAAAAAAAGTATATAATTTTATTTTTCTTTAATATATTCATAAAAATGTAGAATTGGAAAACTAAGATTTTTAAAGACTTGCACACTAATACATGAAGAATATGCAATGAGAGCCTGGGGAAAAATAAACCAAGCTTTGGAAAGGAAAATGTGCAATCAATAAGTCTTAGAAAAATAGCAAACAATATGCAAAATAGCAGTAGCTTTAATTTTTGACTAGCTGTTGCAAATTCACACTATTGCACTACAGGGTCTTTAACATGGTTGTAATGTTATCAGACTGAATATTAGAAAATACTAAGTGTTAGTGCACCTCCTTATATACCTTTCCCCACATGAAATCTACAGCGAAACAAATAATTCCTGAGGTTTAACTTTAAGATATTTCTAAAAGCATAAATGTCTCTGAGGTGGCTTAAGATTAAGAGATCTGGTCCCTATCCAATTTATCTGTGATTCTGCTGAATCCAGTAAGTCAAATTTGTCATCAGAGCTTATTAAAATGGTGATAAGGCACCCTTTGAAAGTTTAAATATGACAGCCTGGCTCTCACCATATAGTCTAATTATTGAATTGGAGTGTTGCTGTAAGAAAATGCAATGCGTGTGGCTTTGAATAGGGCTGCATTATAGATTTTTAGTTATCTGGCCTCCTAACACGGGTAGTACACATGTTTTTGAAATAAGATCTGTTACTTTGGTTTTATAGTTTTGTAGGCAGATTTTGCAGGATTAAGCTGCCTTAAAGTGAAACAGAATAATGGCTTTCCACAAGGTTTACTAAATCTAATTGAAGGTAATAGTGACATTTGGTTCAATCTATGGGTGTAATGATTGATTGCCAATGAGGACTTTTCTGCAGAAAGTATTGGACTAAATTGTAGTAGCTCTTCATTATCTTGCTAAGAAGTCCAGAATACTGTAGTTCACAGGTTTTGGTAAACCTTAAAAACATGAAATCATATCTTACTGCATATTGTCCTAAAGACACATATCACCATTATTCAGTAAGCATCATAGTTGCTGAATATACACACAATTTGAAATTGCCAGTTGATTTTTTTTTGACTAGCACTTCTGATATGGAGCAAAATTAGTCATCTTTCCAAAGTCACTTTGATAGGCCACTGTAATCTCTTAAATATTACTATTGAACAAAATTCATACTGTTTCTCTGAATTACCAGCTGGTACTGAATTGAGGGAGGAGAGGTTTGTGATGAGAATGCCTTAATTACAATGGGGGTGGGGGTGGGGGAAGCAACTGCTGTATGATGTGTAACTATAATAATACATTGTCTTCAATATGCTCTGTAGAGAATGAATAAGGTATATTTTAGATACAACTTTGTAAGCACTATAAAAACTTCACTAGTTGTGAACAAATTGTTAATGTTTACTTCTTCAGGTTGCTGTTAAAAGCAAAATATGTATTAAATAAAATTACAGTCTTGAAAACTTAGTTTCTTTTTCATTTTTTAAGAAGAAATAATTCTTAACTGCATGGGGATGATTCTCTTTCAGATATTAAATTAGAATGTTGGCTCTTGAGGCAGGATAACAGTTACAGAACATCTAGAAAATTAATATACACTTCCCCAGCCATTAGAGAACACAAATCAGCAATTGCATGAAGTCAATATAGATTGATTTGGGCTTTTAGATCCAAATCTTTCAGTTCTGGTTAAAACACTGGAATGAGAGCATCATGAAAAATTAAAATTAAAAAAGGAATCCCCCTTCTTTTTTCCTGAAAAGCAGCAGAGAATTATCTCTGATAGTATTTTTTTTAAGTGCAGTTAGCTGTTCTGCTGGCTTTGAGAGATCAAGGAACTGCTGGAATTTTACATCTGAAACAAAGACACAGAAGCCTTGTTGCATAAACCTACTTCTCCCCATTATTTCAGTATCTTTGGATATGGTTCATCCATAATTAACATCAATTAAACTAAAACATTAGTGAAAATTGTATAAATACCATAAAGTCAATATATGTCATGTAATATTTATAGTCATATAAACGTAACACACAAATATAACATCTATAATACGACACACTGCCATCTATGTTTATTAATAAGGTTTATAAGATAACTATATCATCTAATTTTAATTGTTGCTGTTCTCAACGCCTATTCACATTTGCTTCCACCTATCAAGTTATTAAATAATTTATCACAGAAGAGAAAAAAAGCCCTATATTCATGATTACAGATTCTGAAATACAGGTTCTGATTACCTTGAAGTATCATACTATATGCGGGTGGAAAGCGGTCATGGGAATAGACCCATTAAAGATCTAAAAGGATTCAATAGGTCATGAATGGCATATGGTCATATTTAAATTGTGTTCCTGTGCAGCAGTATATTCTGGTGACAAGGATATCTAATACTACTGTAAAGTCATGAATTCTCGGGGGGTAGAAGCTGTTCATAGTTAAAAGTTTTCCTCATGAAACTTCTACTGAGTTTGAGATAGTGTGTAATAAATTATGGTCAAGGAAGAAGAATCATCTTGGGATCCGAGTATCTGGCCTATATCGGCAAAGAAATATTTCTTAACATTATTCTGTTTCTGTGGTATTTTCTATGATGCTATTGGGGTTGGGGTGTTTTATGAGACTATGGAGGGGGGGGGAAATGTTAAGAACAGCTGTCTAAAAATAGAGTAATAATTAAGATGTTTCACATCTCTGTTGTTCACACCATAGAAAGAATTATAGAATTTATGAAAATACTTCTGTTGAACCGATTTAAAATTAGTTGCAAACATTTGGAAATTTAAAGCAAGTGCAAAGATACCCAAAGTATGTACTCAAAGAAGGGTAAAGTGGAGTAATCCTTGCTCCACAAACTGAGGAGTGGATAAAAGACCTTTATTAAATTGAGTGAGGGGATGAAACAAAAAACACATTAGCTTGACTCAATGATCCAGTCAGTCGTTATTGATGATCTGCTCCTAATATAAATATCATATATCTCTCTATTGAAAAAAAGTCATGCAAGTGAACTCCAAAATTTTAGGATTTGCCCCCTAAATCTGGAATTATTTCTGGATTTTTCTGTTCTATTTTGATGATAGTGGGGAGCATTGGTTCTTTCCAGCTTGAATTCCTTTTAACAGGATTTTTTTCAAAAAAACCATATGAGTATGCTTAGGGAGGGGGAGACAGTTTTCATGGATCTTTAGAAAATTAAAAATAGTATAGAGCAAGTTAAATTAATTAGGGCTCCCGAAAGTTTGAAGTAGGGTTTTGATTTGACAAAACTGGGAATGAATCACCATTCTGAAGGAACTTCACCAAGTGAGAAGCTTTGAAATGCTGAATAGAATTAAGTGGCTTGGAAGTCTTTCATAATGTCTTACAGATTGTGACTTTTTTTGATACTCCTGTGTTTGCTGTACACAATATATAGTATTGCAACCTCATTTCTTAGTATAGGGAACTGGGATGATGGGTTCTTTGATACTAACAAGAAGAAGATAATTAGTTTTATCATCACATTAAACTTTCTATCAGAATCCTTGGGGGAAAGTCAAGGTGAACACTACTTTGTTCATTATTTACTTTTTCACCTCTCCACTTCTTTAATGTAGCCAGCCCAAAGTCTTATGCTCTCACTCTCTTGAACTAATAAGATACTATAGTGTTCTTGTACATCAAGCTCAGTTCAGCTCTCAATACCCAGATTATGAGCTCAAGGCTGACAAGTCCAAGACATTTCTCTTCAATCCAACCTCAACTTCGAATTCTGAAATTCAAGGGATAGGTTACATTTCCTGACCATTAGAGTAACACAACTATAGGTCTATATACTGTTTTTATGAATAGGAGTTGGAAAGTCTATATGGTCTAGGATTCAGACTTTGACTCTGAAGAAGCTGCTCCAGTTGAATCCTAGAGGGGAAACTACTACTATCAAAATACTATTTCTTCTTCGGTGTGACACAAAGATGGCTGATACCTTGCTTTGGCCCCTGCAGCTTTATAAATCAGGCTTATTTATAGTGGTAGAATAATAGAATAGTAGAATAACAATAGAATAGTTAGAACAGTCAAACTTGGCTTCGGGGGGAGGAGCCTGCCGCCGTCGGGAGCTCAACGAAGCTCCTGTCAGGATTCTGGTTCGTATATCTTATAAGATCTATAGATATCTCCCCTTTCTGGCAGAAAGGGGCAGGGAGAAGGTCAGTCGTTAGGATCTCTTTGTAATTCATAGCTTTTTTTTGCTGTGAATGGAGAAGAGGTTCAACATTAGCTGAGCCTTTACTCCGGCCAGTTTTCCGCGCTGCCTTTTTTGCAGCCCTAGGCAGATTGCCCCCCCCCCCAGGACAAAGCTAAGCTATTTAAAAGTCAATCCGGGCGGGGACCATTCCTGAGGAATTTCTTCTATTACTATCTAAAATACCAGCTTCAATTTCGCAAAAGGCTCCCTTTCTTTTTTAGCTGCGTCACAAGATGGCGATCTCGTAGCTTTTGTGTTTGATGTGACGTACTTAGTCAGCCCTACCCTCCTGAAGGCTTCTCCGTACTAATTGCTAAAAGATTAACTGAGGGGAGCAGAGACTTTGATTTTTGGCTCGCTTGATTGCTTGTCTTTTATTTTTACTCTGGAATGGCTCCCAAATCTAAACAGAAGCGCTTCCTTAATAACATATCTCCAAAAACTGCTATGAAGCCGCTACCCTTGCCTCCTACACCCTCCACGGGAGATTTGTTAACACAAGAATTTCTTCTCAAAACGCTTAATGATTTCAGACAGGAAATTAATCAACTGATATCGGATTTATATGATCAATTTGATGCTAAAATTGCTCAGGCAAAGAAGGATATGATCGGAGTAATGACAGTCATGACAGATTATATTGCTGAAACGGAGGACAAATTGGAACTTTTGGAAGAAACTAACCTTAATTTGATATCCAAAATTCAAACGTTACAACAGGAAATTGAAAATGCTCAAAAACAACTTGTCATGATAAATTATAATAAGACTGCCTTTGCAATAAGAGTTAGAGGACTGTGTGAAAACCAACAGGAGAATTTGAAACAGATCTTCTTTGAGGCTTTCAGCCGCTTGGTGGGAAGTCCGGGATTTAACTTTGATTGGCAGATTCAAAGAATTTACCGCCAGAATTCGTGGGTAGCAAAACAGCGACAGCTTCCGAGGGACATAATTATATACTTTACCACAAGGGAATCCAGAAATGAGATAATACAGAGGCTTTACAGCAAGAGTTGAGAATTGATGGACAGGACTTGATTGTTTTTAAAGAGATACCATCTCAAATATTAAGAACAAGGAGAGAGTACGCTTTCTTAACCGAAGAACTCAGAAATTCTCAGATTCCATACAAATGGGAAGTCCCAGCTGGTATTACAGTTACATTTGGCAACCAAAAACACCGCATTAATTCTGTCTGTGAAGCCCGAGAATTTTACTACGAGACCCTGAAGGCGGGACTTCCTGATTCATCCGGACCTGGAGAGAGACAAGGAGAAGGAGAAGACAAACAGCGAGACACATGGCTACAAGGCGGAGGGTGTTGCTTTCCTCTTCCGGAAGGGCAGAAGACTAAAGAATAAAGACTTAGCGATGTTCTTAAAGCTTTATGATTTCCGTCTGGGATAAAATGGAAAAGTTGTATATCGATGATGAGACATGGAGATTGAAAGAAGCGTTGCTGATTGTGGACACATATTGTATATAAGATTTGTCTGAACTCTAACTCAAATTGCGCATGAATTATTTTCCTAGGCGAGGAGAGCGGAGATTGCGATCTTTTTGAGTTGTGGTCTGGGACGAACGGAGTTGGGAGGCGCGTGGGAGAGGGAAGGGTAGCGAAAGCTTAATTAGACTACCTGGGGCTAGAATGCAAGCTGATGTTTGTTTGAGTTGCTATTTCAATATAAGGTCAAGAAAGATTGGTCGGAGAGTCTTCAGGAAAGTGGAGTAAATATGGGAGGAGCAATGGATGTGGATAAAATATATATGTCGATATGGATAAAGGCAGGGTGGAAGGTAAAAAATTTACATGTGGAGGTGGGTAAGGATAGAAAGGGAGGTGTTGGAAATGAAAAATGAAAGAAGTACTTGAGTTTAATGGTTTTATAGAAAGGTTTGGATATTCGGATAAAAAAGAGATAAATTAAAGGTCTGAATAGATAGACAAAGCAATGAGACTTTTAGTTGGGGAATCCTAATTGATCAACTTACCTGGCTCTAATACAGTTTGAAACCCTGCAAGTAGTAAAATAACCGAAATTTGGAATGAGCTACATTGTTTAAGATTTACAGATAATGGGAAGCTGTGTTAACGTAGTGGGTTTATTGACCCTTCTTGTTTCTCCTTTCTTTTTGTGTGTGTGTGTGAGTTTTTTTTTTATTTTTTAGTTTTTACTATTCTCTTTTTTTTTTTTTGGCTTTACTTTTATTTTATGTTTTTAATTTTAAAGTTAGCTGGCCTTATTATACTCAAATGCTTGTTAAAGAATTATGCCGGGTATGGGACCTGCGAAGCCGTAAGGGGGTTAGGGAGGGGGGATTATAGGGGGGAGGGGGGAGGGTGGAATTACAGTTTCAATTCTTAGAACAATAAGAATTCACTTGTATACTGCGGCTTGTTTTTCTTTTTTCTTTTTTTCTTTTTCTCTTTTAACAAACTGAATTGTATGGATACACCAAAGCGAGGAGAAGAGGGAAAGAGGAGGGAGAAGTAAAGAGGGAGTGAGAGGGAATGTAAGGAGGGTGAGATGGAGGGAGGGGGAGATGTCTGAGGGGGAAGGGAAGTAGAAGAGGGCCAGCCCAAAGTCTTATGCTCTCACTCTCTTGAACTAATAAGATACTATAGTGTTCTTGTACATCAAGCTCAGTTCAGCTCTCAATACCCAGATTATGAGCTCAAGGCTGACAAGTCCAAGACATTTCTCTTCAATCCAACCTCAACTTCGAATTCTGAAATTCAAGGGATAGGTTACATTTCCTGACCATTAGAGTAACACAACTATAGGTCTATATACTGTTTTTATGAATAGGAGTTGGAAAGTCTATATGGTCTAGGATTCAGACTTTGACTCTGAAGAAGCTGCTCCAGTTGAATCCTAGAGGGGAAACTACTACTATCAAAATACTATTTCTTCTTCGGTGTGACACAAGGATGGCTGATACCTTGCTTTGGCCCCTGCAGCTTTATAAATCAGGCTTATTTATAGTGGTAGAATAATAGAATAGTAGAATAACAATAGAATAGTTAGAACAGTCAAACTAAGGAGGACATTTCCTGACAGTGAGAACAATTAATCTATGGAATGGCTTGACTTCATAAGTTATAGGTGTTCCATCACTGGAGGTTTTTAAGAAAAGATTAGACAGCCATTTGACTGAAATGGTATAGGGTTTCCTACTTGAGCAGGGGGTTGGACTAGAAGACCTCTGAGGTTCCTTCCAGCCCAATGATTCCATATTCTGTGTTCTAAAAATCTGTGGAATGTCAGCATTAGTAGATGCCAAGAGAGGAATCACCCGAGGCTGATCAAAAAGAGGCACCATCAAAACAGCTGGAGCAGCCAGATGCCTTCACACTTGATAAGTAGAGCGAGCAAAGACATTCAGTGAGGCTCCTTGCCAAGCAAGGAAGTAACTTTTAATTAAAGAAAGCTAGCTGCAGCCTGATTTAAGAGGTAGCCCTGATCCATGCTTCTCAAGATCAACTGTATGATTGATCACCTGCTATGTCATTTTTGTGAATTCTGTTGTTTAAAACCAATGAAACTGATTTTTAGATTGATGATCTGAATTTTAGACTGGATTTTGACTTCTGTGTGTTCCTATTGAAAGTGAAATTTAATCAGGGAAGCTCCCCCCACCAAAAAAAATCCCTGGATTTACATTCCTTTTCTTGCCTAGCTTTATCTATTTGGTCTGGAGTAAATTGCTATTCTTGTCTACTAACTGTGTGAGACAGAGTTTGAAACTTGACACAAGCCATAAATCCCCTAGTTCTGTCCCAGACATTTTCTTTCCACTGTGATCTATCTCCCTGTGCCAATCTGCTTCAACTGCTAATTAACTAACATAGAATATTAACAAGTCACATCTCTGACACATCTGAGTTCAACAAATACAAGACGTTTCCTCGAGGGATCAAGATTACTAATCAGCTGAGTCAACCTTCTTGGCATCACAGAAGATTCAAGTAGCAAAGCTACACTAGCCCTCAAATACTAAAAAAGAGATTCTTCATTATCACATAATCCCTGAAAAGCAGTTGGAAAGTTACAGCTGACCTTTAGAAAGTTCTAACCATTCTTAAGTTAGACTGATGTCCTTTTTGCATTGGTTCAGCACAGATTTGGCTCTTTGATGGACAGTTTAGAAGCTGCTGGGTTGAACTTTGATCCTCTCTGCTGCTGCCGTGTTTTCCCAAAAATAAGACAGGGTCTTATTTTCTTTTGCCCCACGAAATATGGCCTTGGGCTTATTGTAGAGGGAGGGCTTATTGTTTTGGGGTTGCCCTGCAGCTTCTCCCTTGCGAACTGGCTCCCTAAAAGCCAGACATAGCCTCAGGGTCGAAGCAACCATGAGGTGACCATGCTCACGAGTTCTGCAGTTCGGCTGTTCAAATCTCACCGGCTCAGGGTTGACTCAGCCTTCCATCCTTCCGAGGTGGGTAAAATGAGGACCCGGATTGTTGTTGGGGGCAATATGCTGACTCTGTAAACCGCTTAGAGAGGGCTGAAAGCCCTATGAAGCGGTATATAAGTCTAACTGCTATTGCTATTGCTATTGCCACCTGGCAAACCCCCTCTTCAGTCAGGCAGAGCGCCATTCACTGACTTAGGGGGTATCCCTAAGGCGCTCTGCCCATCCCCCAGCTCCCGTGGCTTGGCACATTTGGGATACCCCCCAGGTCAGCACGTGGAGCTCTGCCCGGCTGGAGAAGGGGATTGCGCGAGTGCTTGTTCCACCCCCACTGCACTCCGAGCATAACTTCTCCAACTTCCAAACTCCAAAACTCAGCTGCCGAGTCTTCCAGCAGTGGCCGCTCTAGGAGTGTGCTCTATGGTTGTGGGCCAGCTGCTGGACAGAGAGTCTTCTGAACAGAAAGTTTTCCAGCAGCCAGCCCACAACCATAGAGCACACACCTAGAGCGGCCGCTGCTGGAAGACTCGGCAGCTGAGTTTTGGAGTTTGCAAGCCAGAGAAGTTATGCTTGGAGCACGGCGGGGGCGGAACAGGTGCTCATGCAACCCCTTCTCCAGCCAGGCAGAGCTCCATGCGCTGGCCTAGGGGGTATTCTGAATGTGCCAAGCCACGGGAGCTGGGGGGCGGGCAGAGCACCACGTCCCTTGGCGCCTTAGGGATACCCCCTAGGTCAGTGAATGGCACTCTGCCCGGCTGGAGAGGGGGTTTGCCGGGCGGCTGCTCATGAGCATGGTTACCTCCTTGCTGCTTTGCCCCTGGGGCTGTGCCCGGCTCTTCGGAAGCCCGCTTGCAAGGGAGCAGCTGCCTGGCAACTCCCCACTCTGGCCAGGCAGAACGCCACTCCCCAGCCTAGCAGTATCCTGAAGGCGCCAAGCAATGTGAGCGCCTTTCCCTCCAGTTCCCGCAGCTTGGCGCCTTTGGAATACCGCTTGGTTGGTGAGCGGTGCTCTGCCTGTCCGGAGGGGTGTGTGTTTCCAGGGGCCTTATTTTTGGGGGTGGGCTTATATTTTTGCCCACACAAAAAATGTGGCAAGGCGTTAGTTTCAGGACAGGTCATATTTTCGGGGAAACACGGTATATGTGCTTTAAAAGAAATGCAGGATGAATGCTTTGAAAACGAATTATGATGAAACCTAATGTTTTCCAGCTGAAATTAAATGGGATAGAGTAATCTCTTCTACAGGCTCTGATATCCCTGTTATTTTCATCCCATTCTGCCCCCCCCCCCAAAAAAAATGAATGAGCTGCATGTTTTAATATTTTCTCATTATAGTTTGTGGATAAATCTGTCTTGAAATCAAACTTCAATGCCATTTAAATGAAACCAGTTTGTCTTTGAATCTTGAACAGTGATTTCAGATTAAATCATAACCCCTTGGCATTACCAAATCGAACTGAATCAGGATCCATTTCCACAGATCTACTAATCCAGGGGTCTATTTAAATGGGACAATTCTAGGAACTCTTGAGGCCATAATGAAATGCTCCTTAGCAGAACCAATATGCGTAGGGAATATTTTCCAGAAGAGGGTTGCCAGACCTTATGCCTGATTTTCTTGCCTTAATTCTTATGTTTGTGGGATATAAGCTTAGAGGATCAGCGGAAGGACGAGGCAGGAACCAGGACTGAGAACAAAGAACTCTTTATTCACGGTCAGAACTATTTACAGGCGATTCAGCACCTTCCCTATTTATATGGAGCTGTCAAGCAGGGAAAGCCAATAAGCACGCCCCTAGAGGCCTGCGCTTAGCCAAGCCGCGCCTTAGCCAATCAGGGCACGGCTTGGCTAGTTGCTGGCCGCTAGGTCATAAGTCGAGGACTTTCTGAGTCCTCAACACCCTTCCCCCCCCCAGCGAGAGCGCATGTGCGGTCTTGGCACATGCGTACTCAGCCAAGTAGGCGGGGCGGCGCCGGACACGCCCAGAACGCCTTAGTTTGACTGGAGTCGGCGGAGGGGTGAGTCGTGCTCGTGGTAGCTCCTCCCTGAAGGGAGTGGAACTCCGAGTGATGCCATCTTGGACCGGCTCAGAAGGTGGGCACAACAACGCAGGTAGGCCGGGCCGTGGAGGCGCAACACCAAGAGAAGAGACAGGTTGCCGGTAGGCGGTGGCTGGGTGACTGAGGCTTTGGAAACCAGGGGGAGGTAGCAGAACGGTTTGAGATGAAGTTGGGGACAACGGCCAGCAGGTGGTGTCCAGGTAGGAAGGTTTGAATCCATGAACGTGAACTCGGGTTGAGAAACAGGTTGGGCACGTGGAAGGCCTGCAACATCAGGATAGGAGAGGCCTGCCTGGCGAAAGGCCTCGAACTGGGAGTCAGTGGCCGAAGGCCAGGATGATTCGTTGATGGGCTGGAGGGCAGTGGTGTCCTGGGCCCCTGGATCAGTGGGATTGCCGGTCTCGAGGGGGAGACGCCTTCTTAACTGATCCACATGGTGCCTCCACTCGGATCCATCAGCCAGGCCGACCCTATAAGAACAGGAACCGGTTATGGACAGAATAGAGGCGGCCATCCATTTAGCGTCCCCTGAGAAAGAGCGGGCCCAAACCAAATCCCTCACCCTAAATGAGCGGGGGGGAGCCCCCAGGTTGCATGGCTGCTCCCCTGAATGGAGCGGATGAAGCAGCTCCGCGGGGCTTTTGTTGGTCGTTGGGCAGGGGGTGAAGTGTTGGCTTAGCAAGTAAGCCGCCACCCTCACCAGCCAAATGCCCTGCTCCATCCGGCTGAGGGCCTCCTTGGCCGAGCGGACAGCGTGCTCCGCTCGGCCATTGCAGGCCGGATGATAGGGGGCAGTGGGTGTGTGCCAGATGCCTTGCAAGGCCAGGAATTCCTGGAATGAAGCGGATGCGAATTGAGGCCCGTCGTCGGACACCACGACGTCTGGCAAGCCATGGGTCACGAACAACCTGCACAAGGCCCTGATGGTACTCTCAGCTGTGGTGGAGGCCATGAGGACCAGCTCTATCCAGCTCTACCCAGTGAGAATACACGTCCACTACAATCAGGAACACCTGGCCATGGAAAGATCCGGCAAAGTCAACGTGCAGGTGAGACCATGGTCCTCTTGGAGCCTCTGATTCACGAGAAGGCACTGCTGGGGGAGCTGGCCGGGAAAGCTGACAAGGGGAACAGGCCACGATCTCAGCATCCAACTGGGGCCACCAGACATAGTTGCGCCCCAACGCCTTCATGCGCGCTATGCCTGGGTGATCCTTATGGAGCTGAGAGAGGACCTGAGGGTGCAGAGAAGGGGGAATAAGCACCCTGTTGCCCCAAATAAGGCAACCGCTATGGATGGCCAATTCCATCTAGTAGACCTTAAAGGGCCTGAAGGCGTCGGGCACCTTCCCAAGAGGCCAACCTTGGAGAAGCCAGGAGCACACCTGGGACAAGACGGGGTCGGCTAGAGTGTGAGCCGCCACATCCGAGGCGGTGAGAGGGAGATCCAGGGAAGCAATGGACAGACAGAGAGGGATGGCACCGGGGAGGGGTTGGTTTCAGGCAGGCAGCAGCAGCTAAGGTCATCAGCGTGCCCCAGCTGCTTGCCAGGACGGTACCACAGTGTGTAAGAATATGGTGCCAGGAACTCCGTCCAATGGGTCACCTTTGGAGAAAGGATGGGGGGGGGGTCAGCTTGTTGCAGGCCAGAAGCCCAAGGAGAGGCTTGTGGTCCATGACAAGAGTAAAATGCCAGCCATAGAGGTAATCATGGAATTTCTTAATCCCGGACACTGCAGCCAGAGCCTCCTTGTTGATTTGGCTGTAGTTGCGCTCCGTTGAGGAGAGTGTCCAGGAATAGAAAGCCACGGGGGCCTCCGAGACATTCGGGAGGACATGGCTCAGGATCGCCCCCAGACCGTAGGGGGAGAGGGAGGCATCACACGCCAGTGTCAGCATCAGCTTGTCACTATATTGGACTAAGACTGCTGCTGACGTAAGCATGTCTTTGACAGCTGCGAACGCATGTGTTTCACGGCTGCCCCAGCGCTAGGCCGCGGATCGGTTGAGCAACCGATGCAGCAGCTCGACTAGTGATGCCTTATGAGGCACAAATGGCGCATAGAAATTCAGAAGCCCCAGGAACGCCTGCAGCTCCACCTTGGAGGAGGGAGTGGGGGCATTCCTGATGGCAGCAACCTTGGAGGGAGTAGGTTGGATCCCTTGGGCATCAATCATAAGCATCATCAAACATTTTGGACAGGGCTAACCCACAATCATATCACCCTTCTTACCATGTTGTTGACCATGTTCCACTGAAAGCGTAGCTAAGAGATGCCCCATCCTTATGGCCCATCTGGACATAGTTGGTTACCAATTGTGATCTATTAAACATTGAATCACTTCCCTCTAAATCAATGGTGGGATCCTGCCGGTTTAACAACCACTTCAGTAATTGCATGCTTTGTGCACGTGCACAGTTTTAACAAAACTTACCTTCCATGTTACTTCTGGGGAGTAACACAGCTGAGGCGCGGTAATCTGCCACACAAATCAGCTGAAGGAAGTAAAGGGTAGGGACAGGTGGGTCCACCTGATGGTCGGAGTGAACTGGTTTGCTCCCTAGCTGATCGTCGGAACTACCAGTTTGCCCAAACTGGTCTGCACTGGCTGAATCCCACCCCTGCTCTAAATGACAGATCACTGTTTTCCAAACACCTTCTAAATTGCTACCTTCCCAATGTTAGAACAACTGCAACAATTGGTTGTAGGGTCTAAACTAAACCAGCTGTATTAATGGTCTGTACTAATCTCTAGTAGAAAGTTGTCCATATTCCCAAAAACATTTTCAATAGAGATATTTTAAATAAGGAGATACTGAAGAAGTTAGCTCTCTGTGTATTCCTGATCCTACTAAGAATTATCTTGCAGAAAGACAAGTAATTTTTCCTATAACATCTATAATAATAAAGAAGGAATTTTCCAGATAAGCCAGGGATGATTATTAGCTAAAATATAGATGTCTAACATAGTTGGCTGTTGTGACTCAGCAGCAGCTTGCTGTGAGTTGCGTCGGGATGCAGAAAAAATGAGCAGCTGTTGCTCGTTAGGGTCATCTTCTGCAGATAAAAGACGGATGGTGCCACACCTTAGTTGCAGAAGTCAACGTTCATGGTTCGTCGTTCATGGTTCATCGTGGTTTGGTCATGAGTTCAGTTTCATGATTTAAAGAGGCACTTGGATAAGTGATTTGCTTTCTGTAAAACCTGATTCAAAGAGGCACTTGGATAAGTGATTTGCTTTCTGTCAACCTGATTTGCTGTAAGAATTTTTGTTTTGCATTTGCTGTGTAACTTTTTGCCAGAGACTTTATCTACGTTTATTTTTGAGTTCGCAGCCAACTTGAGCCAGGACTGATAAATATATTTCCTTTGAAGTTCTGTCTGACTGTCATTTGTGAACGAGCGAAGAGGGGGGAGGGTCAGAACAGTTGGCATAGTTGGAGTATGAATAGAGGTTTTTAAAAGAAGTTGACATATTATGCAGATAAACTCTTTGTCCAGTTTATGGACAATTTTCAATACCAGGAATTGCTGATAATATTATTAGATTAAATCTGAGAAAAAAGTGTGTCAAGGGCAAGTTTTAGGCAGCTCCTAGAGTTGAGCCAAGGACTAAATCAGAATCAAAACACACATTAGACTATAATAGTTATCTTTGCTCAGAAAAAGTCATCAACTCACAAGGAAAACCTTAGCATATTTTTTTGACACAGGCCCATTGGAAAGTTAAATTAAAACAATTTTAATTGGATGTATAACACAATGCAGGATGATGGTGATGATGATGATAAATGTTAGAAGCTGTTAAGAAGACTGAACACCCTTGGGATTTTGGAGGGAGAGATGAAATATAAAGATAATTTTTCTGAAGCTTTTCCAGAGGAACTGATCATTGGCAGCAATACCTATTTGCTAGGAGCTTTGGAGAGCCAATAGAATTTCCGGTGAAACCCAAACTACAGCTTCAGAGAGGCAAAATAATAATAAAAAAATATTCTGCCCCCTTAGTCCCTTCTGCTTATATTGATTTTAAATTGCAGTTCCCACAATTATCAGTCTTACTCCAGTGCCTGTCAATATTCTCCTGGAAACAGATCTGCTTATACCTTTTTAAACAGTTCAGGAGGAAATTTCATTCTTAATTAATTTCACCTTATGGTGCCTATATGTATCCAATATAAATAGATAAAACAGCCTGACCAGATTTGAAAATCACGACTTACAACACTAGAAATAATTTAAACATTATTTAAGTGATTTAAGTGACAGTCACCAGAGAAAGCAATTATGTTCGGAAGAGTTCACCTTAAAAGGAAACCAGGAGAGGACTTCCGGATGGGCATGGCCTGAGAGGAGTTCTTGTTTTTAACAACTCTGGATCCTTGGCTGCGTTAAGCTGTCTAAACAGTATCCATAAACTGTTTGACAGTTTGATTACCTCTTCTCCAGGCATAGGAAGAGGAGGCGAATAAGCTGTGTTTTGGCAGAGCTCCATTTAACCTCCCCAGAACATAAATCTGGGGGTGGAAGGACGGAGCCGCCCGGTAACATAGTAAATCTCTGCATCAAGGACTTCTTCTGCCTTTTTTGCAGAACAAAGGCATACGTCCACCCTCAGCTCAAGGATTGATTTATTACTGATTCCAACTTGGGCAGAGCTGATACTTGAGAACTTCTAATTGTATGTATTAGACTTTAACTCCATTTTTTAAAGAATTCCTTCTGACCAACTACTTGCTAGAAATACACAGAAAATGGTGCCGAACAGCTTTGTAGGAGGGGTCAGGCTCTGAAGCCACAGATTTCTACAGAGCTCAGAACATTTAAAGATCATTAAATCAGTAGTGATTTATTACTAACCTAAATAGTAATTGCTGGACAAGTGGTCTGCCTGGATTTAGTAATTGGGTGGAGAAGATTAAATGTGGAATGGCTTCTAAGCAGCAAAAGATTGCCTTGAAGAGCACTGGTAATTCACCTGCTCCCGGAACTAAAGTACAGTCACTACTCCCCCCCCCAATCCCTTCCAACCCCTGTAGGAGAGCCTTTGACCCGAGAAATACTGCAAAAAGATCTAAGTGTGGCCTTAGCTGAGGCCTTAAAAAATCATGCTGCTGCGATGGAAATTAAAATAAAGGAAGAGATATCTGCTGCTCATAGGGAATTATCGGAAGAACTTATGAATTCGGTCCAGACTCGGAATCAACAAATTAGAGATGATATTTTAGAGGCTTTTAAGTGCCTATCTGGTTATGTATCTGGAACTGAAGATAAATTGGAAGATCTTAGTGATTCCAATATTAATCTGGTAATGAAAATGGATGTGGTTCAACAAAAGGTTGGTGATGCAGAAAATGAAATTATAATGCTGCAGTATAGACAGATGGAATTTGCCTTAAGGATAAGAGGCCTCAAAGAGAAAAATCAAGAAAATTTGAAGCAGATTTTCTCAGAAGCCTTTGATCAATTGCTGGGACGGTCAAGAGGGAATTTTGATTGGCAGATTGATAAGATATATCAAGTTAATTCCTGGCTCGCCAGACAAAAGCAACTCCCAAGAGACATTGTGGTGTATTTTGCTATGAGAGATATGAAGAATTTGATACTGCAAGAGTCTTGCAAAACTAAGCTTCAAATTGGGGGTCAGGAGATGACTGTTTTGAAGGAAATACCACCCAAAATGCTGAGATCGAGGAAAGACTATGCCTTCTTAGTTGATGAGCTCAAAAATTGTCAGCTACAGTTCAGATGGGAGGCCCCAGCTGGGCTAGCAGTTACTTACCAGGGGCAAAGATATCATCTTAACTCAGTATGGAAGGCTCAAGATTTTTATAATAATATACTGAAGGCTGGACATCCCCCCCCCCCAGGACCCAGAGAAAGAGAACAAGAAGGACAGGATAGACAGCAAGCTATGCAAGGATCACCAAGGCTGGACCAACTTCCTTTCTCAGAACTAGAAGGAGCGAAGGAGCAAAGACAAACTTGCGTGATTACCAGGCAAATGGAACAAGAGTTAAAAAAGCAACAAGCTTTACAACAAACACACACTACCGTTCAAGAATTCACAGGTTTTAGCTCAAAAGCAGTGGGTGGAGCAAGGCCGAAAGCCAAATTACAGGATTTCCAGATGGCTCTTAAAAAGCTTCAGGGAGCTAAAGATGACAACTAAGTTCTTAACCTGGAACGTTAATGGTTTAAACTCCCCACAGAAAAGGAAGAAAATAAATCATTATTTGAAACAATTTAAGAATGATATAATTTGCCTGCAAGAGACTCATATTAGATCAACTGACCAGAAATATTTGATTAATACAAGACTTGGACAACACTTTGTAGCTTCTGCTCCTGAGAAGAAAAATGGTATAGTTATTTACTTAAGAAAGGACATGAAAGCTGAATTAATTGAAGCAGACTCTCAAGGAAGATATATTGCAATAGAACTGGTATTAGAAGGGAAAAAGATACTTCTAATGGGAATATATGCTCCCAATCAACAACAAGATAAATTTTATAAAACGCTCCATACTAAGTTAGTACATTGGGACTAGATCTTGCATATTATTGGGTGACTGGAACGGTGTTATGGATACCAAGAAAGACAAGAAGGGTCTCTGGCAAAATATCCAAACGCGAGCGAAATTACCCAAGTCCTTTTTTGATATGATGGATGATTTTGAACTGAGAGACATCTGGCGAGAAAGGAATGCAGAAGAATATGACTTTACATTTTTTTCTGATAGATATCAATCCTTTTCTAGGATTGACTTTATACTAACAACCAATGATTTGCTTTCTAGGGTAAAGAAGACGAAGATATGTTCCAGAGCTTTATCAGATCATAATCTGGTTTGGATGGAGCTGGAATTTGGGACACAAGCAAGAAGGACTTGGAGATTGAATGAAAAGGGAAGAATTAGAAGGAATGACAGGATGTGAAATAGTTAAAAAGGTTAAATATCTAGGAGTCTATATTTCAACTGGGAAACTATATAAGTATAATTATGAGCCACTATGGCGCAGCATACAGACAGAGATGAAAAATTGGGAAAAATTACAATTATCTTTGTTGGGAAGAATAGCAGCAGTGAAAATGAATGTTCTACCTAATTTTTTTTTTTCAAATGATACCAATACTTAAAAAAGATCCAAATTTACCAGAATGGCAGAAGGGCATTAATAAATTTGTATGGGAAGGGAAGAAGCCAAGAATAAAACTAAAAATAATGCAAGATGAACGGAGAGAGAAGATTTGAAATTACCAAATTTAAAACTATATTGTGAAGCAGTAGTTTTATCGGTAATTAGTGACTGGATTAACTTAACAGATGATAGAATACTTAATATCAAAGGGCATGATTTGGCATGCTTACTTGCTATATGACAAAAAGGTAGATAAGAACTTTAAAAGTCATATTTTAAGGAATGCTCTATTGCGGGTCTGGAAAAAATATCAATACAAACTAAATGATAAGATACCCATGTGGGCAATTCCTAGACATGCAATAGAAAACATAAATATAGTACAAAAACAGGATGTAATTATATACAGACAGCTTCTTACCTTAGAAAGAAGTGTATTACAATTAAAACCCTTGAATGTACTAAAAGAGGAAAAGGCAATTCAAACATGGTTTCAGTATGGGCAGTTACAGGCCAGATGGAAAAAAGATCAAAAAATCGGTTTTCTGCAAGACGAGGATAATTTACTAAAACAAATTAGAGATCAAAGTCCAATGCATATAAAGAGACTATATAATGCATTAATAGAAATGGATTCAGAAACAGAATTAGTTAAAGATTGTATGATAAAGTGGGCACAAAATTTTGAAGAACCAATAATGTTGGATACGGGGGAAAAGATTTGGGTAAGAAATGTAAAATTTTCACAAGCCCTAAATTTGAGAGAAAACTTTTATAAGATGTTTTATAGATGGCATTTAGATCCTAAAAAACTGGCCTCTATGTATCCGAATTTACAACCTAAATGCTGGAGATGTGATTGTGCTGATGCTACATACTATCATATATGGTGGACTTGTAAAAAGGTTAAAGCATTTTGGATAAAAATATGGTGGATTATGCAAAATGTTCTTAAAAAAAGGATAAAGTTTACCCCTCAGTTATTTTTGTTAGGCATAATTACTGATTGTACAGTTATAGAGACTAACCTGATTTTGCATTTAATAACCGCAGCAAGACTGCTGGTGGCGCAATACTGGAAGGAGGAAGATTTGCCTACTATTCAAGAATGGATGTTAAAAGTAACAAACCTAGCAAAGATGGCTAGGACCATTCCAATGAGAGATATAAATTGGAGTGGAGAAGATGGATTGACTATACTCAAAATAAATATGGGACTAAGAAATTCCAGATAGTTTATGACTGAAGAAACAAGAATGGTATAATCTGTTTAGAGCTAGCCTAGCAAAGAGGAGTTAAAGCTCAAATGAAAGATGACATCAACTTTTTTTAAAGTTTATTTTAGAATATCTTTGTTAAAGATTTATACCCTGTATTGGTTCTGGGAAGTTGGGGGGGGGAGGTAGGGGGGGTTTGGGTGGGGAGGGAAGTAAACATTTGTAAAAGTTTTTTTTTTAAAAAAAAATTCAATTAAAAAAAAAGGAAACCAGGAGATCAAAGAACAGGGTGGTGGCTGGATACCATCAAAGCTGACACCACCAGAGCACAGGAAAACTCAAAGAAGTAAACACAAGATTGGAAGAGAAACCTAGCCCATAGACTCACCAAGAGTTAGACCCAACTGAATGGATAACATCATCATTAAGTGACATATTTTCAGGATTTAGTAGTTAGATACAGTGAAACAAAAGATTCTACCGTGTTGGATTAAGAACATTTTAGGCCAGTCTCTGAAACCTCAGTGGAAGGACAGGGACATACCATAGAGCAGGGCTATCAAACTCACATGCCAGGTTTAGCAAAGGGGGGGGGGGGAAGTCCTGACACGTCACATGATGCTACTGTCATGACATGAGCTTGACACCCCTGCCATAG